>NC_081406.1:128407571-128762128 GCF_030272615.1 Cryptomeria japonica
GAAAAGGTCATGTTTGAAGTGACTTGGCAATCACATGTGAGTGGTTATATGATCAAAAGGGTCCCTTACCCATAGGTATATCAAAAAGGCCTTGAAATATGACTTAACCAAAACTATAGGAGTTAGTTTGACCCCACAAAAACCCACCTAAAGTTTACCTACAGGTCAAACTTGATTTGACCATTCCAAGGGCTCCCTAACCAAGTTGTCTTTTGGGAACACTAAATGAGATTAGAAAATACATTGGTTTTCACATTTCCCTCTTAAATACATGTCACATGACAAATCACAACACATTACAAGTGTCAATTGACACCATAAAATATAACTCATCAACATACACTTGGACATGTCTTTTCAAGGTAAATTTAAATTAAAATTAAATAAATTAAACACACACACATGCATTCACTTATACAAAATAAACACTTTACAAATGAGGTATTATCTCTCCAAATAGACAAACCTTGGCTTCACAATTGCACATAGGTTTGGCTCTAGTTCTTCCATATATTTTCATGGTCACATGGATTAATATCCTACACAACTCAATCCACACATCAGTAGGTCCAAAGCAATATACATACATATATGAAAGAAAACACTTTAAAACACATAGCATCCAATTTCACATCATATCATGGTTCGATCTCTTAATCAATAACAATAAGGATAGAATCAAATTTCCTTTCCTAAAATTCATGAGTAACCATTCACTAAATTTCAACATCATTAAATTCATATAAAATAATCATCAACTAGGCATGCATACATGATTCATCATAACATCAACATAAGTATTGAAATCAAACATAATATGGGATATATCATATCCAATGTTATCAAATCATCTATCAAGTAGTCTCAAAATCCATAGTGCATCAAAGTAATGTATTGAATGATAAGTCCATAGTGAAAAATAAAGAAGTGTTATGATGGGTTCGGTGTAGGGCCTCACATTATGGATTTGATTTCTGGAAAAAAAATTAGAATTGTTTGTAAAATTGATTCACCCCATCTTCAATTGTCTTGTGCGTTAGAACATTCAACAATTGGTATCAAAGTTTTGGTTCCTTGGAGAAGATCGTAACTGCTTGAGGAGATCTTGATGGGGCACAAACTGACAATCCCTATGTTTCATGGATCCAACTATTCTTTTTGCAAAGTGAAGATGCAAGGATACCTAATTTCTCTTGGCTATGAAGTTTTCAAGTCTATTACATAGAATTACACCAAACCATAGACTTGGGTGAACACTCTAGATGAGATCAAGGATTTTGAAGACAACGAAAAGACAAAATTTTCTCTTTAGTTCTCTTTCTAAAATTGAATTAATAAAATAATTTGTATCTTTGGAATTTGCTTATGAAGTTTGGGATAAATTAGCAAAGACTTATGAAGGAGATGATACAATTAAACAAGATAAGTTGTAGAATGCTAAAACTAAATATGAATGCTTGTGAATGGATGAAGAGGAAAATATAAATAGCTACTTGCAAAAGATAGATGATGTGGTAAATGGGATTAGAGGTGTTGGTGGTAACTTGCCAGAAGATAAAGTTGTGAAAAAGGTACTCATAACTCTTACTTAACCTTATAGCTCTAAGGCTTCAGCAATAGAAGAATCACAGAATAAAAATAAGTATACTAGAGAATACTTGTATGGCTCATTACTTTCTTTTGAGATGAGAGAATTCGGTATTACTAGTGCAAGGACAAAAACTATATTTAAGGCTACTAAATCAGTGAAATATGAGGAATTTGATGAGATAGAGGCAAAATTTATGAAAAGAATGAAGGAAGGAACCAAAAAGTACAAAGGTAAATTACCCTTTAAATTTTTAAGTTGTGGAAAGATAGGTCATTGTGCTTCTAGATGTCCTGACAAAATAGCAAATCAAAAGAATAAGGAAGTCAAAGGAAAGTTCAATAGGAAGGCTTATTATCTTAGAGAATATTCAAATATTTTTATGATGAATCTGATTATGAAGAAGAAAGTGAATGTTTGTTCTTAGCAATAAAGGAAGAATCTTGTTCTACTAATTCTGGCAAAATTGTGAAGGAAAAGTCTCTGGAAGATGCTACTAAAACTGAAGGTACTCTTGTATTTGATTTTCATGCTAGAAGAGATAAAGATGAATGGGTTATTGATAGTGGATATTTAAATCATTTGACTGGTTACAAGAGTAAGTTTGTAAAACTTGAAAAATTTGATGGAGGTGTTGGATTTGGTTGTTCATTGTTGTTGTTAGGATATGTTGTTTTCATTGATGTCAATATATTCCTATGAGTTATTTATGTGAGTTTGGGAAGAGTTTTTGGTCTGGTTTTGTAGTTTGGCTGTGTTGATCACTATTTTGCAGAATCCAGTATTTCCTTTGGTATATTCTAGTGTGATTAGATCTTGTGCTAAGACTTTGGATTATTGTTTGGGATGATCTTGTGTATCTTCATGTTAGATGGCTCATGATTTGGTTCTCCACAAGTTATCTTTCCTTGTGATAGATGCTGATTGGTTGTGTTCTTGAGATTTGAGACGTTGACCGATGAAGATTTGAAAAGAGGTATTGGTGCAACTGTTCTTGATGATTCTAACGTGCTTGCTGGTGTTTCCTAGTCATATCCTTTTTTTTTTGGTGATCTGCATTGATAATTGTGTGATTTTTTGGTGATTTCTATGAACCAGTGATGATTTGTGTGTTATGCAATATTTTTGGTGGTGTAGCATGTTTTGATTAAGTAAAAGAAGGTATTTGAAAGGTACCCAAACCTTGTACAAACCAGGAAAACAAATCAGCTATAAAAAGTGCCTAATCACTTCAAAAAGACAAAATGACCCATCGACAAGGATCAGCTAACATAACATAACATTAAAAACTTGGAGCAGACAACAAAAGGAAAGCACATAGATAGCAAAAAGACAGAACCAAGGACACCAACTGAAATCTAATACTATTGATAATTTCCTCAGCATGAACAACCATTTTTTTCATGTTGTTCACTAAGGTCTTCAGATCCTCCAGCTCACAACCTTTGAGGTTGCCCTTAATCTTTGTGTTGGCTCTGGTCCTCCTTTCATGACCCTTCTTGTCTAGCTGCCCTTTATCACCATCCTTCTCGACATTGTTCTCAAACCTATTGATAAGGATGTTCATTTTGTCCACCGACGATTTGAGAATTTGGAAATTTTGGTCAGCAGTCTTCTTGACATTGTGTTCCAACCTGTCAATTCTTCTGCCGAAATCATTCATTTTGATTTCCATTTCCTTTCTATCTCCCATCTCATTGACCTTTTTTTGTAGCTATGATTTTTCCAACCATACATTCAATAGCTTCCACATTATGTAGAACAACAACCAATTCTTTAACATGTTCAACCAAGGGCTTATCACCAACCGTAACTCTAGCAATAGCCTGCGTATCTGTTTTCAAATTGTTGATATCCTTCACCATGGTCACGATGGTCTCACAGAAGGCCTTAACATTATCATTTTCACCACTACCACTTATATCCCCTTTATCCTCCTTATGCAAACTTGTGGTATTTATGGCCTCAATATTGTCCATAACCGGGTTAACCTCCCCTTCATTATCCTGACTCTCAACCTTCTTATTTTCTTCAGCCTCCTCCTCAAAATCAACCAGAATATGGTTGATATCAAAATTATTACCCTTTTTAGTATTCTTTCTCTGAATCTATTTTCCAGTAGCTTTCCCTTACTTTTTTTTCTCAAAGGAGCCATTTTCAAAATCCAACATACCTGATTCCACAATAATCCTTCTCTTTTTGGCCCTGTTCCTCCCTTTTTTGCTAGTTTCTTCCGATTCTCCCTCGGTCTCCAATTCAAAGTTAAAACCACTAGCTTCACTCTCTGTAGTCACATCTCTTGCATTTTTTCCCTTAATAGGCTTTTCAATGCACTTCCCCTTGAGCATTTTATAAACCAGGACCATAAGCCCCTGATGGAGGGCATGATCACCCTTAGGGTCCTTCTGGATCTCCTTTATAGTATGATCCATTGAGCATGCAAGGTAATAGGGAAGGCTAACCTTTTCGCCATGACAAAAATGGTTGAGTAAAATGAAGTGATTCCTGTAGGCTCCGGTAAACCTACCATCTAAGGTAATGTATTCAATAGAAGTGAATAAGACAAACCTCCATGGCTTGCAAATTCTCTTCAGGGCATGTTAAGAGTTGTCAATTTTAATCATCTTTATCCTCTCTTCATCCGTAACAGGAAAATTGTATGCTACTTTATCTGATATGCCTCTATCCCTATAAAATTTCATTCCCTTGGTCATCATCCCTATGGCCTCGGTGATGACCTCTTCGTCAACATTCATCATCTGGGATCCGATAAGAATTTTGTCATTTTTCCAGTTCTTGATGAAATAGCTAGTGATTGTGGGATCTTTCCCACTTAGTCATTTAATGAAAACATTCAGACCCCCCTGCTGAAGTATATCCCAAACTTCTTTGTTCTTTCTCCATTCAGAGCAGAAAGTAGGTTCAAATCTTTTCATGTTACCTCCCATTTTTCCTGCACCTTCCTTGCAATTCCTTCTCTCAATTTGATAGCCTCTCCTCTGGTTTTTGTGGTTATTCAGTGATAACACCCAGAATCCGTGCCAAATAATAATAATAAGACACCTATATAAATGCTCATTATCTTTGAGAAAATCCTGCATCAAAAAAGGCGGAAAGGTCATTAGAAATAATGATTTAAAGTACCACATTGCCTTGTCTAGCTTCAGTCCTGATTGAGAAAGGATTTCATTTCACTTGCAATCTCCATTTCACCATAACTAGTAATGATGTCTCCCAATTGGCAAGCCAGGTTGGCTCCCTAGTCAGTGTAGGAGTTGACTTCCCTATACACGTGTAAAAACACACATTTCAAATTCTTCGTTGATTTTCCTAGTTGCTTTAATAGCATTACTAATTGACCAAGAAGGTGGGAATTTCATTTTTAAACAATTGATTATGTTTAAGGAGTCTCCTTCACACCAAACTTTAGTTCATTTGGCTTCCTTGGCAAGGATCATCCCATGGTAAGCCACCATGGCTTTGGCAACATGATTAGTCTAATTTCCTATGGGAATACATTTTATGATTTTGCATATTCCCCATTCATCCCTTAGGACCATGCCACATCCTGCAACACCTAGGTTACCCTTTGAAGCCCCATCAAAATTGATTTTCATCCATCCCCTGGGTGGGCTGATCCATATCACTCCCTCTCTAGGGTTGCTCTAAAAGCACTTTTGAACCTTTAATCTCCACTTTTTGTAGATAAATTGATCATCCATGTCATGAGGATTATCCATACCGCCTATGATGTTCATATTTTCCACTATACTTCTTCTTATTTTTTCAAACACAATTTTAGCCTTAGTAGTCTTTTCTCTGAAAACTCTATCATTTTTCTCTTTCCAAATGCCCCAACACATGTGAGGTAAAGAAATTTTCCATAATAAGGTAGTGGTTTTATTTTTTGAAGGATGATGCCATGAATTTAAAATCTCCTTAATTGAGTTGGGGAAGCCCCAACTGAATTTGAAGTGATCGAGACAACTTCCCCAAACATCAACAGAGAAAGGGTGATGAAAGAGCATATGATTTATAGCCTCCTCATTCTACTTACAAAGAATATAGAAACTGGGCATGCTAATACCTCTTTTTCTAATATTCTTAGTGGTAAGAACTTTATCTTGAAGGGCTATCCAGAAGAAAATGTTTATCTTAGGGGTGAGGCCTTTCACCCATGCTTTAGCCCAGCATGGACTTTTCATGTTGTTGAACTATTGATGATACAGAGAGGCAGCTATAAAAGTACCACTAGCTATGCATTTCCAAATTAAATGGTCTTCTTCTTCAATCCTCACTATAGAGTTCATGACTTTATTCAAACTACCCAAAGACTGGTCCACCTGAGATAAGTCCTTCCACTATCCATCTTTCCAGTAATCCTCCACCTTGGTTCCAAATCTTTCCTTGCATTGATTTTGAAATATGTTCCACTTAGAATTTTCATTCAAAGGGATCTCCAGAAGCCAAGGGTCTTCCCAAAATTGGATAAGATTCCCTTTTCCCAATTTCCATTTTGTACCTTTGGCAATTAAGTCTCTTGTCCTAGATACATTTTTGAAAAAGTTGGATCCAATTGGGATAATCTCCACTTTGAGGAAGCTTTGAAGGTTTGGACATTGACTTTTATATTTGTTATCCCATATCATTTTCCACTCTCCTTGATTTCTATAACCTCTCCAAATCAGCTTGGCCATAAGGTAATTATTTATGTCTCTTATTCTTCTAATGCCCAAACCTCCTTTCTTTATAGGCTTGCAGACCTTCTCCCATGCAATCAAATTCATTCTCTTCTTCTCCTCAACCCCTGTCCATAAAAAGGATCTCTAAATCTTTTCAATGGCCTCAACATACTTAGCAGGAATCCTAAACAGACTGATAGCATAGAGAGGAATACTTTGAAGAGTGGATCTCAGCAATTGAACCTTACCTGCTTGACTAAGAAGAGCACCCTTCCGTCCAAACAGCTTTTTGTGGAATTTATCCACCAAAGCTCCCCAAAAGGTATTTGGAGGATCATGGCATAAGTGGAGCCCAAAGTAAGAAGCATGCAGACTACCAATTTGACCACCCAGAATATTACTAATTTTAATCCTCCTTCTCACTGGGGTATTGATAAAATAAACAAATCTTTTAGACCAGTTTATAAGTTGACCAGTGGCATTTCCATAGTTATCCAAAGCCTTTTTTAATCTTCTAGAATCCTTCATTGTAGCTTTCCCCATTATTATAGAATCATCAACAAACTATTGATGGGAACATATTTGATCCGTCGAAGAAGAATTCAAACCACAAAACTCCCTTTTCTCAACCAACTTTCCAATACATCTCTCTAGGCATTCTACCATAATGATAAAGATAACTGGGGATAGAGGGTCCCCCTGTTTGAGACCTCTAGAAGCTTTAAAGAAAGGAGAGGGAGATCCATTCATTAAAATAGAGAAGGAAGCTGAAGAGACAAGTTGCCTGATAAGGCTAACACTTCTGGAGCTAAAGCCAAAAGCAGAGAGAACATCCATCATAAAATCCCAATCCACTCTATCATAAGCTTTAGAGAGATCAAGCTTCATAAAAAAACCTTCTTTTTTAGAAAAAGACAAAGAGTGGATATTTTCATGGACAATGATGATTGAATCCAAAATTTGTCTACCCGAGACAAAGCCACTTTGCTAAGGCGAAATGATGGAGGGAAGCAACTTAAGAATTCTATAGGTTAGAACCTTTGAGATAATCTTATAGAGAGAGTTGCATAGACTAATAGGTCTAAAAAGATCCATTGAGTCAGCCCCCATCTTTTTGGGTATAAGAGCAATAAAAGTACCATTAACTTCTTTCAAAAAATTTCTAGCACCAAAAAATTCTTTCACTGCTCTGGTAACATCATCTCCAATGATATGCCAGTACATTTGGAAGAAGAACAAGGGAAAACCATCCAGGCCTGGGGCCTTGTTACCCTCAAAGGAGTTTATAGCTATCTAAATTGCATCATGGGAAGGGATGGCAATCAGGTGAGCATTCTGATCATCCCCTAAAATGGTAGGTATACTTTCCAGGAGGTCCCTTTGGGCCTGTATATCCAAATTCTGATCCTTAGCAAGTAAATCAGAGAAAAAATCCATAGCAGCCTTGCTCATGGGATCATCATCTACTACACATCTGTCATTCACTTTAATCTAAACAATTCTATTAATGGCCTTATGTCTCAAGGTGGACATATGGAAGTATTTAGTAATCCTGTCCCCCTCCTTCAACCAGACATTTCTCAATCTTTGTTTCCAGTAGGTTTCCTCTTTAGCTATAATATCATGATATCCCATAAGAATAACATATTCAGTGTCTCTAGACATATTAGTATAACCATTGTTCTGTATCTCATCTTGGATTTCCTTGAGCTCTAAGAGGATTGTAGCTTTTGAGGTAAAGATATTCCCAAAGCATTCCTTATTCCACTTCTTAACATTATCTTTAACAATCTTTAGCTTTTTGACCACTCTGTACATGGCATTTCCTACAATACTGACCTACCACCACTCCTTAATCTTACTTTCCAAATCCGGGTGTCTAGTCCACATTTTTTCAAATCTATAAGGGAAATGTTTCCTTCTATTATTTTCTTCAACTATAAAGGTTATAGGGTAATGATCTGATCCTGCCCTTATATGGGAAGATAAGGAGCAGTCATGAAGGTTAAACCAATCTAAGGAAAGGAGAGCTCTATCAAGTCTAGCCTGAATCAAATTATCACCACTTTTTTTGTTAGTCCAAGTGTATTTGACTCCTTGCAGCTCCAGATCATGAATGGCATTATTGTTTATGAAATCCATCAAGTCTAATCTACTATCCAGATTAGCTTGACTCCCTCCCTTTTTTTCATTTTCCTTCAAGGGTGTATTGAAATCTCCCATGATTAACTAGCTATCCTCAGCAAACCTACTTCTCAATCCAATAAGATTTCTCCACCTCTCACTTCTACCGGTCTTAGTGTTAGGCGCGTATAAATTAGTTAGGACCCAAGTAGTGCAATTCTTGAGGTGCTTAAATCTTATGCAAGCCAGGTTTTTGTCTTGAATTAGCACCTCACCTTCTACATTGGTTTTGTTCCAGAAGGTAACAATTCCTCCCGAAGCACCTTCTGAACTACCTTCGCTGACTCCTCCATTTTTGAACATATTCAGACTTTCAACTTTATCTTTCGTCATCTTAGTTTCTTGAAACAAAAAAATATCAGGATTTTTATCTCTAATCATACTTTTAACTAAATCATATTTGTGAGGGTTGTTCAATCCCTGAATATTCCAGGAGATGATTTTCATGGGTTTTTGGAAATACCTTCTTCAAAGATGGTTATTTGGGTCCCATTTGCTATATTCCTGCTTATTTCCATTGATATTTTCTTGGCATTTGAATGTCTTCCTGGAGAAGTGTATTGCGCTCCCACATCCCCAAGCCTGCTCCTGGTGTTTCTAGTCAGCATACTATTGATTAGGTTATTGTTATTCTTTTTTTTTGCTTACTCTTTATTTTGTCCTCTGCTGCTTCTTCATCCTCGTGTTTTGTTTCATTCTTCCCTAGTGCCTTGTTGATGTCTTCCTCATCTCCCTATTTTGGATCTTGTTCCTCCGAAAAGGCCAGCTTTACTTTTGTCGGGGTAGCTAATCAAATTTCCAATAGCCCTTGGCCCAGGATGTTATCAGGTTGAGCCTCTTGGAGCCATTCTAATTCTTTATCTGGATCATGAGATTTTGCAACAAGGTTAAAGTTATCTCCTTCCTCTTTGTTATCTGAGGGATTTTGATCTACTTTACTCTCAATTTTATCTAAGACTAACTCTATCTTATCCTCTTCCAGATCCTCTTTCTGAATGTTGTCTCTTTCTTTATGCTCTGAGTCCTTATCACTTGGTTCCAACATCTGAATCTTTAGTTCATTCCCCACTTCACTAATGAGTTCTTCCTCCACTCATCCAATCTGAGACTGTTTAACTGATCTGGGTCATTGGACTCCAAGGCTTTTAGAGGCTTATCCACTTTTTTCCAAACCTTAGTTTGGAGATAGGGTTTACCCTCGATACTTGGACATTTTATAGCCCAATGTCCAACTTTTTTACAATGAAAACAAGCAAAGGGGATAGTTTCAAAAACAATATTCTGCTTCCACTTCCCCAATTTAGATTCTATCTCTATTTCTTCTTGCATATTCGTGTCAGGTCCAACTCCAACACAAATCCTAGCATAAATCATCCTTCTTCTGGATGCCGTGATCTGGTCAATAGCGATAAGCTCCCCGAAGGTATTGGCTATTCCAGCAAAAACATCTTCCTCCTAGAATTCCATTGGAAGCTCAGGGAGCTTGACCCACACTAGGACTTGGACCAAAAAATTCTTCCCGTTTGCCACATTAGGGTGCCACTTCTGGATGTACATGATGTATTTGCCTATTTCCCAAGACCCACTAAAGAGAATGTTTCTTCTATCCTCATTGAAAGAAAAAGAAAAGGATAGACAACCCTTGTTCATTGCTACCACCTCAACCTGACCTTTTAGGTGCCACTTTCTTTTGACAAATCCATGAACTATTTCTATATTAGGTCTAGACCCAAAAAAATTTACCAATCAATGTATTTTCCATTCTAGCAATGTTTTGGTCTATGATTTGATATGGAACAACAATAGAAAACTTGCCTTGAGACACATTCGAGGTGTTTTTAACAGGAGGTGATGAGGACTTACCTTTAGGTTTAACCCTGAACAGAGAGGGTGTAGCATGTTGCAGTTGATCTTGGCAGGATTTGTGGTGGATGTAATCATTTGGGAATTTGAATTAGGTCCATGCTATGTAATGTAAATCATAATACTAGTCTAGTGGTCGATCTTTGTATCGTGTAATGTATTTTTTGTAATTATGAGTTGAGGGTTGAGGGTTTAGTCGACCTTGTTATCAAGGTTGATGATTTGTATATATAAGTGATATACTTATGTAATTTATGTGTGGGTATTGTGTCTTCATTATCAAAGAGAGGTAAATGTGTGAACAAGGATATATCATTTAACGAAGTGTTGAGGTATGTTTGGTGTTGCAAAGAAAACAACTGTTTTTAACCAGAACTTTCATCAAGCATTTGTAGATGCTATCATTGTAGTTCATTCCTTATGGATTATAGTTTGAATCATATTGTAAGTCAGTGAGACTTCCCTGAGGTTTGTAGCCTACCAAGTATATATCTTTTGAGCAGTGAGCTTTAGGCCATGTTCTTGAATGCATGTGCATTCCCCATTGTAAAATTTTCATATACTACTACAGAGTATCATCTTACTATGGGTAGGTTCCCATCATGGTTTTTTCCTTAATCAGTTTTTGCACGTCAAAATCTTGGTGTTATGTGTTGTGATGTTAATTTTCTTATCTATCTGTTATTATAGTTTATCAATTTATGTTTTGGAATTTAATTTGATGTGATCCAATGAAGACTGATTAATGATTGGTATGAGAGATAGATCCTCCGATAGAAGCTTAATCGCTTGAGGAGATCTGGAATGGCAGCTCAAGGTATTCTTTTCAAGAAGTACATTCTGAGGTTTGATGGAAGCATTTGAAATGTCTTGGAGAAGATTATTGGAAGATTACTAAAAATCCCTATGTTGTTTCTTGGAATGGGCCATTCACTCTTGATGAGGTTAAGGAAGCTGAATATAACATCAGAGTGAAGGAAGCATTACTCAGTGCCCTAACTAATTCTGAAATGACAAATGTTATGGAACTTCAGAAAACACATGAGATCTAGGAGAAGCTTGAGATCCTATATGAAGGTGATAGTCAAGTGAAAGTTGTTAAGTTGTAGAGTTTAAAAGGAAAGTAGGAGACATTGAAGATGGGAGATAATGAGAACATACATTCATACATGGCTAGGGTGAATGACCTTGTCCTTGGTATCAGATCTATAAATGGAAAGATTGAAGAAGATGAGATTTTTGCTAAGGTGTTAAGATCTTTGCATCTTGTTTATAAACATAAGGTTGCCACTATTGATGAAATCTGGAGTGTAACTATAGTGACAAGAGATGTATTTGTTGGAAAACTTGTTGTGTTTGAGCTAAGCAAATTTGGAGAATCACATGGAAAATTAGAGATAGCATTCAAGGCATCAACATCTGTGTCTGGTAAGTAGAAATATGATCTTGATCAGTGCAGGATATCCAGATATGAAAGAGAAAGGAGAGAGATAGTTGAGTAAGAAAGAGAGCTAGATGAGCTTGAAGCATTGATTGCCCAGAGATTACCTAAAGGTGTCGGTAAGTATGATGGAAAGTTGCCTCTGAAATATTTTTCTTGTAATAAGATAGGACATTTTGGTTCTAGATGTCCGGAGAGAATGGCTAAGTATGACAGACATGATAAATTTGATAGGTTTGATAGGAATGATAGATATGAGAAGTATGATAAGCCTTATAAAGCTAACCGAAAGTTTAGGAACTAGAAGAACTCTTATTATGCTACAAATGAGGGTGTTATAGATGAATAATCAGAAGGAGATGAAGTTGTTTTTATTGCCATTAAAGAAGATTCCACTAGCCATTTTATTGAGGAGAAAGCTTTGGCTACAAAGGTAGAAGAAAAAAGTTGATGCGGCCATAACCAGTAAAAACCCTCTAAAGAGTCAACCGATTTATGCAGCAAGAGAGACACAACGGAAGCAGTGAGAAAACATAACAAATTCACATAAATAGGTAATATTAAAGCCATAGAACTTTCAACAATCATCAAGAAATCATTATATTATCATCAAGGAACATCTAGTAATTAACCGATTACATGCAAGCTGCAAGCCAGATACTATCCAATTGGGACTCTAAGAATCAATCGTATCACAACATGTAAATCTTAATCCTTATTCTAAGTTCTACTTCCTCTGCCCTTACAAATGATTACCTAACATCATATTTATACCTGTTGGAATACATCCAGGTTGGCCTCATAAGATTACATTCACTAATGCATGAAAATGAAACGTGTAATTAGGTTGGCCCTAAGAATTAGATAAATCTTTCCGAAAAATAACAACCTGGTGATGCGGTTAAATAGGAAGGTCGGCCACATGTCAAAGAACATCAGGCAAGACCCAAAATGAATCCACATGCCAAGAATCACACTAGTAAAGAAGGAAAACCAATGGGTAAGAACAAGAACTTTCCTGAGAACCTAGAAACAACCAACTGGATGTTAGGTCCTAGAGACAACTAAGAGGGGGGGGGGGGTGAATCAGTTGTCTAATAAATTCAAACCAAAAACCACTTAACCAACTTAATGCTTAATACTGGTAAACCAATTAAGTATGCCAGTAGACAGTGTTAACAGTAAATTGCTATACCGATAAAGATTAATGCATGAAACATAAATACAAAGTCATCCACAAAACATAACACCAATATTTGTACGTGGAAACTATGTAAGGGGAAAAACCACGGTGGGAAACCTTACCCACAATCAAATGATACTACTGCAGATAGTAAGTGTACATAAATGGGGTCTGCACATGCAGAAAGGCCAACAACCTAGAGCTCACTGCTCAATCACAAAATGGGAGTCACACTGACTACAGTTGGATGGTTAAATCCAATAAGAATGTACTGCACAAAATAGCATCTTCATATGTTGGATTCAGTACCGGTGTAATGCTGATATGCTTTCATAAAAACCTAGCTTCACCTTCAAATGATGTCTTCATGTATACCTTTGCTTAATCTCTCATATACCTTCACACAATTCTTTTTCACATTCCACATTCGATCTTCCAAATAAGATCTTACATTTATACCATAACCTAAGACCAATTTTAGTAGGTCAGCTCTACAAGATATTACAATAAAAACATTTTACAATCAATATAATATTCGATGCAATAACCGATTAAACATGTCAGCTTAATGTATTTACAACAATAATAAATCATCTTCATAGCATGCCATGCTGATCTGGAAAAGATAAACTTGCCGGTGTAACCCTAGGTAACCTTGGACCTATTTACCGGTAAAAGCAAATATGCAAATATGAATATATCAATGATTAATTCTTCAAAACAAAGTGTCCACATGATGGCTTCAACATTACCAAGTGTCTTCCATATCATTCCAAGTGCCAGTGATCATTATATCTTGCCGATGAACTATATACCAGTAACTGTGCAATAGTTACTTACTTGTCAGTGAATGCTGCTAGATCTCCAAAGTACTAGTGTTTTAGTAGGTGTTGACATCAATGACAAAACCATACCAAAATACCAATACTGGAAGTGATAATAGATTAGTAAAGGACCCAAATGATCTGGAAATTAGGAATCAAGCACATGAAATTGCCAGGAAACTACAAACAAGATCTACCACGAAGAACAAGTAACTATCGGTACCAATCGACAAGAACACAGAAAATTGCACAAAGAACAAAACAAGAACAAAACTGAAAGGAAATATTTTTTGGTTGATGCAAGATTGCCCATCGACCGGGGATGCTCCTACATCAGACAACCTAGATAGAAAAATATGTTCCATGAGAGGCAACTCATGAACATCTAAAAGAATTCAAAATGAATATCCCATGCTCATTTCTGATCCAAACATCTTCCTTGTCTACCCGCCTCTACTTTAGCTCTTCATGTACCTCAACTAGCTCCTCTAACCTCTGACTCCCATTGTTTCTCTTTCCTTTCTTCTGATCATCACATTGTCTCTATTTCTGTAACTCTGATTTGGTTTTGCCATAAGACCTTACCCGATTTGTTACCATCAACTTTCTGGCATCCTGTTCCACCTGTCTATCAAGCTCAACTATCCTTCTGCAAACTCATCTCACCCTCTTGTATAACCTATGCAACCGGTTCTATCACTATCACCAATTTCTCAGCACTACAAATTTTCAAAGGATTCAGATTCTTCACCTCCTTCTCTTTCTCCTTTAAGGGAATCAATGTGAACTTATGCCCATCCTTTTCAATAGTAACCAAGTTTCTTCTATAGTCACAAATAGCTCCTCTATCATGCGGCCAAGGCTTTCCCAACAAGACATGACAAACACTCATAGACACAATATCACATAAAACTTCATCACTGAAAGGCCCAATATTGAAACTCACCAAACACTACTCCTTTATCTCTATGTTTTGATCATCTTGTAACCAACTCACCTCATAAGGACAAGGATGCTTAAGCATCTTTATCCCAAGCTTCAAAGCCATCTCCCTAGATACTAAATTATTAGTGCTTCCACTATCTACAATGACCTTGCAACACTTACCACCTAATTTACACATAGTCTGGAAAAGACTCCTATTGTGAGTAGATCTGGTATCCTTTCTTTTGAACATAAGGGATTCTCCTTGCTCCAGTGCACAGTCAGATCTGGTACCATCACCTTTTGGATCCTCACTTGACACACAACATCCTGTCATTCTTTGCTTACATTCATAGGATCTATCTCTGGTTTCTCCACACTTGAAGCATTTGCCAGGAAATTCTCTGTCGGTACTACCGCTACCTTTCCTCGGTGTCTTTTACTCTGGTTATTTACTCCACTTAGGTTTTGAATACTTTTCTTCAACTAGTTTCTTCATATTATCACTCATCTTGAATTTCTCCTTTCCCTTATTTGGTTGTCTTCTCCTCACTTTCTCCACAGCCTTCAAAGCATACTAGTAAGCTTCTTCAACTATGGAATTCTTCAACATACTCATCTCATCTTGAATGTTAAAATCAAGTCCATTGATGTACCTTGCCACCTTTTCTTTGTACATCTCTCTATGTCCAGATCTGATTACCACCTTGTAGAATTCCTCAGTATATTCCTTCATAGTTATGTCTCTCTGTTTCAAGTTCTGCAACTTCTTGAACAACTCAAATTCATAGTCTCCTGGTATGAACTTGATCTTCAATCTTGCAACCATTTATCTCCACTAGGTGATCTTCAATTCACCATTCTCCACTTTGTCTTTCAGCAACTCTTTCCACCATTAGGTAGCATGCCCTTTCAACTTGGTCTATGCCAATCAGACTCTTTGTGGGTCCTTGACATCCTCAAACTCAAAGTAGTCCTCCAACTCTCTGATCTAATTGATCAGATCCTCCGGATTAAACATTTTGGAAAATTTAGAAACCTCAAGTTTATGCACTTTATTTGCTTGCACCACTGCTCTGAGTAATATTTCCTCTCTTTCATCTTTTGGTCCTTCAACTTCCTCAAGCTCTTCACCAGCTTCCTCATATTCATCCTCAAAATCAAGGTTTCTTCACAAACCAGCCAAAGCATTCTAGATTTCATTCCTCACTTCATTCTTGAAGTTTTCCATCATCTGCTCTACCCTCTAGGGGTTTGTCCTCCTCGGTGGCATCTCTCCTTCCAATCCGGTGAACTGCCTCAATTCAGTGATTTGACTATAGGTTTCAATCACCTCCCCTCGACGATCTATTGAATACACACAACCTGCCTCCAATCAACAATTTGTCCACCTTAAAGAATGCCTCAATGTTTGCAAATGATTCTTCCACCAGTCGGTCCATAACCAGCTCTGATACCACTTGATGTAGCCATAATTGGTAAAAACCCTCAAAAGAGTTAACTGGCTTATGCAACAAGAGAGACACAATGGAAGCAACAAGAAAATATAACAAATTCACATAAACAAATCATATTAAAGCCATATAACTTTCGTCAATCATCCGACAATCATTGTATTATCATCAAGGAACATCTAGTAATTAACCAGTTACATGCAAGCTTCAAGCCAGATACTATCCAACTGGGACTCTAAGAATCAATCGGATCACAACATGCAAATCTCAATCCTTATTCTGAGGTATACTTCCTCTTCCCTTACAAATGATTACCTAACATCATATTTATACCCGCTAGAACACATCCAGGTCAGCCTCATAAGATTACATTCACCAATGTAGGAAAATGAAACATGTAATTAGATCAGCCCAAATAATTAGATAAATCTTTCTGAAAAATAAAAACCAAGTGATGTTGTTCAGTAGGAAGGTCGGCCACATGCCAAATAACATCAGACAAGACCCAAAATGAATCCAAATGTCAAGAATCAGACTGGTAAAGAAGGAAAACCAACCGGTAAGCACAAGAACTATCTCAGGAACCTAGAAACGGCCAACTGGAAGTGATAACTGATCGGTAAAGGACCTAAATGAATTGGAAATCAAGAATCAAGCACATGAAATCACCAAGAAACTGCAAACAAGATCTTCCATGAAGAACAAGCAACTACCAGTGCCAATTGGAAAGAACACAGAAAACTACACAAATAACAAAACTGAAAGAAAATAAGTTTTGGTTGATGCAAGATTGCCCATCAACCGGGGATACTCCTACATCAAAATTGATGGATCATTGATAGTGGTTGTTCATATCATATGATCGGTGATAAAAGAAAATTTGTGAGCATTGAAAGGTATGATGGTGGAATAGTTAGATTTGGTGATGACAAAGCCTGTGTAATCCATGGGAGAGGATCAATTTCTTTTTATGGTAAGCATAAAACTGATGATTTTTTGTATGTTGAAGGATTGAAGCATAATATTTTGATTGTTGGATAGCTGGTGTATAAGGGTTATGATCTATAATTCAAATATGGTAAATGCAAGATCTTGAATGCCTTCGGTATAGAGATTGCATCTGGGACTAAAACTGAAGGTAACATTTTTCATTTAAATGTTAGTGAGAAAGTTTGTTTTATTGCTAAGATAGATGAGAGTTGGTTGTGGCATAGAAGGATGTGTCATGTAAACTTTGATTCATTGATCAAGATCAATTCTATACAAGATGTTAGAGATCTGCCTAAGATTGTTAAACTTGTTAATCCGATATATAAGGAATGTCAGTTGGGTAAGAAAACAAGAATTTCTTTCAAGATTAAATGGTATACATCAGATGGAATATTAGATCTTGTGCAAACTAATCTGTGTGGACCTACAAATGTTAGAAGTGTGCAAGGTGATAGATACTTTATACTACTAATTGATGATTATTCTAGAATGATGTGGGTTGTCTTTTTGAAGAAAAAAATCAGAAGCATTTGAGAAGTTCAAGATATTCAAAGCTAAAGTTGAAACTAAGTCCGGATTGAAGTTAGAGTGTTTGAGATCTGATAGAGTTGGAGAATTTTGTTCTGGCGAGTTCAATTATTTCTGTGAGATGTATGGAATCAAAAGACAACTATCTGCTCCTAGCACCCCATAGTAGAATGGGTTTATTGAAAGGAAGAACTTTACTATTTTAGATGTTGCAAGAACTATGTTGATTGAATTAAATTTTTCAAAGGTCTACTAGAGAGAAGCTATTAGCACTGCAGTCTATACATTCAATAGAGTTTATATCAAATGTGATACTAGTAAGACTCCTTATGAACTTTGGTTTGGTCATGTTCCTACTGTGAAATATTTCAAATTTTTTGGTAGCAAATGCTATATCAAGAGAGATGAGGATATTGGAAAGTTTGATGCTAGAAGTGATGAATGTATCTTTTTGGGATATTATACAAATAGAAAAGCCTATCGGTGCTATAACAAGAGACTAAGAAAGATAGTTGAGAGTGCAAGTGTGAAGGTGGATGAAAACCTTGGGAAGGAGATCAAAGCTTATGATGAAGGTCAACATATTGTTTTATCTCCTATTCAACCTGAAGAACCTAAGTAAAATGATTTGATAGAGACTGTGAATCTGGATGTTTTTGTTGCTAGTGATGATGTGCGGGAACCTGAAGATCAGAACAATCAGAAGACTCTGAGGTATGTAATATTGAATCATTCTGAGAATTAGATTATTGGTGATAAGAATAAAGATGTGATGACTAGAATAAGGTTAGTTGCAGAAGAAATATGCTTGATTTCTAAAGTTGAACCTAAAGATGTTGTTGAAGCTTGTAAAGATGATAACTAGATTAGAGCCATGGAAGAAGAGTTAGATCAGACTAAAAAGAACAACACTTGGGAACTTGTGCCTAGACCTAAGGATAAAAATGTTATTGGTATTAAATGGGTTTTTAGGAACAAATTGAATGAAGTTGGTGAAGTAGTCATAAATAAATCCAGACTGGTCTGCAAAGGACATTCACAGCAAGAAGGGATTGATTATGAAGAAACTTTTTCTCTGGTTGTCAGAATTGAAGTTGTTAGATTGTTCCTTACTTATGCTACTTATAAAGATTTCAAGGTATATCAGGTGGATGTCAAATCTGTATTTTTGAATGGTTTTCTAGAAGAAGAAGTTTACATTGAACAGCCTGATGGATTTTTATTATCAGATGATGGAGACATGGTATGTAAGTTAAAGAAAGCACTTTATGGATTCAAACAAGCTCCTAGAGCCTGGTGTGCTAGATTAGACAAATACTTGCTAAAATTGGAATTTATCAAAGGTGTTGCTGATAGTAATATGTACTTTAAGATTCAAAAGGATAACATTTTGATTGTTGAAGTCTTTGTTGATGACATTATCATTGGTAGTGATGATGATATGAGTATGAAGTTTATTGGTGATATGCAAAAACATTTTGAGATGTTTATGCTTGGTGAGATAATTTTTTTCTTAGATTTGTAGATTGCACAGATAGGAAAAGGTATCTTTATATCTCAAACTAAGTATGTGAAGGAATTGATGAAGAAGTATGGACTAGATGATTCCAAACTAGTTGGAACTCCTATGGTGACTAGTTGTAAATTGTCTAAAAATGATGAATCTCCTAAAGCTACTCAGAGTTTGTACAGATCTATGGTTGGTGGACTGCTATATCTTACTCAGACTAGGGCTAGCATTATGCATGTTGTGTGTATGGCTGCTAGATATCAAGTTGATTCGAAGGAGATTCATGTCACTATTGTCAAAAGAATATTTAGATATCTAAAGGGAACTAAAGATTATGGTTTATGGTATCCAAAGAATGATGATTTCATGTTGTGTGCTTACACTGATGCAAATTGGGCAGGTGATGTTCATGATCAGAAGAGTACTACTGATGGAGCATTCTTTTTAGGTAAGAAGTTGGTTTCATGGGCTAGCAAGAAACAAGATTCAATATCTTTATCTACTGTTGAAGATGAGTACTTTGCTACTACTAGTAATTGTACTTAGATAGTTTAGATGAAGCAAATGTTGAAAGATATCCAAGTTATTTATGATGAGCCTACTTTTATATGCTGTGATAATTCTAGTGTTATAAACATGTCTAAGAATTTGGTGCAACATTTAAAAACTAAGCATATATCAATCAAATATAATTACTTAAGAGAGCAAGTCAGTGAATAGAAGGTAAAGCTGGAATATGTATCTACGAAGGAAAAAATTGCTGATAGTTTTTACTAATCCATTGCCTGCAGACACATTTGTCTATTTAAGAGACAAGTTAGGGGTGTTCATCCCTCCTGATGAGAACTAGATGCATTGAGTTGCATCGATCCGGTGGGATTCAGAGCCTTATTCTTTTATCTGGATTGATGAGTTGTATTGCTCCTCTGCTCGAGTAGTCTATTGAATTGGTTGTATATCCCAGGGGGAGATAGATTCATCTCTCTATTTGTTTTGGTGAGATTTGGAATTGTTGTCAAAGAGGGAGAGAGATCATTTGAAAAACTACTTTATCTATCTTGATTTTAGGGGGAGTTTGCTAGTGATATCTTCTTTCTTTGCATTGACTATTTTTCACATTCATAAGTTGGGCCATCAATGCCAAAGGGGGAGATTGTTGGATTTGGTTGTTCATTTTTGTTACTAGGATATGTTTTTGTCATTTATGTCAACATATTCCTATGAGTTATTGCGGTGAGTTTGGGAAGAGTTTTTGGTCTTGTAGATCAGGAAATTGAAAATCATCAAAGCAATAGCAATTAGGACAACCACAAAACCTAAAGCTGCTATGAAAGCAATCCTAATCCAATCAATGAAGACATAAAGACAAGATATTCAAATCAAATGAAATTGAAATGAATCGACGTAGATATCTCCTTCATGTGGCAACATTGTTCTTCTTTCACCTTCAAATTTGATGTGGATCTCACCTACAAGTGCAAAATGCAAGTGTAAAGCAAGTTGTTGATGAAATTCGCAGTATAAGGTTACTCAAAAATGTGATTGATTTCTCTTTTGAAGAAAATCATCCAATTTATAGACAAATTGGAGAGAGGACAAGATTAGCATGAAGAGATTTGAAAGGAAATTCAAATCAAGAATGACAAATTATGACAAGATTGAAATGCCATTCCCATGACAAAAGGGAAGAGAGAAAATAGCCTCCATGATTGCAACAAATGGAAGCATAAACATAGGAGAAAATGAGGGAATGAAATTAGGGGAAATATTAGAAAAATTAAAGAAAATAGGAGAAATAGAAATTAGGTGAATTAATTAATAGTTTTTCATCCATTAATTAATTCATGAAAGAGACCTAGGACTAAATAAATAGATTTATTTAACCCACAAAGAAGAAGAAAAGGATTAAATGAACAAATCATAAAACCCTAGAAATAAGAGGACAAGGAATTAGGTCAAGACAACAAGAAATTAATGTAGGTTTGATCATGATTCTGATTGACAAAGGACCAATGTTGATAAATGATTGAGATTGGTTGACAAAAATCAATGACAAATTGACCAAGATTGACAAGGAGATCAAATTGATAGGCGCCAATTGACGAGGAACAATGACTAATCAATCCAAATTGACATGATTGAAAAGGATAGGGATCGATGACAAATCGATTGCAAAATGACAAGATTGACAAGGACAAGGATCAATGACGAATCAATCACAAAATAACAAGGCTGACAAGGACAAGGATCGATGACGAATCGATCGCAAAATGATGAGATTGACAAGTTGATAATTGCAAATGATTACTAACAAGATAAAGATGATTGAAAGATTGACAGGAGGACAAAACCCTAATTCTATCATTGATTAGGATTGACGATGTCCAAAATGATGATAAATGATCATGCACCATGATGCGACAGGATAAGATCGACCAAAATCATGACTGAAGATTGCTGTCGACAAGACCTAATTCAAAAGCGAGAAAAATGAGGAATGCAGAAGAAGGACTCGATGCTCGCAAATGATAAAGACCAAGTGTGCAACATAGAAGAAATGTTAATGCGACACAAGAACCCTAAAATAAGGCAATTCGCAAATGTTAAAGTATGACTCCACAAGCGTTGACCATTTTTAGACGTCTACATTTTGCCCCTCTTTGAGACAATGCGATTCTAAGTGTTGTTTCAAAGAACAATAATGAAAATACCCTAGACAATAACAATAACATATGCATGCCCCCTCGAGGAATTGGCTGGAAAAATCCAGAAAAGAGGCCAAGTGATCGATAAGAATGACAAAAGATGATAGGTTCGAATGGATCAAAAATCAAAGGTCGGATGCACAAAGGACAAGCAGTGGAAGGTGAAAAAGAGCACGACCATCATAAGATGGAGAGCATGCACATCCATCTAGGTACTAACAAAGATCTATATAAGAGACAAGGAGAAGGAAAAGAGTTCATTTGCACTGGCCAAAGTGGAGGAGTTGTTGCTCAGGAAAAAGGACCCTTACAGAGAGATGGCAAACATTCCAATGGCAGATCACCTTGGAGAATGTGTACGCACCTACAAACAACCGGATGACACAAGAGCAGCGGTATGTAGTGCAAAAACTCATATGTTCAATTTCATGAATTTTGCTTGATTGCGGGACATTGCGAGGCCCACAAGGGAGGAAAAAATGCGGAACTGCGCCTGTGTGGGTGCATTCTACGCCTGTATAATGATGTTCTATGCCTGTGTAAGGTACACAGGCGTAGCTTGATGTTGCACAAGTGCAAAACAGTGTGCATAAGCGCAATTGTGCACTTATGACCCTAGTTTGACCGAAAATAGCGGGCAAATGATCCTGAAAAGAGGGATAAGGGTAGGATAGGACAAAAATAGATAAGAAAACCCTGATTGGTGCATGAAACAAGGAAAATGCAGCCCTTAGGAGAAAACCCTAAAACTAACAAATTGTGCCCCAATTGTGATGCAGAGTTGACAATATCCATTGATCGCGCAGGAGAACAGACCTGACTGTTTCATATTGCGATACAGACTCAGGAGTACTGACAAAGACACATTAGTAGTACTTGGATTATACTACATTACATACATGCCCGAGATTAGGGCAAACACAGGACTTCTCACCGCATTGGTCGAGCGATGGCATTCAGATACTTCATCTTTCCATCTTCCGACTGGAGAGGTGACTGTGACATTAGAGGACGTGTGGTGTATCCTTTGCATTTAAATTCATGGGGAGATGGTGGTGTATGACCCAATGACAGGGAGAGACTCTTTGTGTAGATTATTCGAGTGCGACACAAATGACCTTGATATCATAGAGAGGGAGATCCGCTGGGAGACCATGGCAGCAAAGTATGATCAGGGATATGTTGTGATAGCAGTGGTTATGGCATGCCTATTAGTAGGTGACGGACGAGGACATGGATTCCCTATTGGATGGGGAAGAGTGCTAGAGTGGATGGCAATAGAGGGGACTGTATACGCATGGGGACCATGTGTGCTTGCCATGCTATATTTTCAGTTGCATCAGATAGCATATCAGAGGGTACAGACTTTGAGCTATGGGGTCACACTTTTACAGGTATGGGCATTTGAGCACATAGCCATATGTCGATCAATTGCAGAGAGACAGGTAGTACCACATCGATCATATTGTAGCCTCGTAAATTGTACGCACTTGCTAGGGTGGTACAATTTCACACCTAGTTTAGCACCTACCTTAGTGCATTTTACATTCTGCATTGCATTTCTCCTTAAGCACTTAATTAATCAAATTAATTAGGTCTAAGGTCCTATTTCATCATTCTCTACATCATAAAATTGGGCCCTTTTCACTAAAGCGCGCCCTTCGCATTTTATTCCTCCAATACACCACTTAATCAAAAAAACCCTAATTAAGTCCTATTTCGAACTTGGGGGCTTGGTTTTGGGGTCAAAACATCTCAAAATCATCTGTAACTTCGGGATTCTCTCTAAAATCATTATATCCGACGGCCCTGAAAATTTGGTGAAAAGTTGTCGGGATCGTGGTGCCCGGAGTGCAACATGGTCCAGGACATTTTTCCCAAAATTTTAGGAGCGCGATCCAATCATAAAATAAAGCTTAACCCCAAGAAATTGGCGGGATATTCAATCTCTAGGTCGGCCAAAATACAAATTTACGACCTAGGGTTTCATACATAAAATCTCTCTTTCCTCATTTGAAGGGATCCAATTTTTGGTTTCCAGGAACTTTATATGCAGCAAAAGAGCAGATTTTTGAAGACTTCAACAACATTCAACATCCTTCTATCAAGCATATATCAAATTCATTCATCCACTTAGGGCTTGGAAGACATTGAAGAACAATAGGAGATTACCGACTGAAGATTGGCTTGTACTCCTCCCTTGAGGGTTGGGTATGATTTCATGTTGTTTTCATGTCTTTACATAAGCTTTAATACATCATTTATTCATGCTTTAGATCATATTGCATCTTGATTTGGAGCATTTACACTATCATTTACAAGCAATTAGGGTTTACTTTCTAGGTTGCTCTAGTTTGCTTTCTTGCATTTTAGGACCTTGCACACACACTAGGTCTGCACACACAATACATTTTACAAAACAACTTGGCTATTCGTGGAGGTGGAAATCACTGAAGTGGGGGTTTGACTAAGGCAAAACCCTATATAGCCGCCCATACACCCTTTTTCAGATATCATTGCAGGTTTCAGGATTCGGACGATGCCGCGAGATACAGATCCGGAGAGAGAAGATCAAGACAGCACTCTGTATCAAATTGCAGAGCAGAAGACTGGGACAGGAGCGCTGGGCGCCCTGGTCCTGCCATGACAGGGGCACTGGGCGCCCTGGTCCCTGGGACAGAGGCGCTGGGCGCCCTGGTCCTCCGGATAGACAGCTTTCAGACAGCTTCCCGATAGTGTTTCAGAGTGCAGAACAGTAGTTTCCGGTGCAGTTTTCAGGACAGTGGCGCCCGCGCCCCCGTCCCGAACATTTTCAGTCCGATTTTAACTCCGGGTACACATCTACATTCTTATTTCATCCTTGTATTTACAGCTGTTCATTGTTTAATCTCAATTCTGCAATCTTGTTATTAGTTTATACTTGCATTTTGGGATTAGGGTTTGAACTTGCATTACTTGATCTTACAATTTCAACAAGGGAATAGAAATCCTAATAGATATCCCATGGCTCTCTCTTTCACCAAAAGAAGTAGCCAATTGTGCGATATCTCTAGGCTCTTTCGTATTCTGTAATGTGTGTCAAAAGGTAGGATTAGGGCATGATTAACCTAGTCTCGCTTTTTCCCCTACACATTTTGGTGAACCCGACGTGAATCTATCATTGCTTCCTCTTGCATTACATTTGTTAGATCTAGATCTATATTTAGTGTGTTTTCATTTCATTTTCATTAAAGAGAAAAAAAAAAAAAAAGGTGTGTTTCTTTGCATTGTGTGTTTAAATTTTATGCAATCTTTTCAAAATGTCAGATTTTTATTTGCAAAATTTTCATGCTTTTGATGATTATTATGAGTATAGCCAAGATGAATTAGATGAAGCTTTAGATGTGTTTTTAAACCATAAAGATGCCAAACCTTCATTTTACCAAAAACTCATAAACCTTGTTACTATGCCATTTAGGTGTGATGAGAAAGATAAGTCGAATGATTCCTCTCAAGGATACATTCCTATCAACTCTTCCCCTGAATCTAGTAACATGGTTGTTTTCAATAATCCCCTCTATGAGGAGATGTCTCCTTTTGAATCAAAAGACAAACCTTTTAACCGATATGATCATGCTTTGTTGGATGATGCTCTTGATGACTTTGTGGCTTTATCGAAATCTTTAAACAAGAACAAGGCCTCTAAATTGGTTAACTTGATAAACTTGAATGAACATAATAAGCCTCTCTTTGAAGTCCAAGGTGCTTATCCTTCTCCCACCTTTCAAGTTCTTAAATCACCTCTCCTTACTGTCCAAGGAAGGTATGATCATGATTCCTTTCGTACCCCGAATAAACCAATCATCACCGTGCAAGGAAGAAAAACTGTAAGTCCTTACAGTTATGCTAAACAAATAACTAGAGAGAGTTATCATGCGGTTGCCCATACTTATCATACTAGAAATAATAGGCAACCTAATCCTCCTCCTGTTATTCCAGTTTCCCTTCCTAATCCTCAACCAATTCTTCCTCAAGCTCCCCATATTTCGCAAGTTATGGGTAAGGAATATGATCTCATAGAACAACTTAAAGCTACCCCTGCTAAGATATCCCTTTGGGATTTGATTCAAACTTCTTCTGCTTATCATGGAATGTTACAAGATGCCTTGAAAGATTTGAATGTTCCTCCACCGAATACATCTAGTAATATAGCATCTTTTGTTAACTCTGTGATGAATCCTAAAGCTCAAATTGTGTTTACCCAAGATGAGTTGCCTACTAGTGAAATTCAACAACAATATGATCCCTTGATGATTGTGGTTATCATGAAAGACACTGCTATAAGACTTACACTAGTAGATAATGGCTCTGGCCTTAATGTGTGTAGCATTAATTTATTGCATAAGATGAATGTGGATACGTCTCTTATTGAGCCTGACTCTCGTCCCATTCATGGCTTTGACAATGTGGCTAAGACTTCATTAGGTATCATCACCTTACCTCTCATAGTAGGACCTGTTACTTTGCCTACTCCTATCCATGTTATGCCAGGAAATTTAACATATAACTTGTTATTAGGGAGGCCTTGGATTCACAGCATGCAAGCTGTCCCCTCTACATTGCATAGACAAGTTAAATTTGTTTATAACAATAAGACATACACTTTGATGGGTGATACTAATTTTCAAGCTTGTCTACAAACATCTACTTCCAAAGGGAGTTCTTCTAAGCCATCCTCATCTAGTGATGACTCTTTAAACAAGAAACCTATCGATGAATCCTCGCTCTCCGATGATCGGAATTCTTTGGATGAGTCTGGAGCTCCTGAAGAGGATCCTTCTCGACTTGAAACTACACATAAAAAGGATTTTGATCCTGAGAAGGTTCTCGCAGAGGATGATTGGGGATCTCTTGATTTTAACCCTACCTTTGTAGGTGAATATAAGGTTCCTTCTAGAGAAATTAAAATTGAAAAGAAGGAAGAAGCTGAAAATCATAAAGTTGAAAAGAAAGAAGAAGTTAAAAATCAATCAACCTTACCTGAATCTATGAGTAATAATTTTGTGGCCGCCTCTCAAACTTCTTCTCCTCACACCTCTAATTATGAAGAGTTTGATTCTTTGTCTTATGAAAAACCACCTTCTCTTCCTGAAATGGCTGATCGTTATGGTCGTGGTTTTCGCATTTTTGCTAAGCATGGGTATCATGGAAAAGGTTGTGGTGCTCATGAACAAGGGATAAGAGTTCCTCTAGAGACTAATTTTCACAATTATGCCTTTGGACTTGGCTATAATCCCTGTAGATGTACTAAAGCTTCTAAAAGACCATGCATTAGTGTTAATGCTATTTCTACATCTCTATCAATGCAGCACCCTGAGTATATTGATGGGGATCCTTCGGGTGACTGTGCTTTGGATATCTTCCCTACCGATGATGCTTTAGCTGAGTTCTTGGGAGCCTATGACACTCTTCCTCGTTATCGTCACAATAGGGGACTCCCTTATTGTTTGAACACTGAAGCCTATTTTGGAAAAGAGATTGATAATGATGAGATTGTGAAAGAATTCCCTCAGTTAAAGGACACTCCTCAACAAAGTAATCTTCTCATAAGTGATACCACTGATGTTAAGATAGACCTTTGCAATAAAGAGAAAGTTATTAAAATTGGAAAGTGTTTGGATGAAGAGGAACAGAAACAATATGAAGAACTATTGCATGAATTCCCTGAGATCTTTGCTTGGACATATTCTGACATGCCTAGTATAGATCCTAAGATTGTTACTCATAATATTGTCTTAGTTCCTGATGCTAAGCCCGTGAAACAAAAGATTCAAAAAATGAATCCTAAGGTGGCTCTGCTTGTTAAAGCTGAGATTGAAAAATTATTGGAGGCTGGATTTATCCGCCCTATTGACTATTCCCCATGGATTTCAAATATTGTCATTGTGGCTAAACCAGATAACAAAATAAGAATGTGTACTGACTTTCAAGATTTGAATAAAGCTTCCTTGAAAGATGATTTCCCTCTTCCAAACATTGACATGATAGTTGATTCTACGGCAGGACATGCCTTGTTATCCTTCATGGATGGTTTTTCAGGTTACAATCAAATTTTTATTAACCCTCAAGATCAATTCAAAACTGCTTTCACCACTCCTTGGGGGACGTTTTGTTGGATAATGATGCCTTTTGGACTTAAAAACGCCGGTGCAACTTATCAACGAGCGATGACCCTTATCTTTCATGATTATATGCATAAGATTTTAGAGGATTATGTTGATGATATTTTGGCCAAATCCTTTCTTCGCATGGATCATGTTAAAGTCCTTCGTCAAATCTTTGAAAGAATTCGTAAATATCACATGCGCTTGAATCCCCGAAAATGTGTTTTTGGTGTGGATAGTGGAAAACTATTAGGGTTCATAGTTTCGCATCGTGGGATTGAGGTGGATACTAAGAAAATAGATGCTATTGTCAACATGCCACCTCCTAGAAATGTGTCTCAACTTAAAAGCTTACAAGGAAAGATTCAAGCTATTCGTAGGTTCATGTCTCAGCTTGCGGATCGTACCTTTCCTTTTACTCAACTTCTTAAAAAGGATATCACTTTTCAATGGAATGAGGATTGTCAGCAAGCATTTGAAGATTTAAAAGTGTATTTGGCTAGTCCTCCTATTCTTCAACCTGTCAAACCTTCTAAACCCTTCCTTCTGTATACAGCTGCTTCCTCTCATGCTCTCGCAGCATTGTTGGCACAACATGATAAAGATGGTAAGGAATGTCCGGTTTATTACATAAGTCGTACCTTACTCGATTATGAGACCCGATATTCTGCGATAGAAAGACAATGCTTGGCCTTGGTGTTTGCGACTCAAAAATTGAGACATTATCTTTTAAATTCAGAAGTCCATGTCATGGTGAAGTTTGATCCTTTGAAGCATCTTTTCTCTAAAACTGATTTATCAGGACGTCTAGCTAAGTGGGTTATGATGTTAACTGAATTTGACCTTAAATTTGTTTCACAAAGAGCAATTAAAGGGCAAGCGTTGACCAATCACTTAGTTGAGGCCCCTTCACCTTTCTCCTTCCCTAACCCTGAATCTTTTCCTGATGACTTCATTCTTTCTATAGAGAAAGATGAAACTTGGGAGTTATACTTTGATGGCTCTAAGTGTCGTACGGGATCGGGGGCAGGGGTTGTTCTGATTTCTCCTACAAATAAGTCCATTCCTTTATCATATCGTCTAAGTTTCCTATGTACCAATAACATTGCTGAGTATGAGGCTCTTATAGTGGGAATAAAAGAAGCCTTAGCTTTGAATATAAAACACATACATATCTATGGAGATTCGCAATTGATTATAAGACAAGTAACAGGAATATATCAAGAAAAACAAGACAAATTATCACAATATAAAGACCTTGCTATCTCTTTATTACAAAATTTTGATTCTTATACTATGGAACCCGTTCCTTGAAAAGATAATCGACATGCGGATGCAATGGCATGTGTGGCTTCTCTGGTATCTTTAGAGGACCCTGTGGTCGATCTTAAATTCGTTATTCACAACCTTATTTCTCCAGCTATTGTAGATGATTCTAGCCTGGTAACATGTTGTGACTTTGTAGACTCTAACGAATGGTACTCGCATATCGTAAGATATTTGACTGATGGTACCTTTCCTGATTCCGCTAGTAGGAACACTAGGGCTAGAATCCGCAAGCTGTCTGCTAGGTATATCATTCTTTCTAATGTCCTATACCGAAGGGGTTATGATGGTCTTCTCCTTCGTTGTCTTAACAAGTCGGAAATCCATGTTGCTCTTGAAGAGGCACATTCAGGTGCCTGTGGGGGGCATTTTGGGGGCAAATCCTTGGTTCATAGATTGCTTCGTATGGGATACTATTGGCAAACTATGCAGAAGGATTCCTTTTCATTTGTTAAAAAATGTCATCAATGTCAACAACACAATAATCTGATTCATGCTCCTGCCCAAGAACTTCGTTCTCAAGTAGCTTCTTGGCCTTTCTCCGCATGGGGTTTGGATCTTATTGGAAAAATCTCTCCTCCTTCATCTCAAGGACACACCTTCATTATAACCGCAACAGATTACTTTACAAAGTGGGTAGAAGCTATTCCCCTTCGCTCTACTACTGCTGAAGTGATTTGTCAATTTCTTCTAGATAACATTATTTCTCGATTCGGGATACCTTCCACTATAATCTTAGATAATGGGACATCATTTAAGAACAAGGACATGAAGAAATTCCTTGAGAAGTATCATATCAAACATCGATTTTCTACACCATACTATCCTCAATCAAATGGCCAAGCCGAATCATCCAATAAGATAATTGAACAAATTCTTCGCAAAACCGTGAATAAGCATGGTAAGGATTAGAGTAACCAGCTGATCTATGCTCTTTGGGCCTATCGAACGAGTGTACGAATTGCTACGGGAACTACTCCTTATAATCTTCTTTATGGTGCTGATGCTATTATGCCCTTAGAATTAGAGATTCCATCACATAGGGTTTCTCTCAAAGGTATAGTAGATGATGACTCTTATAGAGAACAACGACTTCAACAGCTTGAGATGCTTGATGAACAGCGCATAAACGCTCTTGAGCATATTCAAGTGTATCACAAAACTCTACAACGAAGCTATAATGATAAGGTCATTCAACGTTCCTTCTTAGTAGGCGACTTAGTCCTTTATGAGAATCAATGCAATGTGAATGCCTTACCTACAGAAAAGGGAAAATTTAGTCCTAATTGGCTTGGACCATATATCGTTATTGAGGATTATGGATCAGGTGCTTACAAAATAGCGGATGTAGACGGTACGCCTCTTAAAGAACCTATTAATGCTATGCACTTGCGTAGATATTATGCTTAATTCTTCATTCTTCATCTATCTTCTTTTTTCAATTCTTCAACATTGGATAATATATTAGTATCTCTTAATTAAAGCAAAATAGAATTAAATGTTATGTTGTTTAATCTATATTGCTTCATTCCTGACAAGCGTGTCTTCTTACTTTATAGTTTGTCTTGAATTCATTTATGTAAATTGTAAAAGATTTACATTCCTATTATGCTAGCATATTATACAGTGTCTTTATGTGTTAAGTAGAATCGTAGCATGTTGTGTTTAAATTCAGAATTAAATCACATTAGTTATATGGTTCTTAGACTTAATGCATATGTCTTCCTTATCATCAATGTAGTACTTGATAAAATATTTAATTAAGTCACACATGTATCAATTTAATCATGGAGCATTGAGAAATCAATCACATGGAAATTAAAATCTGAACATACATGTACATTTACCAAATGAATTAGATTTAATCAAAACAAAATATACATTGTTTTAAGCATTAAAGATAACACATTTGAGACAAAGAGAAGCATGTATATATACATATATATATGTGGATCGTATACAAAAACAGGTCACTGTATATCCAAAATGTGACCTCTCTTTTACATCATAAAATCATCTCCTATCCCTAGGGCTAGTGGCTGGAGAGTGTCGACTGGATGCTCCCTCCTGATCTGGCCATGAAGGTGGACCCATGGGTGTGTAGCGCGATACAGACTGTGAGTGACTCTGAGAGGAACTCCTATGATCCCTATCCATAAGGATCGCGCGATAGGTGGTAGCCTCGACCTGAGCTGCTACTAGATCTCGCCGCGCCTGCTAGAGGTCCTCTGATAGGACTCTCTCTCTCTGTCGCGCCCGCTGGACGTCCTCTGATAGGACTCTCTCTCTCTCCCTCCATATATCTACTTGTACTTGGAATGGGGAAAACAAGTCCTCATGCTGACCAGCATTCCCCTGAGGCCTATAGGCAATCTGTGAGGAACTGGGGATCTGTGCTATCATGGAAATGTCTGTCATTGCCTGCTGAATTAGGGAACGCCACTCCTGCACATTAGCTGTGGTAGTAGAACATATTTTTTGTTAGTACCATTCTATATCATCAAAACATTAATCAATCAATATAAAACTACTATACCTGGATCTCCCTCATGCCAGTAGGGATCATGATATGGTACCATCTGTGCCTGGGCACCGCTAGGCTCCCCTCGCTCGAATAATCTGTGCACGATGGGTGTAGGCTGGATGGTACTAGGAACAGGTCTCTGTATTGCCTCATGTTCCCCCTGTTGGGGAATAAGAGGTGGATCCAGAGCTATGGTATCATCTCCTGAATGGTGGGGAGCTGCATCCGATTCCTCCTCATCATCTCTATCCTCCTCCTCCTCATCCTCATCCGCATCATCACCTGCATCTCCCTCATCCTCCTCTCTATCTGTATCCTCCTCCTCCTCCTCCTCAGCACTGGACTGATCGCCTGTAGGTGGATCAGGATCTCCCGCCTCCTCATGATCCTCTCCCTCCTCTGGCTCCTCTGACTCGGATCCCTGGTCCTCGTCTTGGTCTCCATGTCTCCATGGGCCTGGATAGCCTATCGAATGATCTGGTGAAAAGATAGGACCTGGATATAATCTCATAAACCATGAGACATACCTGCGCTGTGCTCCAGGCTCAATGTCATCTACCGTCGGTCTCGCTACTGCTCTAGGTCTGGGAAGGACCCATGAGTGTCGAGTATAGATGGGCACATCGGCTGGAACACACTGCTCTAGCCCGAACTACCTCCATACTCGGTCAAAGTAGAAAGGGACTATGATGTGTGCATATCATCCTCACAGTAGGCGGTTCCTCTGTAGGCATGCTAACTGTCTCTCCATACCATCCCATCTGTGCATCTGTAGGTAAGGTCTCCACACTATCACCTCGATTGTCAGTCTGTCAAAAATCACTCTCCAATATAACAAATATCCAAATCTCCACTCGCTGGTAAGTGGATAAGCGAACACCCTAGGTCGTTCGCTCGCTGTACTCAGCAGAAAGTCGACAGGCCTGGTGCATGTGAAGTGCTCTAAAATCCACACCTGCAGAAGTGTGCATGTCATCAAACTGAACCCCTGTCCGAATACATACTCCTCAAGGTCGTGATAGAGATGTGCAAGCATTCTCCGACCCCAAGCATACACTCTCCTGTGTCTCTCCATCACTCTGATACACCATGTGAGACCCCCATGCATATGCGTCCCTCGCCCATTAGGGCAGACGGCTAGTGCTATGATGGCTATCATAAGGCGTCTCAGAAGGGGTACCTCCCCTGTAGGATGTAAGAGCCAGCTGACCATGATGCGACCTCTCGTCTCGCTCAGCATGACTCTCCCTATGCAATACACCTGCTCTCTCTGATGATCCTCCGCTGATCGATCGGTCATGTATGTAACTGTCACTCCTCTGATAGGAAGACGAAGTATACGGTATACATCCTCGAGTGTGACCGTCAGCTCTCCTACTGGAAGGTGAAAAGTGCATGTGTCAGGATCCCATCGCTCCATCAAGGCCATCAGCATCCCAGGATGAAATCGAATGGCCGGCATGAGAATCACAGACCACAATCCCACAATCGATAGTGTGTCTCTCTCTGACTGAGTCAGCCGCGGAATCTGATCTCGCAAAGTGCGAAGAATATGTCCCGCTGTATGCTCTCTCATGTACGGGAGACCCTGCAACATTAAAACATGACTGTAATCAGTACTCGATCACCAAAAATGCTAATGCAAATGGTCGTACATTGTATGCTAGCCTTGTAACCCCTCGCCAGGCCCTGATTGGGGACCATGGCGCCTTGTCAGGGACCATGGCACCCTGAGGGGACCATGGCGCCCTGTTAAGGACCATGGCGCCCTAAAGGGACCATGGCGCCCCTGTCAGGGACCATGGCGCCCTGGGGGGACCAGGGCACCCCACAGGGACCATGGTGCCCTGGGTGAGCCCCGATCAGCCTTCAAGGCTCGCATACGATCACAAAAAAGTCAAAATGCGAAAGAATCAAAAGTCAAACGTTCAGTCAACTCAGCTAGTCCAGTGGCTCGTCGTCGATCACGGCCTGGCGTAGGATCTCGATCCTCATGGGACGCTCCGGTCGTCGTGAAGGCATGATGATGGCTAGGTGGGCTCCGCTGCACTGAATAGTATTTTGAAATCAACAAAGTGACAAATGTGTCACTTTCAAAGTATATACTCTCATTTGTTTTCACTTTTGAAACCCTAATTCTCCTCTGTCATTCATTTTATCATAACTTGAGTTTGGGAGATGCGATTTTCGAACCGTTTGTTGCGTTGGAATCGTATTTTCCTTCCCCTACTCTCGAGATGTTCCAAAAAGTGCTCTGATGAAGCCTATTTAGTGAACACCCCTCATCAATACTCTCTTACACAATTTGTCGCAAGTAAACATGCTACCCTATTTCACCCCCCTAATAAGCAAGTCGAAACAGGGGGGGGCATATAGCTACTCACAGATTTCATCACTTTCCCTAGTAAGCATTAGGTGATTTTGTGATCTAACGTGTGTTTTGTAGGGTGCGGTTCCTAACTTGTGTACTGCAGATACCGCTGGGGGCTTCGTCCGACAACTTATGGATATATCCTTTTTCAAATAATGTTTACTTTTCTATACTTTAGCTTGCATATGCACGTAGTACTCATATGACTGCTAAAGTGGGGGCTAAATGTAGCGTCGTAAATTGTACGCACTTGCTAGGGTGGTACAATTTCACACCTAGTTTAGCACCCGCCTTAGTGCATTTTACATTCTGCATTGCATTTCTCCTTAAGCACTTAATTAATCAAATTAATTAGGTCTAAGGTCCTATTTCATCATTCTCTACATCATAAAATTGGGCCCTTTTCACTAAAGCGCGCCCTTCGCATTTTATTCCTCCAATACACCACTTAATCAAAAAAACCCTAATTAAGTCCTATTTCAAACTTGGGGGCTTGGTTTCGGGGTCAAAACATCTCAAAATCACCTGTAACTTCGGGATTCTCTCTAAAATCATCATATCCGACGGCCCTGAAAATTTGGTGAAAAGTTGTTGGGACCATGGCGCCCGGAGTGCAACATGGTCCCAGACATTTTTCTCGAAATTTTAGGAGCGCGATCCAATCATAAAATAAAGCTTAACCCCAAGAAATTGGTGGGATATTCAATCTCTAGGTCGGCCAAAATACGAATTTACGACCTAGGGTTTCATACATAAAAGCTCTCTTTCCTCATTTGAAGGGATCCGATTTTTGGTTTCCAGGAACTTTATATGCAGCAAAAGAGCAGATTTTTGAAGACTTCAACAACATTCAACATCCTTCTATCAAGCATATATCAAATTCATTCATCCACTTAGGGCTTGGAAGACATTGAAGAACAATAGGAGATTACCGACTGAAGATTGGCTTGTACTCCTCCCTTGAGGGTTGGGTATGATTTCATGTTGTTTTCATGTCTTTACATAAGCTTTAATACATCATTTATTCATGCTTTAGATCATATTGCATCTTGATTTGGAGCATTTACACTATCATTTACAAGCAATTAGGGTTTACTTTCTAGGTTGCTCTAGTTTGCTTTCTTGCATTTTAGGACCTTGCACACACACTAGGTCTGCACACACAATACATTTTACAAAACAACTTGGCTATTCGTGGAGGTGGAAATCACCGAAGTGGGGGTTTGACTAAGGCAAAACCCTATATAGCCGCCCATACACCCTTTTTCAGATATCATTGCAAGTTTCGGGATTCGGACGACGCCGCGAGATACAGATCCGGAGAGAGAAGATCAAGACAGCACTCTGTATCAAATTGCAGAGCAGAAGACTGGGACAGGAGCACTGGGCGCCCTGGTTCTGCCAGGACAGGGGCGCTGGGCGCCCTGGTCCCTGGGACAGAGGCGTTGGGCGCCTTGGTCCTCCGGACAGACAGCTTTCAGACAGCTTCCCGACAGTGTTTCAGAGTGCAGAACAGCAGTTTTCGGTGCAGTTTTCAGGACAGTGGCGCCCGCGCCCCCGTCCCGAACATTTTCAGTCCGATTTTAACTCCGGGTACACATCTGCATTCTTATTTCATCCTTGTATTTACAGCTATTCATTGTTTAATCTCAATTCTGCAATCTTGTTATTAGTTTATACTTGCATTTTGGGATTAGGGTTTGAACTTGCATTACTTGATCTTACAATTTCAACAAGGGAATAGAAATCCTAATAGATATCCTGTGGCTCTCTCTTTCACCAAAAGAAGTAGCCAATTGTGCGATATCTCTAGGCTCTTTCGTATTCCGTAATGTGTGTCAAAAGGTAGGATTAGGGCATGATTAACCTAGTCTCGCTTTTTCCCCTACACACATATGTGTACTGCTATGGGGGAGCACTGAGACAAGGTCCATTCAAATACATATTGTATTGGCAACATGAGCTAGACAGTGTTGGGAGCATTTAAAATTGAGTCAAGTTTATATGCCCATTTCAAAATTTTGCCCTGCATTTCCAAATGATTAAAATAAGTCAGTTTGAATGGCCTAGTTAGCAAGGGGGTAAAATGGAGCCGGTTGATTTTCAAAGGGTAAGGCTAAGGATTCATGTCCCACACCTTTCATTTGGCCTATGTAGTGATGTGCAACTTTCAGAATTCATTTTGGATAAGTTTACTAGGTACCCATTTCAAGGGGTGAGCTGAAAGTGCATTCTAGGCACAAGTGAAAATTTTATTAAGTAGCCTACTCTGAGTGTTTATATCTTTTTCCATGTTTATTATCATGAATAATTTCAAAATGTATTGAATTTTATGCATAAATGTGAGTCAACATGCAAAATTTCATGTCCTTATGAATCCGTTTGCTCAGTTTTCAAAGCTCAATCCGTTTGTAGTTTGTGAGGTTTGCACAAGTGTAAAAATGTCCCGGTGAATGTCATGTCAGAATGTTTGTTCCGGGCTAATGTTGGTATAAATGGTGAGCTATGTTTCAAATTTCAAGCCTTTATCAATCCGTTTGATCGGTTTTCAAAAGAGCTCATTTTGCCATCAAATTCAGTTATCCGCACTTCCAGTGTTATATCAATTAATATAGCCATTTTTGTGAGTGCGTCGTTTGCATCCTGTTAGTCTGGTGATCGAACTGAGAATTCAAAGATTTAATATGTACTTTAAGGTACCTATGTTCTGAATTTGAGGACCTACGGAGGTCGTTTGGTATTTTTAAGAAAGGCATCATGTGTTGCCAGAACATTGACTTCATCAGGTCCGCAGTGTTGACAAAGCCAGTTGGGCATTTTCAAAAATTAATATCTCTTCGCTTGGGACTCATCTTGAGAAACCATTTGGTAGAAGTCATATTTGTATATCAAAGTACACGCCTGTCAGACGGCGAGCTCCAGAAAGGTGTTTTGATAGGTTTGAAAATTACGTCTTCGCGATTAAATGCGAAAATTGTGGCGTAATTGCCTGAAGGATGTAAAATGCAATTTTATGATCCGAAAATGATGTTGATCATTCCCAGAGGTATATTTGAGTTTGTGAAGATATTCCAGAGGCCAGTAGCTTGAAAACGAAAAAAAAATTTAGTCGGACCCACTTTGGGGCCCGACCTGGCTCATGCCCGCGGATTGATTTTATTGGCGACTTTGTTAAATAAAAGACTTTTCAGAATATCTAAATGCAGATTTTGATTATGAGACATGTTATAAGAGTGATGATGATAAAATTCATCTCCTGTGCAGTCGCAATAAAGAGGCACATTTACTAAACCAAATTGCAAATTGGCAGTTAACAAAAGAGACCGTAGATACTCCCAGGCAAGTATGTGACAGAATAAAGATATTATTGGGCATTGTTGTAGCAGTATGATAATAAATGGAGTATTGCAAGAGAAAGGATGATGCCTCAATAATAATGTGATAGAATCCTTCCTGGTTTATGAATGGTTGTCATTAGATTATCTTTAAATTGTAATCTTCCAAGTTAAATTCTAATATGATGGATTTTAATCTATTCTATGCAAGTGGCTGTGTAAAAGGAGTTGAAGAAGGCTACCAGAAGAAAACAAGTGCCAGCCAAAGACCTCTCTCACATGGTGATGGAGAAGGAGTGTAGAAGACCAACCAAATGGAAGCTAATGCTCATGTGGTTAATGAAAATCTACAAGAAAATGCAAGGTAAATGCTCCAAATAGTCTTCAGCTACCATGCTCTCCTCCCTCACATACCTCCACATCTCCAAGCTCACATGGTGAAGAAGGAGGCAGCAAAGAAACCACCAACAGAAAATGCAATGTGGTTTTGGAAGATGGCAATAAATCAAATAAACTTTCAGCTAATGCAAACCAAGTTGCTTCCTCCCTACGTGGAACAGAAGGTGGAGTATGGAGAAGGCAATGAACATCCAACAGCAAATTAAAACTATTGGCAATCCTCCCTCTGCGTGGCTGTTTGAAGGCAAGTGCTGATTTATTAACAGCAAATGGCAAATGCACATTGGCAGGTGTAAAAGCTGAACTCCTCCCCCACATTGCTTTCCCTTGTGTGGTAAACAGCAAGTAATACAACCAATTTTAATGGCAAATGCAAACCAGTGTGACTTTGTTGTAAACAACAGCATAATTTTTTTCCCAGAAAATGCAATATGGTAGGTGTAATGCCATCTTCTGCATGGTATGATGAAAAGGTTTTCTTTTTAAAACTGCAGTAAATGGTTTCTAATCCTCCTACGTGGCAAGTGGAATGGGCATCAAACTTCAAACTCCACGATTCAGCAGTTAACCTCCTCTCTCACATGCTCTCCTCCAGCACTTCACGTGGTGAGTAAAGAGACAAATAGAAACTTTCAAGCAAATGTAAATGGTGTAGAAGCAGGAGTAGAGATTTGTTAATCTTCTAAGCAATGTAAGTTTCAAAAAATCGCCATTAAAACTCAAGAAAAGAGCTCCAAAAGTGCAGCTACAGGCAAATCACTTTATCCCACATTGGCTGGGAAGTGGACTATTTTGATGTTTATAAGCAAGAATGCACAATAATAATATGTCTAAGCCATAAAGGCTTTTGACGAATGGTGTTTGATGGCGCCCAAGGTGGGCCCACGTGCGAGCACGGATCTCAAGGTGATGGAGGAGGTGATTGGATGGTGACCAAGTGGACCCCACACAAACACGCTTCTCGAGGCAGACAGGCAAAATTTTGTAGAGAAAGGTCGAGTTAACGAGTGAGCAAGTCCGAGGAGATCAACGATGCACACTATTTTGCGAAGGGAAGATGCACATAGTTTAAACCCCACAAAGTTGCGAAAGCCAAGTGGCGGGTACAGTCAGATGTCTAGCAGGCGGGTCTTGGTGAGGTGGTAGTGACGTGGCACATAGTTGGCACACAGGTGGTAGTCTAGTGGTGATGACGTGGCGGCCAAGTGGCAGTGACGAAGCAGATGACGTGGCGGTGATGAGGTGTCATCCCAGGTGGCATCCAGTGGACCCCATCAGCCAATCAGAGGCCACCACATGGCAAAGCGTCAGAGCACATATGGATGCAAAAATTTAAATTTAAAATTGTTTATTATATAGTTTAGACTATATTAAATAAATGAAAAATTTAAATGTTTGAGCACATTGGGGAATTAATTCGCCCAGGGTCTAAATTTTGGCCAAAATATAAAGTGCTATATGTTTTCGGAAAGCTCTCGGAGTGAGGAATCCAATTATGAGGTTAATTTTGGCAAATGTGGGATATTTTGGAAGCAGTTTTCATGGGAACAAAATTCAGTTAGAGAGGAGACACTTGGCAATTCAGTTGCAGATTTGATTTGGTTCCCTCTCCCTTTTTATTCCCAATTCTTCTCAGTTGTAGGGGTTCCATTTTTTTAGAGATTTGCTCCAAGGGAGAAATCCGAAATTGTAGGTTCCAGTGATGGCATCCTTTTATCAATGCAAATGACAGTGTGTTCGTCTATGTTTTCAGTGTTGTCTTTACTGTAGGTTTAGTTTCAGTTTGCAGGTTCACACATATGCAAGGCATGTGTGAGTTTCCATGAAATTGTCTCCAAAATGTACTCAGATTCATATAATTTCATATTATCAAGGATAATTTGAGTTGTCTCTTTTAGATTCCTCTAAGAGTGTAATGTTGTCTTTTGGGTATTCTTCAAGGAAGGATTTAAATCCTGAAACCCAGCATTAATGATTTTGAATGCATATTGGATATCTACATATAAGTATGGTTTTGTGACAGAGCAGAGGATTGTATTAATGTAAGGCATTGATACATGAAAATTTAATGTTGAAAAGAACTTGCATCTGAGATTTCTCTTCCAGTTTTATGCATGACTCTGTGGCCTAGATAAGGCACTGGTCTCTTGTAATATTTAAAGGTTGTCAAAACACCATTTAAAAATCAAAAATCAAAATATCTTTTTATATTTTATGTTATGTGGAAGTGTCCCTCCATCTCATGATTCAAAATGTTGAGTTGCAAGTGTGGATCTAGCCCATCTGCAGTTATCTCTTAGTTTTTGAACCTTTTGAGATCCATCTGCTTTTGATTGATGCAGTCTTATGTGTAATAGGTCTGATTAAATGCATCAAAGGTATACCCGCCTAGGTTTTGCAGAGCCTGAAGAGTAGAAGGATTCATATCCTTGTCATGTTGTCCAAGCCCTGAGGTGTTTCATTGATTGAGATTGGCTATCTCATAGATAGATTTGCTGGTATACTTGGGTTATCACTTTTGGTGAACAACAGACAGGTTGAGAGATTTCACATGGAGACCATATCATGATTGCCCTAGATGGTCAGATGATGGCGATGAGCGGTAGTATTGCAGACAGGAGAGATACCTAATTGGGTGACCAGTAAATCGCCAGAGAGTGATTGAGATGTATCTACCAGAGAGAGTCAGATGAAAGTTTGGAGAGAGGCAGGATGTACCGATAGGGACTGCACACTTTGCCTGATCCCATAGAGAGACGAGTCAGTGGGGGAGGATGATTCAGCCACACATAGCATATACCAACTTCACACAGCTCTAGAGGAGATAGTGGGATTGGAGATCAGATGTTGTAGATGTCGGGATGACAAAGAGGTATGAGCGATGGTTTGCATGATAGTGGCCAATGCCATTGATGGATCTTGATATTCCGGTACCTAGGAAACAGGAGGACTTCCCACTCACTGGAGAGGAGGAGGGAGATGATGAGAAGGAAGATGATGAGGAGGGAGATGATGATGAGGGAGATGATGGGGACAAGGGGAATGAGGAGGCTGAGGAGGATGAGGATGAGGGGGGTGAGGAGGCTAAGGAGGACGATGAGGGAGAGGAGAGTCCTAGGTGCATGTAGAGAGATGAGCCAGATCTAGTAGATCATGAGTCATTATAGGATATACCCATAGGGCAAGAGACAGCTAGCATATAGGAGATGCATATATGTAGGGCCGCCATAGCGAGTCAGCATGATTACATTGCTACATTGGAGAGATAGAATACTATCTTGAGGACAAAGCAGGAGCAGTGGTCAACTAAGAGGGATACGTTCAGAGCAGAGATAACCAGGCTGACAGTGTCTTGAGATATAGCGATAGCCCAGGCACAACAAGCAGAGCAGAGAGTGATCGAGTATGTTGGGTCGATTAGGGATGCTAGTGCGCGTGAGATGGCATAGATGTTATTAGAGGCAGGAGATGAGATGTGCCATTTGAGGACTCTGTATGAGAGTGCAGTTCCACCAGAGTAGAGAGTAGCATCATATCGGTCATGATCGAGGACAGAGAGCAGGCCACGCTCTCGGAGGTCAATGAGTAGCATGGGGGTGAGTGGACCTATGAGACCACCACAGCCAGGACTAGGGACAGGAGGGGCTTCATCCTTGAGACATGGCAGGGATGAGGAGGATAGAGGGAGCACCCAGTGACAGAGACACGTGCTCCTTATGATGGAGGCATATATAGTTTGACATTATGTACTCAGCCCGCGGGCCACACGTAGGACAGACAGTCCAATTTTGTACTCCGATATTGATATATGATATGATATGCAGCTATATGATGGGATGCAATGTGTTATGGCTTATGTTTACTTTCCATGTATGGATATCTTATGCACCGTCTATGTACTATCTTTGTAACATGTATGAACATTGTTTATGTTTTTTGATGCATTTATAAGATGAAATGGATAAGATGCTTTGTATGGGCTTGATATAATGCAAATGTACTAATCAATGAATTCAGGATGCAGCCTATTTTTATTTTTTAGAGATCGGAGAACTAGACTGAATGGACTACCAAGACTGATGGAAGAAATGTTAGTAAGAAGAAATTAGACAGAGGAAAGTTAGAGATGAAGGAAAACTTGCTTTCACAAATACACATAAGTAGGTGAGAACCTTTATTTATTGTAGCAAAGCAGATGCAGAGCATCATGGCATTGAAGGCCAGAGCTAGAATGCAACCCCTTTTGCAAAAGATAGACACATCACACACAAAGAATGAGTGAAGCATCCTAGGGTGCATACATCAAGGGTTGAGGTCTGTGTGGCGTTCACAAAGCGACCATACTTATCATAGACACCCAATGATATAGTTGCCCCAGTGTGTGACAAACATTCCACAAACAACAAACACAACAAAAAAAAAAAAGAAAGGGACCATGAACCATCCCAGTCACTCTAAATCACTCAGTGACATCATCAAGCAACATAGGAACATGATTGAAGCCAAAGATAAATTAGTAAAAAGATAAGACGCACAAATTCAACCAAGTCAAACAAACAGTCTGATCGTCATTTTCAAAAGTGGAAAACAAGAATGATCATGTTGTCTGGTTTCAGGGAATGCGGTACCTCGTCAAAGATAGGACACAGTCTGGTTTTGAGTATACCACACCTTGTATAAGACCCATGATAATGTTGACAAGGACCAATGGTAATGTTGATGCTATTTTGATTGATGTGACAACTATGATCAGGTTGAATGCTTGCTTGGTCGAATAGTTCATCTGTTAATGCGTGATTTCATTAAAGCACAATGTTTGATTGATTGTCGTTGGATGTATGCTCAGCAATCTGTCTATGCACAAAGGGGACCATTTATTGATAAAATGCAAAATGCCAAAGAAATTGTTTTTGGATTTTGATGTTTTTCACTTTGTAGGAATTTCGAGTTTTTTACAAGTTTTTTGTTCATTTTTCAAGACTTTATTTGACTTTTTAGGGATTTTTTTTTTTCAGGACATTATTTGATTTTTAGGGATTTTTTCATGACATTATTTGATTTTTAGGGATTTTTTCAAGAAATTATTTGATTTTTAGGGATTTTTTCAGGACATTATATGATTTTTAGGGATTTTTTCAGGACATTATTTGATTTTTAGGGATCTTTTCAGGACATTATTTGATTTGTAGGGATTTTTTCAGGACATTATTTGATTTTTGGGGATTTTTTCAGGACATTATTTGACTTTTTAGGGATTTTTTCAAGACATTATATGATAAGAAAGCTCCAGTCCGCACGCAACAATAACTCTAGTAATTGATCATGACAAGGGGCGCGCACCCAATGAAAATTTGAAAGACATATACAGCGACCAGGACCAAAACATATGCACAAGGACTGGAAACCTGAGTATGCAAGACAATGATGTTGACCAATCATAGGCCTAGAACAAAACATTGGGTCAGGGCAAGGATAATCGTGATAAATCTGTGGGGGGGAAAGTACAGCTAAGAGTCATGATAGATAACGGAGCAATAGTCTTTTACACATGGCGCATGTTCACTAGGTTTTCACCATGGTACTTGCCCAAAGCACCTGTTTGCCGAGTTTTCACCAGAGGGTGAATTATTTTTCTGTACTTACTTTTTTTCTTTCTTTTCAATTTTTCACTTTTTTTTTTATTTTTTTGTATTTTTGAGCTTTTTGATTTTTATTTTTTTTGTATTTTTTCAGGATCATATTGAAGAACTAGTGACAAAAAAACTATGCCTAGTACTTTCGAAGGTGCATGCTATTTACAGGATCTGACAGAGGTTCACCGTATGGGATTGCAAGCTAATATGCCCTCGAACCATAGGTTGTAGTAACTATGAAAGGCCCAACCCAATTAGGCTCAAATTTTCCTTTGATGATGTCAGTAGATTGTGTATTCTTCAAGTTCACCTTTAAGACCGAGTCTCCCACTTCGAAGTGTCACCCTTTCACCTTCTTATTATAAGAGCGACATAAATGGTTTTGATATGCTTGCAAATGTGTCAGGGTTGTCTGACATTTCTCATCTAACATCTCAAGTTGATGCAGCCTAGAGACTCTATGTGTCTCATCATCAATCAAATGTTGCAGGGAAACATGCAAAGAGGGAATTTCCACTTCCAAGGGTAAAATGGCTTCCGCACCATACACCAAGGAATAAGGTGTTGTGCCAATAGGTGTGTGGATGGAAGTGCAATAAGCCCATAGTGCTGGATTCAATTGTACATGCCAATCTCGACCAACGTCATTGACAACCTTTTTCAAGATCTTAATGATGGTTTTATTTGATGCTTCAGCTTGACCATTACTTTGTGGATAGTAAGGACTAGAGAAATAGTGTTGGATGCGAAACTATTCACAGAGTTCCTTGACATCTTTATTTTTGAATGGACGGCCATTAGCTGTGACTATTGCAAGGGGAACCCCATATCTGCATATGATATAATTTAGTAGAAACTTTGAAATTTGAACACCAGTGATATAGGTCATAGGGATAGCCTCGATCCATTTTGTAAAGTATTCTATGGCTGTGATGATGAATTTGTGTCTGTTTGCAGATGTCGGGTGAATCTTACCAATAAGATCCAATCCCCTTTGAGAAAAGGGCCATGGAGATATGACAGAGTGAAGTTCTTGAGCTAGCGCATGAATGTAATTTCCATGTATTTGACATTTGTAGCATTTCTTAACAAAATCACGAGCATCCTTTTCCATGGTGGGCTAATAATATCCAGCACGAACCAAATTTTTAGCTAGACTCAAACCATTGAAATGGCCCCCACATATACCATCATGAACCTTGCGTAAAGTCATTTGTGCCTCATCAAAACCCAAACACCTAAGGAGGGTGTGGTCAAAGGAACGATGGTAAAGGGTGTCTGCGATGATGACATATTTGGCAGTTTGGCATATGAAGGCTCGGTGTTGGTTAGAGGAAAGGTTAGGTGATAAGGTTTGGGATTTCAAATACCGATAGATGTCATTGTACCATGGAGAATTAGGACCAACAAGAACACACATCACATCTGTTGTCAAAATTTCAAAAGAAGGCACCAGCAACTATTCGACCAAAAATTCACATCTGTCCATATTGTGGGGCATATTTAACATGGAAGCAATAGTTGCCATAACATCTACTGACTTGTTTTGAATTCTTAGAACTTGACTAAAATGGATATCAGTAAATTTTGTCTTAAAAAAATCCACCATATGCTTGTAGGGAAGAAGCTTTTCATCTTTTGTTTCATAGTCATCATTCACTTGATGGATGACTAACTGGGAATCTCCATAGACATGCAAATGTGTAATGTTCCATTGGATTGCTATTCTGAGTCCTATGACCAAAGCTTCATATTCTGCAATATTATTGGTGCAATGGAAAGTGATCCTATATGACTTTGGGATAGCATCTCCTTGAGGGGTGACAAATAATATACCTGCTCCTCAGCCATACTTTATAAGAGATCCATCAAAGTATAATTGCCATTCCTTAGAAGAAGTAAGAGCAAATACTGATTCATCAAGGAAATCTATCAACATTGGATGATCATCATGAATAGGTGCCTCTGCAAGTTGATTTGCTATGATTTGTCCTTTTATTGCCTTTCTCTCAATGTACTCAATATCAAACTCACTTAGGATCATAACCCACTTTGTTAGGCGACCTGTCAAAGCTGCCCTGCTAAGCAAGTATTTCAAGGGATCAATTTTTGCAACTAACAATGTCTTATGATTTAACATATAGTGTCAAAGCTTTTGTGTTGCAAATACCACTACTAAACATGCCCATTCAATAGTTGAATAATTCAGTTTATAGCCCACCAGTGTCCAACTGATATAATAAATAGCATGTTCTTTTCCTTTCTCATCTTGCTGGGCTAAGAGAGCTCCCAGTGCCATTTCAGTTGCAGAGATATACAATATGAATGGCTTCCCTGCTATAGGAGGCATTAGAATAGGTGGTGACATCAGATAATCCTTGAGAGTTTGAAATGTTGATTGACATTGCTCAATCCATTTAAAAGGGACACCTTTAGGCAATAAGTGCTGGAAGGGATGACATTTGTCTGCCAAGTGAGCTATAAACTGGCAGATTAACTGTAACTTCCCTTGCAGACTTCTTAGTTGATAGAGATTGGAAGGAGGCATATCCATTATTGCTTTAACTTTTTCTGGGTCTACTTCTATGCCTCTGTGAGAAACAATGTACCCTAATGATTTGCCAGTTGTGACACCAAAGACACATTTCTTTGGGTTGAGTCTGAGCTTGTAGGTTTCCATTCGATCAAAGATTGGGCCAAGGATGGCTAGATGACTATCTCTTGTGACGGATTTGCATAATAGGTCATCAACATAGTCTTCCATCAAAGTATGCATAAAATCATGGAAAATTGTTGTCATAGCTCTTTGATATGTTGCTCCAGCATTTTTAAGGCCAAAGGGCATCACATTCCAGCAGTAGGTACCCCAAGCACATGTGAATGCAGTCTTATGTTGATCTTCAGGAGCAATGCGAATTTGATTATATCTGAAAAAACCATCCATCAATGATAGCATCTCATATCCGGCAGTCATGTCAACTATGATGTCTATATTCGGCAGTGGAAAGTCATCTTTAGGGCATGCTTTATTGAGATCCTTAAAATCCATACAGATTCAGATGCCCCCAGTGACTTTGCTAACTGGTACCAAAATTGAAATCCAATCTGCATAATCAATTGGTCTGATAAAGCCCACATATAATAATTTTTTCAGTTCTACTTTGACTAAGAGAGCCACCTGGGGACGCATCTTTCTAAGTTTTTGTTTGACGGGCTTGGCATCTAGTTTTAATGGCAAGTGATGAAGGACTAATTCTAGATCAAGGCCAGGCATATCTACATAAGACCATGCAAAACTGATCTTCTTCTCGAGAAAGAAATTGACAAAATCTATCTTTTCTTGTTTTGATAGAGAAGCAACGAAATGAATGACCTTAGGGTTGTCAGGTGTACCCAAATTTATCTCTTTGGTCATTTCCACAAGCAATATTGATTTATCCTGACTTGACGAGGGTATGTCCAATCTTCCACCTTTGGGCACCTTAGAGAGGTTTTCACTCACAGGTACTTCTTTTATTTTTACTTTTCCATGATTAGAGAGTGCCTTACGGTTTTCACTCAAAGACCCATTCTTTTGATTTTTTACTTTTTCATTTTTATGACTAGAAGATGGAGTTGACTCCCCAAAATATGTTGTGGAATCTAAATCAATAGCAAACCCTGCCTTATGATCACCTTGTGGTATGCCTTCCCGTAGTCCAAGGAATTCTGCAATTGCTTCATCATTTTGAAAACAATCCAATTTGAGTGGTTCTTGTTGGTCATGTTGGATAAGCTGTGGATAGACAAGGGGCATGTCATCATCGGTTTCAGGGAGAGTTAGGGCTGAGATGGTAAGGATAAAAATGTATGTGGTATCACTGTCTGAACTACTCGTATCTGATTTAGAGCTTGGGTCTCAAAATGACTCCATCCAAGCATTAGGACACATTTTGGGAGGGGGAGTTATTTCATGTTTGTCTTCCATGGGCAAAACATCAAGGTCAAGGAAAACATTTTCAAGGGCATAGGAGCTAGAAGAAAAGGAACTCCACTCCCATTCATTGGAATCAGTTTCAGGTTGGATATCCTCAGGTGTTGTTTCATCATCAGAGTCACACCCCTTTCCACACATGGTCACTTTGGTAGATGAGGTTCCAATTCACAATGGTACAAAACCTAACCCTAAAGTTGGATATCGCATCTTAGGTATAATAGGTTCTAGTCTTCCTTTCTTGTCAGGGCCCAAACCACTACAGCCATCATATCCCTTTTTTTGCATTATAGTAAACCCTTTTCCATACTGCTCCACTGGCAATTTGACAGGTGGTGTATCAGTTTGATCCTTATAAAGCCAATCTGTTACATCATCATCCAAAGTTTCCTTATTAAGTTCACCCCATTTTGTAAATGTAGTGGGGGGCTGATATTGAATGACTATCTTAGGTTCCTTTTGCAACAAATGTGGTTTGCCATGTGATTTTGGAGATATTGGTAAATTCCCAATGAGGAATGTTCAAGCCATTGAATACTCTCCGCATCCTTGGTCCTGTATCTTCAATTTTCCCTTGACAACATCTAACAACTTATTAGGATCCACATAATTATGTGAGTGGGCCTCTCTATTGACTGGGACTTGTTGCTACTGGGAATCCTTTAGATTAGCACAAAATTGAAATGGATTATGATCTCCTGGAATTGTTATCTCAGTCCCATTGTAAGGATATTTTAAACACTGATGATAAGTAGATGGAACTACTTTCATTGCGTGGATCCACGGATGGCCAAGAATCATATTGTAAGGGAGATCCAGGTCTAGGACCTGTAGGAAAGTGTTTTCTATCACTGGACCTACTCTAATAGGCAATGAAATTACCCCTTTAGATGGGCGCTCAGCATCATCATATGCTTTGATTGTTATTCTTCTGAAAGAATCAATGTCATTTTCTGTATAACCAAGACCAATGACTACTCTCAAGGTACAGATGTTAAGACCTACTCCGCCATCTATCAAGACACGTCAAATCTTGCAATTATAGACAAAGACTTCAAGATGTAAAGGATCATTATGAGGGAGCTTATCAAGGGAAATATCATTATCAAAAAAGGCAACATGTTGGGAAATAGCGAGATGTCCAATTCGGGCTTGAAATTGGTCAACATCAATGTCTTTCGGGACAGTGGACTCAATTAAAGCTTTATCTAGGACTACGCGATGCATAGGGGACATTTTCAACAACTCAAGAATTGATATTTGTGCAGGTGTCTTTCCCAGATGATCTAGGAGATTATATTGACTCTTAGGAATTGATTTGGGAGGAATTGCAAGTGATCCTTTCAGGACTATTTTGGATCGACAAATGGTGACTGGGCAAGAAGGACCTTGTCCATTTATTCTTATGGTGGAAACATACTCATTTGATGCTCGAAAACAATTGATGACATTGTTATAACCAATATTTGCATAATTAAGATTCGCTATTTGGGTAGAGTTTGAAGAAGATGCTTTGCCCTTGTCATGATCAAGCAAAGGAGTTTTGAAAATTGTATGATCAGTGTTAGAGGTCACGTTGGGTGGGTCTACCTCAATTACCCCTTGATCTAACAAGTCTTGAATCATATGTTTCAATTGAAAACACGATGTGGTTTTATGTCCTTTTGATCGATGGTATTCACAATATGCATTATCATTCCACCAATGTGGCTTTACCAATGGTTCTTCCTTGACATAGGGTAACTTGATAAAATTTGATTGTATCAATTGTTTCATTACTAATTCAATAGGCTCTCCCAATGGCGTAAACTATCGAGGAGGCCCATCCCTTGATCTAAAAGGTTTTCGTTGTTGGTTTTGTTGCTGACCTTGTTGTTGATTATACTATTGGTATTGCGGTTGTTGAATAACATTACTTGCTTGTGTCTGATTTTGTTGCATAGCCAACATATTAGGAGCACTCAATTTCTTTATTGTGAACTTGGGTTGATTTGCATTCACTGCTCTTACATTGACAACTCCATCATTAGTGACATTCTTGTTATTGTACCAAAATCTATTTTTGTCCCCTGAATTGTTTGTGTTGTCACTATCTTTGTTGAGCTTAATGAGTCCCTTAGCTACAAGAGCATTTTCAATGTTCATCCCTTTCTTAATGAGCTTCTCAATGGTACTAGGACTCTTCAATTTGAGCTCATACATCATTTCTGGGACCAAATTTTGAATAAATAAGTTCACTTGTTGTTCTTCAAGTATATCTAGGAAGAATGACTGTACAAGCTTCACCATCTTTGTAAGAAAGTCACTAATGGTTCACCGTGCTTTTGCTTTGTGTTTCATAAATCTGACATGGTCACTTCATTGTCAATGTTGAATGTGAAGTGGGATATAAACTTTTGAGCCAATTCCGACCATGTCTTTATGTTCCCTAGTAAATGCGAATACCAATCCATGGCTTGTCCTGTGAGACTTCATGCAAATAAGCGCATCAAATATGTTTCCTTATAGCTCACTTCAGTACAGGCTGCAAAAAATGCTCGAATATGGTCTTTTGGATTGTCGTTCCCTTTATATTTCTCAAAATTAGGTGCCTCAAAATGCTTAGGAAAGGGAGGCATGTACAAGCTCTTGTCAAATGGATTAGGACATAAATCTTGATCTGTGTATAATTTCTTTTCCCCTTTGGTTTGCAATGTGTCGATTTGTCATTGCAACTTCTCAAGTTGTTGTGCAATTGTGTTAGATAGTGAAGATTTTGGAAGTTCATCATTCATTCTTGGGTGTACTCTTTGTCGATACATCGTGCTCTCCATTGCCTGTTGATGCTCTAAAATTATTGTCTTTGGTGTCTCTGGCATATAAAGTTCTTGATACAGCTCTTGTTGCTATGGTTGTGCCATGCCTTGACATTGACCCTTTTGCTATACTTCTTGTGATGGGATCATCATTTGTAGCCTTGGTTGATATTGCAATTGAGGTTGTTGTTGATATTGCATGGACATCAGTTGTGGTTGTGATATATGATAACTTGTTTTTCCTGGCACATATTGAGGCACATGTTGTTGTTGATGCTGACGAATCAGAATTTGCTGACTTTGTGCCAATTGTTGTTGTCCTGATGTAAATCCCATCATTTGCAAAAAAAATTGTTTGGGAGGTTTCTGTTGTTTCTCCTTTAGATGGGGTATGGCACTTGCATTGACTTGCTGTGTTGTTTTTCCAATCCATTGTGGTGGTTGCAAGTTTGAATTGACTTGTAATGGTGCAGAAGACACTGCAACTTCTTGTTGAATGCGATATTGTTGTTGTTGTGCATTGCTTCTTTGTGCATTCAATTGTGCCTTTTGTGCATTCCTCAATTGTTGTGACACTTGTTGTTGGTGCACACCACTATTTGTGGCTCTTTGTGTTGCCACTATCGAAGGATCTGTCACAATATTTTGCATAATGGGTACTTGAGTATTTGTCAAATGTATTGAACTTGATGGGACATATGAACTTTGTTGCATTGTAGAATTGTTTTGAACATTCGTAAGATTAGGCATTCGAGTCGTAAAGCTTTCTTGCATCTTAGAGTTGGATCCACTTTTAGGTATTCGAGGAATCACTTCTTGTTGAGGGACACCTATCAACATTTGTGTGGCCATCATTTGATCTTGTGTTAAAGGTGTTGCATTAAACAATGGATTGTTTATTGTTTCGAATGTTGACTTTTGTGGAATAGTCACTATCAAAGTTTGTGAAGCACGCTTACTCAACAATGTGTGTTGAGGTTCTTGTTGCACATTTTCTTCATTTGGATGTGGAGAGAAGCTTAACAGATCACCACCTTGTTGTTTTTGCACATTAGTTTGCTCATTTGAGGAGGTCACATTACTCATCAAATCAAGATATTTTTGTGGAAACATCTTAAAGACCTTGTTCAAGAATTTATCCATCTTTTTTGTCAACTTCAGATCTTTAAGGAGCATATCAACATCATCGGAAGCATCAAAATCTGATGAAGAATCTGGTAAAACATTTGGATTTATTTCTTGTTGAATGCCTTGATCTGAACCAAATCCTTGTGATAGAGTTTGTTCCTCATGTAATGTTTGAGTTTGAATTTCATGTTGCAGGTTCAGTTGATTCTAGTCAAAAGGTGCATTTTCCCTTGGCATTGGTGGAACACTCCCATATCCCGGTTTCATGGGTACAAACACTGGCTCATATAATGGAGGTGGTCCAAGTTGAACCATTCCATATTGTGGTAATGATGTGTTTGATGAACCTTCAATTTGTAATGTTTGACTAGGTTGAAACTGTGAGTTTGATACATTGTCAATGGGTTGATATGTTGGTTCGCCCATCTTCTTAGATTTTGACCTTGTTTCAATAGGCATGTCACTATGCAAATGCAATATCTTTGGGATTTTTTTTTTTTTTAAAAGGATGATGTATGATATGCAACTAAATGCAACCTAAATAGATGAAAATGCAATCTATGGCAAGAATGCAACCTATGCTTTTTGTTGTTTTTCAAGGTTTGGACAAACTTTTTGGAATGCAAACCTAAAGACTCAACCTTGGGAAATTGAAATGAAGCCAAGACCTTAAAGGACAAAGGACCAAATGACAATAGGAAAATTTGACAATGTCTCACCTATATGCTTGGATACTAAGCTAGGTTTGACAAAAAAATGATATTAATGAAAGGACAAATTTTAGACAAGGTCAAAACTCCCTAACAACAACTTAGGGTGTCATCCAAAGTTTTGATTTTTTAAGTTTGACAAACCAAATTTTTTAGACTAAATGCAAGAAGGCAATGATTATGAAAATGACTTAGGATATGACATGAAAATGATCTAATGATGTGATATGACAAGATGAAGCCAAGACAAGATGACAATACAATGATAAGGATATGCGAAGACCAATGGCTTGGAATATGCAAAATGCAACCTAGGCAAGACCTAATTTTAGCATGACAAGGATAATACACGAATGTCACCTAAATGGAAATCTAGCTTGGATATTGCAATGAAAAGGACTAAAATGAAGGGAGATGACAATATGTCCTAGGACCTAAGTTGGACTATGCAAAACCTAGCCTAAAGTGACATGAATTTTGAAACAAAGATATTCAATGTCTTGACAAGCCATGTTCAAATGTTGGATGAATACTTCGACAAATTTGGACTTTTGTTTGGATTTTATTTTGAATTGAAGGTTGTTGATTTTGAAAACCCAAGTTGATTATGAGCACTTTTGAAAGTATGTTTTTGATTTAACTTTTGACAATCATGGAAGACAAAATATTTGTTTGACTTTGACTCAAGACAATCAAGCACATTCACAATAAATCCTATGGTTGGCAAGGGAAATATCTGTTGAATCCTCTAACCATAAAATACAACACTCAGCCGGATAGCTAGACGCTTGGTAGCACTGGCTCCCCCTTATAGTGCACTCACTTCTTGGGCATACCAAGCTTCGAGTTCAAGGGGCATCACTTCCCAAGAACTTGCTATCTCTAACTAAGGAGTACATGAGAGGTGTCTTCGGCATGTGCGTATCACAATGCCTGGGCCAATAGATAGAAGGATTTTGGCATCTAAAAACAAGAGATTCTAGTAAGGGCATCCATTCAGGTGGGTATTGATCCGGCAAATAAATCATCGCAATACCATTCCAACACCTGTTGTCTACAACTTTCATTGCATCCATAGTTATTTAGAGTGGTTTGGAAGAGCTTGGCTTTAGCCCGTCACCACTTTGGGTTGTTCCCTCTCACCAATACCTATGCGAAGTGCCAGGCAAATCGGGAGGTAGGCCCAGTTCTAAGGGTTAAAACATGCAATCAAATTAAAAACAGACAAAGCATGCATGGTGTTCATTAACCTTTAAGAAATGAAATGTGCAACTACTTTAAAAATCGCAAGCAAGATGTTTTAATGAGAGTCTTTGATTGCGTCCTACATAAGATTTGTTAGTAGTTGCATTTTTAGTCTTCGTCACATGTAACGCCAAGATGCTGCATAGAGAATTAGCACCAAAGAAAAACCAAAATGCAAGAAACAAAATGAAAACAAACAAATTTGCAAGTGAAAACAACTGATTTCACCTCTGTTTCTAGCCTTGCACAAGTGCAGAATGCCTCAACACAAGCATAGAACACATCAACACATGTGCAGAATGCCTCAACACAGGCGCAGAATGCCTCAACATAGGCATAGAACCCATCAACATAGGCGCAAAAGTGCCCAAAGAGCTCCGAGTTGCCCTATTCCTTGAGTTTTTCACCTACAAACAGCTCAAAAGCACTCAAAACATGGTTAAGGGGTTAGTTCACATTGGGTTCACCAAAAATGTAGATCAGAAAATTGAAAATCATCGAAGCAATAGCAATTAGGACAACCACAAAGCCTAAAGCTGCTATGAAAGCAATCCCAATCCAATCAATGAAGACATAAAGACAAGATATTCAAATCAAATGAAATCAAAATAAATCGATGCAGATATCTCCTTCATGTGCCTCCATTGTTCTTATTTCACCTTCAAATTTGATGTGGATCTCACCTACAAGTGCAAAATGCAAGTGTAAAGAAAGTTGTTGATGAAATTCACAGTATAAGGTTACTCAAAAACGTGATTGATTTCTCTTTTGAAGAAAATCATCCAATTTATAGACAAATTGGAGAGAGGGCAAGATTAGCATGAAGAGATTTGAAAGGAAATTCAAATCAAGAATGACAAATTATGACAAATTATGACAAGATTGAAATGCCATTCCTATGACAAAAGGGAAGAGAGAAAATAGCCTCCATGATTGCAAAAAATGGAAGCATAAACATAGGAGAAAATGAGGGAATGAAATTAGGGGAAATATTAGAAAAATTAAAGAAAATAGGAGGAATAGAAATTAGGTGAATTAATTAATAGGTTTTCATCCATTAATTAATTCATGAAAGAGACCTAGGACTAAATAAATAGATTTATTTAACCCACAAAGAAGAAGAAAAGGATTAAATGAACAAATCATAAAACCCTAGAAATAAGAGGACAAGGAATTAGGTCAAGACAACAAGAAATTAATGTAGGTTTGATCATGATTCTGATTGACAAAGGACCAATGTTGATAAATTATTGAGATTGGTTGACAAAAAACAATGACAAATTGACCAAGATTGACAAGGAGATCAAATTGATAGGCGCCAATTGACGAGGAACAATGACTAATCGATCCAAATTGACATGATTGAAAAGGACAAGGATCGATGATGAATCGATCGCAAAATGACAAGATTGACAAGGACAAGGATCGATGATGAATCGATTGCAAAATAACAAGGCTGACAAGGACAAGGATCGATGACGAATCGATCACAAAATGATGAGATTGACAAGTTAATAATCGCAAATGATTACTAACAAGCTAAAGATGATTGAAAGATTGACAGGAGGACAAAACCCTAATTCTATCATTGATTAGGATTGACGATGTCCAAAATGATGATAAATGAGCATGCACCATGATGCGACAGGATAAGATCAACCAAAATCATGACTGAAGATTGCTATCGACAAGACCTAATTCGAAAGCGAGAAAAATGAGGAATGCAGAAGAAGGACTCGATGCTCGCAAATGATAAAGACCAAGTGCCCAACATAGAAGAAATGTTAATGCGATGCAAGAACCCTAAAATAAGGCAATGGACAAATGTTAAAGTATGACTCCACAAGCGTTGACCATTTTTAGACATCTACAAGTCTAGTTTTGTAGTTTGGTTGTGTTGATCATTGTTTTGCAGAATCCGATATATTCTAGTGTGATCAGATCTTGTGTTAAGACTTTGGATTATTGTTTGGGATGATCTTGTGTATCTTCATTTCAGATGGCTCGTGATTCGGTGCTTGGCAAGTTATCTTTCCTCATGACAGTTGTTGATTGTTTGTGTTCTTGGGCTTTGAGACGTTGACCAATGAAAATTTGAAAAGAGGTATCGGTGCAATTGTTCCGGATGATTCTAATGTTCTTTCTAGTGTTTCCTAGTTGTGTCCTATTTTTTTTAGCGATCCACATTGATCGTTGTGTGATTTTTTGGTGATTTCTATGAACCGGTAATGATTTGTGTGTTATGTAGTATTTTTGATGGTGTAGCATGTTGCGGTTGATCTTAGTGGTATTCTCGATGGATGTTATCATTTGGGAATTTGAATTTGGTCCATGCTATGTAATGTGAATCATAATATTGGTCTGGTGGCCTATTTTTGTATCATGTAATGTAATTTTTGTAATTATGATTTGAGGGTTGAGGGTTTACTAGACCTTGTTATCAAGGTTGATGATTTGTATATATAAGTGATATACTTATGTAATTTAGGTGTGGGTATTGTGTATGCATTATCAAAGAGAGGTAAATGTGTGAAAAAGGATATATCATTCAACGAAGTGTTGAGGTGTGTTTGGTGTTGCAGAGAAGACAACTGTGCTTAACCAAAACTGTCATCGGGCATTTGTAGATGCTATCATTGCAGTTCATTCCTTCTGGATTGTAGTCAGAATCATATTGTAAGTCAATGAGACATCCCTGAGGGTTGTAGCCTACCAGGCATATATCTTTTGAGTAGTAAGCTCTAGGTAGTGTGCTTGAATGCATGTGCATTCCCATTGTAATATTTTCACATACTACTGTAGAGTATCATCTTACTATTGGTAGGTTCCCACCATGGTTTTTCCCTTAACCAGATTTTCCATGTCAAAATCTTGGTGTTATCTATTGTGTTGTTAATTTTCTTATCTATCTGTTACTATAGTTTATCAGCTTATTTTTTAGAATTTAATTTGTTGTGATCCAGTGAAAACTGATTCACCCCCGCCCCCTCTCAGTCTTCCTTCTTGATTGTTGCTAAGAGGAGGTGGTGTTAGATTTGGGGATGATCATATGGCTAGGATAGTTGGAATTGGTTATATCAGTTTTGATGGCAGTATAAGATTGACAATGTTTTCTATGATAAAGGATTAAATCATAATATTTTCAGTGTTGGTCAAATGTGTGGAAATGGATATAATCTTTTTTTTCGAGATGATGGGTGTGACATCAGAAAAAGGTCAATAAATCTGATTATAATGGGAAAGAGGACAAAAGGAAATGTTTATCATTACAGATCAATGAGAGTTGGTTATGTAATCAAAGGATGTCTCACATTAATTTTGATAATATGTTGAGGATTAGTTCAATTCAAGTTGTGAGAGATTTGTCGAAGATTACAAAGCTTGCTAATGATATCTGCAAACAATGTCAAGTTGAAAAATAAACAAGGAGAAATTTTAAAGTTAAGCAACAATCTTCTACTAGACTGTTGGAATTAGTGCATATTGATCTTGTGGTCTGAATGAAAAAATAAGTGTGTAGGGGAAAAAGTGAGACTAAGTATGGAAACCCTAATCCCACTCTCATACACACTCATGGAATATGAAAGATCGTAGGGAGGTAATGCACTTCAACTAATTCTTATGAGAAAGAGAGAGTCATGGATTACCTCTTAGGGTTTCTATTCCCTTGCTACAAATGAGAGAGAGGAATGGTTCAAAATGCAATTTAACCTAAAATGCAAGTAAGCAAGCAAACCCTAATCTGAAAATGTAGAACAAAAAACAACTGATAAACTACTGAAAAGTACAGATTAGGAAGAAAAATTAGAGGTGTACTTGTGTCTAAAATTTGAGCCAAAATGTTAGGGACTAGAGTGCCATGCCACTTTCTTGATTCTGCAAGTTTGAATCTACAGTTGACATGATGGGATCTGGGATCTGCAAACTGCTGCAGTATCAAATCTTGCTGAAAACGGGCAGGACCAGGGTGCCATGCCCCTATCATGGTTAGGACTAGGGTGTCACACCCCTTTCCTAGACATTTTTGTTGAGATATGAATCCTAGGACAGCCTCTGTGTGCTTTGTTGGTCCTGAAACTTCCAGTGATGCTCAGATCTGAACATGTACCTGTAGGTGAAAAAGAGGATTTTGGGTGGCCAACCCCAAGGGAGAGGTACAAGCCAATCTTCAGTCGATGATCTCCTATTGCTTTCATATTTCTTTGAAAGCCCCCAATTGATAAAATGATGCTTGATGAATGTTTGATGGATGAATGTTGAATGTTGTTGAAGACTAAAGATCTACTCTTTCAGTGCAAAGAAGACTCTTTATGCTCCAAAAACCTCCTCTTAGATTCTTAGAAGAAGACCTCTTCAAATGAAGAAAGAGAGCTCTTAAGTATGAAACCCTAGATCTTAATTTTATGTTTAGGTCAACCTAGGATTTTAATTTCTCACAATATTTTGGGGTTAAGCATTATTATATCATAGGATTATGCTCCCAAATTTTCAAGAAAAAAGTCGAGGACCATGTGCACTTTCAACATGGTCCGACTAAATTTTCACCAAATTTTTGGGCCATTAGATATGATGATATTAGAGTGAATCCCAAAGTTATAGTTGATTATGAGGTGTTTTGATATGCAAAATCGGGCCTTAAAGGTCGAAATAGGACATAATTGGGGTTATGATTAAATGATTTATTGAAAGAATAAAAAGGGGAACACTTAGGATAAAGGGCCCAATTTTATAACATGTGAAGTGATGAATTATGAATTTAGATTAAATTAAATTAATTAATTAAATGCTTAAAAGAGATTAGAAATGCAAGATGCAAAACACACAAAGGCGGGTGCTAAACTAAGTGTGAAATTGTACCACACTAGCAAGGGTGTACAATTTACAACACTACATTTAGCCCCCACTTTAGCGGTCATATGACACTACATGCATATGCAAGCTAAAGTACAAACATTCATTTAAAAAAGGATATATCCATAAGTTGTCAGATGAAGCCCCTAGCAGTATCTGCAGTACACAGTTAGGACCCGCACCATACAAAACCACATGTTAGATAAATCACCTAATGCTTACTAAGGAAGGTGATGAAATTCATGGGTAGATATATGCCCCCTTGTTTCGAATTGATTATTAGTGAGGTGAAACAGGGTATCATGTTTACCACAGGGAATTGTGATAAAATATTGATGAAACAAGTTCACAACAAGGCTTGATTGTACATCCAAGCACTTTATGGAACTAATGTGGAGCAAGAGGGTGAATTCACAATTCTAACACCACCAATGGTGCAAAAATCAGAGCTCTCTAGCTCAAGATATGATAGATTGAAGGAAAAGTGCAGATATTAGGGTTTTTAACTTAAACGCATAAAATGAAAAAGTGCATAACTCATAAATATGAAAGTGACATCTTCATTTGTCACTTTTAACTTTTTAGCACTATTCACTATAGAGGAGCCCACTTATTCACCATCATGCCTCAACATCAACCCAAGCAACCTATGTGGATGGAGATCCTATGCCAGTTCCTACTCGCCGACCAACCCTTATACAAGGTGAGTTGACTTGTCATGGACTCGTCTTTGACTTTTCATGTTTGCACTAAATTTGATGTTGAATATATCATCACCAATATCATGCTCATACCCCCTATTCAGGCACCATGGTCTCATAGGGCACCTTGGTCCCATGAGGGTGCCCTAGTCCTCCTAGGGTTCCCTAGTCCCAGGGGGGCACCTTGGTCCCAAGGGGTGCCCTGGTCCACTCAAGACGCCCTGGTCCCCATTCGGGGTGGCCAAAGGGTGCATGGGATCAGGCGTCATATAGATAGAATATAATGATGATGTTTTTTGTTGGATGATTATGATCGATGATGGATTATTGATGATTTGATTTTTTGATTTGTAGATTCTTCCATACATTCATGAGCACATTGTTGGTCACATCTTTTGGAGCCTTCAGAATCAGATTTTGAGGCTTACACTGGAAGAGAGAGAGTTGCTTCACACTGTAGGCTTATGGTATATGATGATTATACCCACCATCAAGTTTCATCATGTGATGATGATGGCATTGATGGAGAGGTAGTATGTAGATACCTCAACACTCCTCCTACCTATGGGGGAGATGACAGTTACCCTTGAGGATGTATACTACATTCTGCACCTTCCCATCAGGGGAGAGACCATTAGATATCGAGTTGATTGCTTGGCTACTGAGTATAGGAGGGAGCAAGTCTACTGCATAGGGAGAGTGATGTCTGACAAGATGATGGGTCGCATCATGGTTAGTTGGCTCACACACCTTATTAGTGAGGTTCCACTAGTGAGGTAGCTCATGATTTCTACCATTGCATTAGTCATGTGCCCTAAAGGGCACGAAACCCACATGCATGGAGGTCTCACTTATGCAATTAGGGCCATGGAGAGACATCAGAGAGTATACTCTTGGGGTTGGAGCATGCTTTCACATCTCTATCATGACCTTGGAGAGTATGTGTTTAGAAACGAGTGTGGTTTGATGACCTGCACACTACTACAAGTGTGGATGTTTGAGCATATTATGTGCACTAGGCCTATTGGAGTTCCTGTGGACTTAGTTGAGAGCAGCCTAGGGTATTTGCTTATCCACTTATCCATAAGTGGCAGTTTGGGGATCTACTATCTTGTAGATTGAGTCTAGATAGACTGGCATCGAATATGATCATATGGAGACCCTACCTCAGGATGTATATGTGGGCAGGGATACACGGACAGTTATTTTGCATGTAGAGGAACTGTCTACTAGAGGGATAGTATAGTCACATAGTCGTTCCCTTCTAATTCTACTGAGTCCAGTGATAGTTTGGTTTCAAGCAGTGTGTTCCTACTAATGTGTCTATCATCTGATACTCACATGTGACTCCTAGGTCAAGAGCTATTCCAAGGCCCACGAGTGATGAGATTGACATCATGGATTTAGATAGATCGGATCAAGATATGGTGACAGATTATAAAGATGATTTGTGCATGCATGGGTGGTACATCACATGGTGGGGGAGGACATACCCTAGATCCATCTTTCCAGCTGACTATCCTAGAGGGAATCTTGGACCATGGAGACAAACGGGCGATGAGGATGGACCCGATACATTTGAGGAGGGAATAGATGATCAGGCTGAAGATGCAAAACATTAGGAGGTGGGTGGTGATGGAGATGATCCTAATATAGGAGCGGGAGATCAAGATGGAGAGGAGGACAAGGAGGACTAAGAGGAGGAAGACTAGGAAGAAGAGGAGGATGAGGAGAATGAGGAGGATGAGGAGATTGAGGAGGAGGTTGAGGAGGATGAGTCAGATGTAGTTCCTCATCATTTTGGGGATGACACTATAGCACTAGATCCACCAAGCCTCCCATCACAGGCAGAGAAGGACCCTATAAGGGGTCCTGATTCTAGTCCCTATCAGCCCATGCTTACTATGCAAAGATAGTATGAGCACAGAGATCCTAGTGGGTCTCAGTCTCAGGCAGTTCCTTTCCATGTCCCCTACTGGTGAGAGGGAGATTCAGGTAAGGTGTTTTATGCTTGTTTAATTTATGCAACTTATTTGTTTAGATTTAATGAAATAGAACGTTACTGATGAAAATTTCTCTTTCTGTAGCTAGCATCCAGGAATGACCCTCCCTTATCTAGCATGTAGTGACAAACCTCATCATGTGTGTACACATCCCCATCTCTTTGCAGATAGCACATAGATCATAGGGAAGAGTACGATGACACGAGGACCTATTCACCCCCATTTAGATGGAGATGGAGGTATGGTGAGAGACAGAGAGATCTTTGCGAGAGAGATTATAGCATGCAGGGCATGATCTATTAGTGTCTCAGATAGAGGTGGCCACATACCACAGGATTATGATGGAGAGGGATCGCAGGAGCTCCTCGCGGATTCACTCATGTTCTGTATCACGATACACACCCATGGACCCACCCCCATGGCTAGATCAAGAGGGGACATCTAGTCACCATCCTCCAGCTACTATTCCTAAGGATATGAGATGATTGATTTATTATGAGACATTTTGTTGATGTATATGTTATGACACTCATGGATATGTATTTATTTATGCTCATATTATATCTCAAACATGTTATTTTAATACTTAAATCATGTATGCATTTCTTAAATTAAAAGTAACACATTTGGTGATAAACATGTATATCTAATTTAATTTCCATGTGATTGATTTCTCAATGCTTCATGATTAAATTGATACATGTGTGATTTAATTAAATAACTAAGTATTTAATTAAATGCTACTTTGATGATGTAGAAGAGAAATGTGTTAAGCTTAAGAACTATATGACTAATGTGATTTAACTAACTCTAATTAAACACAACATGATATAATCCTACTTAACACATAAGAAATTGTATAACATGCTAGCACATATAAAATGTAAATCTATTACAATTTACATAAATGAATCCAAGACAAACAACAAAGTAAAGGAACATGCTTGTCAAGAATGAAGTAATGTAGACTAAATAATACAATATCGTTCAATACCACATACTTTAATGAAGATATGCTAACACAGTATCCAATTTTGAAGAAATAAAAGGTACAAAGAGGGAGAAAATAAACTAGAAAGAGAGAAAGAGGGAGAGAGAGAAAGAGATAGAGGCTAGGCATAGTATCTACAAAGGTGCATAGCATTTATAGGTTCCTTGAGAGGTGTGCCTTCCACATCTGATATCTTGTAAGCACCTGATCCATAAACTTTGATAAAAATGTATGGTCCAAGCCAAATAGGGCTGAATTTTTCTTTCTCCTCAGGTAAAGCATTCATGTTATGCTTATTTTCATAAAGCACTAGATCACCCACTAAAAAGGAACATGAAATGACTTTATCATTGTAGCTTCATTGTAAATTTTTATGATACGCTTGAATATTCTCGAGAGAGTTTATATGTCATTCATCGAGAATCTCAAGTTGTTGAAGTCTTTGTTCCCTATAGGAGTTATCATCCATTATACCCCTAAGACAAACTCTCAGAGAAGGAATTTCTAACTCCAAAGGCATAATGGCATCAACGTCGTAAACAAGATTATAATGGGTACAAATTGTAGCAACACATACACTCATCCGATAGGACCAAAGAGAATAGGTTAATTGAGTATTCCATTCCTTACCATGCTTGTTTACAGTCTTTCGAACAATCTATTCAATTATCCTATTTGAAAACTCATCTTGACCATTTGATTGAAGATAGTAGGGTGTAGAAAATTTATGTTGAATATGATATTTCTCAAGGAACTTCTTCACATCCTTATTTTTAAATGGCATTCCATTATCTAAAACTAAGGTAGAAGGTATTCCAAATTGAGAAATAATGTTCTCTAAGATGAATTGATAAATTACTTCAGCGGTAGTGGATCGAAGTGGAACTGCTTCCACCCACTTCGTAAAGTAATCAGTTGCAGTTATGATGAAAGTATGTCCTTGGGATGAAGGAGGAGATATTTTACCAGTGAGATCCAAATCCCATATAGAAAAGGGCCAAGATGCTACTTGAGATCAAAATTCTTGGGCAGGGGCATGGATCAAATTGCTATGTTGTTGACATTGATGACATTTTTTAACAAATGAATCCTTTTCCATGGTCTATCAATAATATCCCATTTGAAGAAATCTCTGAACCAAATATCTACCTCCAAAATGCCCTCCGCAAGCACCCGAATGTGCTTCCTCAATAGTAATAGGGATTTCAACTTTGTTAAGACATCAAAGGAGAAGACCATTATAACCCCTCCTATAGAGAACATTAGAAAGGATAATGTATCTAGTGGCCAATTTGTGAATCCTAGCCCTATTACTCTTATTTGTAGAGTTTGGAAAGATATCGTCACTCAAATATCTCACTATATGCGAGTACCATTCATCAAAATCTACAATGCAGCAATACGCCACATCACTAAGATTATCAACAATAGCCAATGTAGTGAGGTTGTGAATAGTGAATTTGAGATCTACCAAGGGGTCCTCTAAAGACACAAGAGAGGCTACACATTCCATCACATCAACATATCGATTATCTCTTCGAGGAATAGGCTCCATGGTATAAGAATCAAACTTTTGTAACAAGGATATAGCTAGATCTCTATATTGTGACAATTTGTCTTGCTTATCTTGATAAACTCTTGTCACTTGTCTTATGATTAGTTGTGAGTCTCCATAGATACCTATATGTTTTACATTTAATGCTAAGGATGCTTTAATTCTAGCTATAAGAGCCTCATATTCGGCAATGTTATTGGTACATAAAAAATGAGACGATATGATAAAGGGATAGGCTTCTTTTTAGGAGAAATTAAGATCACCCCTACCCTCGATCCTATATGACATCTAGAGCCATCAAAATATAATTCCTAAATCTCATCAATCTCAATAGAGAAAATCTATTTGTCGGGAAAGGACTCCGGATTAGGTAGGGAGAAGGGTGAAGGAGCCTCCACTAAGTGTTCAATCAATGCTTGACCCTTTATTACCTTCCGTGAGACAAACTTAAGGTAAAACTCAGTCAACATCATAACCCACTTGGCTGAGCATCCCAAAAGGCCAGATTTAGAGAAAATATGCTTGAGAGAATCAAATTTAATGATAACATGGACTTCAACATTCAAGAGGTAATGCCTTAATTTTTGAGTTGCAAAGACCAAAGTAATGCACTACCTTTCTATCACAGAATATCGAACTTCATAATCTAGTAGAGTACAACTTATATAATAAACCAGACATTCTCTACCTTTCTTATCACATTGTGCCAACAAGGCTGCAAGAGCATGAAGGGAAGCAGTTGTGTATAGAAAAAAGGGATTAGAAGGGTCAGCAGGTTGAAGAATAAGAGGATTGGCCAAATAGGTTTTCAGGTCTTCAAATGCTTGATGAAAATCCTCATTCCATTGAAAGGTGATATTATTTTTAAGAAACTGAGTTAAAGGGAAGGTACAATCTATGAGTTGAGATACAGACCTACAAATTTCTTGAATCCCTCCTTGTAAACTTTTGAGTTGAGAGACATTTTTAGGAGGCGGCATGTTAATAATGGCATCTATCTTTTTTGTATCCACCTCAATTCCATGATGCAAAACTATGAACCCTAATAGTTTTCTACTATCCACACCAAAATCACATTTTCGAGGATTCAAGTGCATGTTATACTTACAAATTCTCTCAAAGATCTGATGAAGAATCTTAACATGATTTGTGAGAAGGAAATATTTAGCTAAGATGTCATCAATGTAATCTTCTAAGGTCTTATGTATATAATCATGGAAGATGAGAGTCATAGCACACTGATAGGTTGCGCCTGTGTTTTTCAATCCAAAAGGCATCATAACCCAACAAAACATGCCCCAAGGAGTGGTGAAAGTAGTCTTGTATTTATCTTGAGGATTAATGAAGATTTGATTATATCCATAGAAACCATCCATGAAAGATAATAATGCATGACCTGCTATAGAATCCACTATCATATCGATATTTGGGAGAGGGAAATAATCTTTTAAAGAGGCTTTGTTTAGATCACGAAAGTCCGTACACATCCTAATCTTATAATTAGACTTAGCCACAGCCACAATGTTTGAAATCCATGGGGAATAATCGATAGGATGAATGAATCTGGCATCCAGCAACTTCTCAATCTCAGCTTTAACAAGTAATGCCACTTTAGGGTGAATCTTTCGAATATTTTGCTTCATAGGTTTAGCATCAAAAATTAGGACAATGTTAAGACTGACAATCTTAGGATCTATGCCAGGCATGTCAGAGTACATCCAAGAAAATATTTTAGGGAATTCAAGTAATAACTTAGAATATTGGTTTTGCTCTTCTTTGTCAAGACATTTCCCTATCTTAATGATTTGATCTTCGACACAAGGATCCATCTTGATATCAATAGTGTCACTTATTAGGAGAATGCTTTGTTGAGGAGTGCCTTTTAACTGAGGAAACTCTTTAACTATCTCATTATTATTTCTTTATTTCCCAAAGTAAGATTCCATATTCAGACAATAGGGAAAGCCATGATTATGGTGATAACAAGGAAGGTTGTCATAAACTCCTAAGAATTTGACTAAGGAATCATCAATGGGAAAAACATCCAAAGCAAGGACACTAGAAGAGTCACGGTCAATATACTATGGATATTTTATCGGGAGAGAAGCAGAAATGACATTAACACTAATAGATGGTCTCTTAGAAGCATTAGTACACTCAAAAGGATCATAGCCAAGCCCAAATGTCATATCACAAAAGTTATTTTCCCAGGGAACCTTTATCCCTTGTTCTTGAGCACCACATCCATTACCATTATATCCATGCCTAGCTAGGATGTGAAAACCAGGACCATAAAGGTTAGCCATTTCTGAAAGATGAGGAGGATTTTCATAAAGTTAAGGGTCAAAGTCCTCTAGGCCAGAAACTAAGGGAGACGAAGTCTAGGAAGCCGCCACAAAGTTATTACTCAATGGCCCAGGCAAAGTGGATTTCTTTTTTAGGTTCTTCTTGTTCCTTCTTTTCAACCTTAGGTCCTTTAAGGGGAATCTTATATTCCCCTATGAAGGTAGGATTAAAATCAAGGGATCCCCAATCATCTTCTATAAGAACCTTTTCAGGAAAGAAAGTGTCCTCAATAGTAGAATCAAGCTAAGAAGATTCTTCCTCAAGAACTTTAGGTCCACTTGAGGAAGTATTGGGAAGTGATTCAGAAGTAAGATATTGGTTTGATGAAGTGGTTATATTAGCAGGAGTAGAATCTTTATAGGAATCATCCAAGATAGTTGTGTAAGAACCAGATGAAGAGGATTTGGAAGTTGATGTCTACAGACAAGCTTGGAGATTTGTGTCACCTAGCAGGGTATATGTCTTACTGTTGTAAATTAACTTAACTTGCCTATGTAATGTAGAGGGGACAACTTGCATGCTATGAATCCAAGGTATCCTTAGTAATAAGTTGTATGTTAATTCTCTAGACATGACATGAATAGGTGTGGGTAAAGTAACAGGACCTACCTTAATAGGCAAGGTGATGATACCTAATGAAGATTTAGCAACATTATCAAAACCTCAGCTAGTGAGAGAATCAAGCTTAATAAGAGATGTATCGCCATTGATCTTATGCAACAGATTAATGCTATAAATATTAAGGCCAGAACCATTGTACACTAGTGTTCATCTTATTGCACTATCATTTATAATAACCACAATCATTAAGGGATCATATTGATGTTGAATTTCACTAGTGGGTAACTCATCTTGTGTAAACATAATTTGAGCCTTAGGTACTGTGATAGAATTAATCAATGAGGTCATATTATTAGATGTCACTATGGGTGGGACATTTAATAGTCTCAGGGAACCTTGTAGCATTCCATGATGAGTTGAAGAAGTTTGAATCAAGTTCCAACGAGATATCTTGGCAGGATTAGCTTTAAGTTGTTCAACAAGATAATATTCATTACCAAGAGTTTGTGAAATGTGAGGTGCTTGAGGAAGAATAGCTTGAGGATCAGGAAGAGAAGTTGGGATAATCGACAGAGGATTAGGTTGTCTATTGTTTCTCAAGTTATAGGTATGGGAAACCACATTATAACTCTCTTTAGTTAATTTCTTAGCATATCTATAAGGACTCTTAGTGGGATTTCCTCCTTGCACAGTAATGATAGGCTTGATCGGAGTGCTAAAGGAATCATGACTATATCCCCCTTGAACTATGAAAAGGGGTTGATTAGAAAGAGGTGAAGTTGGAGAAGGATAAGAAAATTGGACTACAAAAAGAGGTTTACTATGTTCATTCACATTGATTATGTTGATTAAAATTTTAGATGTGTTGTTTTTATTTGGAGGCTTAGGTAAAGACATAAAGTCATCAAGGGCATCTTCCAATAAAGCATGGTCATAGTGATTGAAAGGTTTATCTTTAGACTCAAAAGGAGACATAACCTCATAAAGGGAATTGTGAAGGTCAACCATGCTATTAGATTTAGTGGAGTTGATAGGAATGTACCCATGGGAGGAATCATCCAACTTATCTTTCTCATCACCACGAAATGGCATAGTAACAAGGCTGATTAATTTCTAGCAAAATGATAGTTTAGAAGGCTTAGGGCTCAAAAACTCATCTAGATATTCATCTAATTCATCCTTACTAAACTCATAATAAACATAATTGCACACATCATCAAAAGCATGAACATCTTGTAAATAAAAATCTGACATTTTGAAATGGAAATTGAATGAAATTCAAACACACAATGCAAGAAAGAAATCTATTTTTTTTATGTTTTGAAAGAAAATCCAATATACTAGATCTAGATCTAACAATTCAATGCAATGAAATGAAATTGGATTCACGTCGAGTTCACCAAAGATGTATAGGGGAAAATGTGAGACTAAGTATGGAAACCCTAATCCCACTCTCATACACACTCATGGAATATGAAAGAGCCTAGGGAGGCAACGCACTTCAGCTACTTCTTATGAGAAAGAGAGAGTCATGGATTACCTCTTAGGGTTTCTATTCCCTTTCTACAAATGAGAGAGAGTAATGATTCAAAATGTTATTTAACCTAAAATGCAAGTAAGCAAGTAAGGCCTAATCTGGAAATGTAGAATAGAAAACAACTGATAAACTGTTGAAAAGTACATATTAGGAAGCAAAATCAAAGGTGCACTTATGTCTAAAATTTGAGCCAAAATGTCTAGGACCAGGATGCCATGCCACTATCTTGATTTTGCAAGTCTGAAGCTGCAACTGATAGGATGGGATCTGGGATCTGCAAACTGCTGCACTATCAAATCCTATTGAAAATAGGCAGGACCAAGGCACCATGCCCCCATCCTAAGTAGGATCAAGGTGTCATGCCCCCGTCCTAAGCAAGAATAGGATGCCACACCCCTGTCCTAGGGGTTTTTGCTAAGATCTGAACCCTAGGACAGCCTATGTTTGCTCTGTCGGTCCTAAAACTTCCAGCGACGCTTGGATCCGAACCTATACCTTATAGCTCAAAAAAGAGGGTTTCGAGTGGCCAACCCTAAGGGAGAGGTACAAGCCAATCTTCAGTCGGTGATCGCCTATTTCTTTCCTATATCTTCAAAAGCCCCCAATTGATGAAATGATGCTTGATGAATTTTTGATGGATGAATGTTGAATGTTGTTGAAGAATTCAAAGATCTACTCTTTCGCTGCAAAGAAGACTCTTTATGCTCCAAAAACCTGCTTCTAGATTCTTAGAAGAAGACACCTTCAAATGAAGAAAGAGAGATCTTAAGAATGAAACCCTAGATCTTAATTTAATGTTTAGGACAATGTAGGATTTGAATTTCCTGCCAATCTTTTGGGGTTAAGCATTATTATATCATAGGATTATGCTCCCAAAATTTTGGGAAAAAATTTGAGGACCATGTGCACTTTCAACATGGTCCAACCAACATTTCAAAAATAACTTAACCAAACTTAATGCTTAATACCAGTAAATCAAAATTTAATGTCGGTAGACAGTTTAATAGTTAATTGCAGTACCGGTAAAGTTTAAAGCATGAAACAGAAAGACAAATAACATACACAACACATAACGCAGTTATTTGTACATGGAAACCCTGTAAGGGGAAAGATCGCGATGGGAAACCTTACCCATAATTAGATGATACTACTATAGATAGTATGTGTGTACAATATGTAGTCTGCACATGCAAAAAGGCCAACTAACTAGAGCTCACTACTCAATCACAAAATGGGAGTCACACTGACTACAATTGGATCGTTAAATCCAATGATAATGTACTACTCAAAATAGCATCTTCATATGCTGGATTCAGTACCGGTTAAGCTTTGATTTGCCTTCTTCAAACCTTCCTTCAATCTTGAATGATGTCTGCATTTATAGCTCTACTTATATTCGCATATACCTTATTACAATCTTTTTCCACACTCTTACCTAATCTCATAAATGAGATCTTACATATATACCAAAACCTAAGACCAAATATGTAGGTCAGCTCACTAAGATATTACAATAAAATCAATTACAAATGAATCAATATGTGATGCATGATGTCCGCTTAATGCATTTACAATAATAATAAATCATCTTCATAGCGTGTCATGCTGATCTGGAATAGATAATCTTACCAGTGCATATCCTGGACCTATTTGCCGGTAACAGCAAATATGCAAACCTGATTAGATCAATAATCAAATCACCAAGACCAAGTGTCCAAATGATGTCTTTGACATAACCAAGTAATATCCAAATGATAATAGATCATCCTCAGTGTCGGTGAACAATATAATCCTGTCGGTTAACCAAATACTAGTGACTATGCATAAGTTGCTAATTATGCCCGTGAACATAACCAAAGATCTCCAAGAGTTCTCAAGTGTTGATAAGTGTTGGCATCAATGAAAAAACCATATCTATTGGTATTTTGGATATGTTGATATGGTTTTGTCATTGATGTCAACACTTGTCATCGCTTGTCAACACTTATTAGCACTTGGAGATTTTGGTCATGTTCACCGGCAAGTTAGAGACTTATGGAAAGTCACTGGTATTTGGTTCACCGGCAGATTATATTATTCACCGACACTTGGAATGACTTGGAAACTTCTTGGTTATGTCAAAGACATTATTTGATCACTTGGTTTTGGCGATTTGGTTAATTGTTTATTCAGGTTTGCATATTTGTTGTTACCGGCAAATAGGTTCAAGATAAGCACCGACAGACTTATCTATTCCAGATCAGCACAACATGTTATGGAAATGATTTATTATTATTATTGTAAATGCATTGAGCCGACATCATGCATCGAAAAATTGATTTACTTGTAATTGATTTTATTGTAATATCTTTTAGTGAGCCAACCTATTCAATTGGTCTTAGGTTATGGTATATATGTAAGATCTTATTTGTAAGATCAGAAAAAAGAGAGGATTGTGAATGCGAAAAGGATTGTAATAAGGTATATGTGAAAATAAGAAGAGCTATACACACAGACATCATTTGAAGGTTGAAGGAAGGTCTTTGTGAAGGCAATAAGAACTTAACCGATATTGAATCCAGCATATGAAGATGCTATCTTGTGCAGTACATAATTATTGGATTTAACCATCCAATTGTAGTTAGTGTGACTCTAATTTTGTGATTGAGCAGTGAGCTCTAGGCAGCTAGCCTTTCTACATGTGTAGAATCCATATTGTACACACATACTATCTGCAGTAGTATCATTTGATTGTGGGTAAGGCTTCCCACCGTGGTTTTTCCCCTTACATGATTTCCACGTAAAAACATTTGTGTTATGTGTTTTGGATGTTATAGTCTTTCTATTTCATGCATTAATCTTTACCGGTATTGCAATTAACTGTTAAAACTGTCTATCAACATAAAGTTTGGTTTATCGATATTAAGCATTAAGTTTTGGTTAAGTTAATTTTGGTTGAATTTATTAGACAACTGATTCATCCCCCTCCCCTCTCAGTTGTCTTCAGGACCTAAAAATATCAACATATCTAAAATACCAACAATCTCCCCCTTTGGCATTCATTGCAACACAAGATGGAAAAACCATCTAAGTGCCAAAGCAGAAATGCCAAAAACCAAAAACCAACAATCTCCCAAAGAGATCATTAACCAAAAATCAAAATACATAATATCTCTTCCCCTAGGAATAATCTCTCCCTGGAAGATAACATGTTTTTCCATAGATATCTCTCCCCCTTTGACATCAAATGCCAAAGCAATGAAACCAAATACAATCAGTTCAAAGAACTTATCACAAAATACCAACTTATCAATTTATCCAGCTACTCCCCCTGAGAAGTAGCTCTCCTCATCAAAGCTGGAAAAAAGATTTCTCTATTAGTTTTGTTGGTTTGATGTCATGCTCCAACTATCTAAGTTTCTACTGATGAGGGTATAACTCCAAGTTGCTCTCTTAGATATTCAAAAGTTTCCTTAGGCAAAGGTTTAGTAAAGATATCTGCAATCTGCTCTTTAGTATTCACATAAACCAATTTCACTTCTTTTGCTTCAACATTCTCTTTTAGAAAATTGAATTTGATAGAAACATGTTTATTTTTTGAGTGAAATACCAGATTCTTTGATATATCAATTGCTGCCATATTATCACAGTAAATGATTATAGGTTCCTTGCATTTTACCTTTATGTCCTTCAACATTTGCTTAATCCATAATACCTATGTACAATTAGTTGTTGTTGCAACATATTATGATTTTGTTGTTGATAAAGATGTATAACTCTGTTACTTGCTCAACCAAGAGATTAATCTGCTACCAAGAAAGAATGCTCCACTGGTGGTGCTTTTCCTGTCATCTACATCTCCTGCCCAATTTGCATCTTTGTATGCACATAAGTCAAATTTTTCATCTCTAGGATACCATAAACCAAGATTTGTTGTGCCTTGTAGATACCAGAAAATCCATTTCACAACTGATTCATGATTTTCCTTAGGATTACTCTAAAATCTTGAAACAATATATACTGCATTCATAATATCAGGTCTTGTTTGTGTCAAATACAGTAAACCTCCTATCATAGACTTGCACCTAGTCAGATTAATAGGTGTTGATTCATCCTTCAAAGATAGCTTACCGGTTCAAAGTTTTCCATGCCAAATTTCTTTAGTAATTCCTTCAAGTACTTTGATTGATTTATGAATATACCTTTATCAGTCTGTGAAATATGCAATCCTAAAAATAATTTTATCTCTCCAATCATAGACATTTCAAATTATTCCTACGTCTTATTAGAAAAGTCTTTACACAATCCATCTTCTCCTCCAAAGATTATATCATCAACAAAAACTTCAATAACCAAGATGTCATCATTAGTTACTTTGTAATATAGATTGTTGTCAGCATTACCTTTAGTAAAACCAATCTTCAAAAGATATTTGTCCAATCTAGCATACCAAGCTCTAGGAGCTTGCTTCAATCCATATAAAGCTTTCCTTAACCTGCAAACCATATCTTTGTCATCTGTCAAAGAAAATCCATCAGGTTGTTCAATGTAAACTTCTTCTTCTAGATCTCCATTTAGAAATGCACATTTAACATCCATTTGATATACTTTATAGTTCTTGTGTGCTGCAAAAGCCAAGAATAATATGACTGTCTCAATTCTATCTACCGGTGCAAAGGTTTCATTGTAATCAATTCCTTCTTTCTGTGAATATCCCTTACACACTAATCTTGCTTTATTTTGGATTACCTTACCATCTTCATTAAGTTTATTTCTGAATACCCATTTAGTTCCAATTACATTTTTATCTTTAGGTCGGGGAACTATTGTCCATGTGTTATTCTTTTCAATTTGTTCCAATTCATCTTCCATAGCTTTAGTCCAGTGTTTATCTTCACATGCCTCATTAATAGTTGTTGGTTCAACTTGAGAAATAAGACATACCTCTTCATTTGTCAATCTTCCTCTAGTCATAACTCCTTGATACTTATTCACAATTATCTGATTTTCAGAGTGATTCAATCTAACATACTAAGGTATTTTTACTTGTTGTTCTTCAATCACTATGGAATCCTCAAATGATGTCATTGTGACTAGATCAACATTTTGTACCAATGTGCTCTAATTAGGTTCATTTTTTATAATCTCAATTGCCAGTTCAGAGTCTATAGACCTTCTAAACTATTCATCAATCTTCACATTTGCACTTTCAATGATTTTATGCAATCTCTTATTAAAACATCTATATGCCTTGCTCTTAGATGAATAACCAATAAATATTCCTTCATCACTTCTAGGATCAAATTTTCTGATATACTCATCTCTCCTAAAATAACATTTGCTTCCAAATATTATGAAATATTTAAGAGTAGGAGTATTACCAAACCATAGTTTATGAGGGCTCTTACCGGTTTCACCTTTGATGTGAACTCCGTTGAATGTATAAACAGTTGTATTGACTGCTTCTCTCCAATACACATGAGGTAGATTTTCTTCTAATATCATGCTTCTAGCTGCATCCAAAAGAGTTTTGTTCTTTCTTTCCACAACTCCATTCTGTTAGGGTGTCTGAGGTGCTAATAATTGTCTTTTCATTCCATTCACTTCACAGAATGTATTAAATTTCTTAGATGTGAATTCACCTCCTTGATATGATCTCAAACATTTGATTTTCTTACCGGTTTCATTCTCTACCATGACTTTGAATAGTTTGAACTTCCCAAAAGCTTATGATTTCTCCCTGAGAAAAGTAACCCAACACATTCTAGAATAGTCATCAATGATTAGCATAAAATAGCTATCTCCTTGTAAACTTCTAGTTCTTCCTGGACCACATAAATCAGTATGAATTAAGTCAAGAACATTTTTGGATTTTTCTGGTATACTCTTAAAAGTTTCTCTAACTTGCTTTCCAAATTGACATTCCTTACATACCGGATTGTGAGGCTTAACAATCTTAGGTAAATCTCTTACTGCCTTCGTTGTACTGATTTTCACAATGCAATCAAAATTTACATGACACGGTCTCTTATGCCATAGCCAACTTACATCAATATGTGCAATCAATCATGTCTTCTCATTGGTATTCAAATGAAAGATATTACCTCTAGTCTGATTACCGGTTGCAATTTCTAAACTAGTTCTATTCATGATTTTGCATTTACCATTCTTGAATTGTAACTGAAATCCCTTTTCAACTAATTGACCAACAGTCAAAAGATTATGCTTCAAACCTTCAACAAAGTAAATATTATCAGTATTATGCTTACCATCAAAAGATATAGTTCCTTTTCCTCTGATCAAACAAGCTTTGTCATCTCCAAATCTTACTAGACCTCCATTGTATTCCTAAAAGGTTAAGAATTTACTCTTATCACCAGTCATATGATGTGAACATCCAGAATCAATAATCCATTAATCTTTATCTTCAATTTTAGCTATCATGGCCTGCTCTACCAGTTGAATAGTAGGTGTTGGTTGATCTTCTGTTATAGAAACAAAAGCCCATCCATTTTCTATTGGTTCTTCATCAGAATCATCAATAACTCCTTCATCAACATAGTAACATGATTTGTCTCTATTCTTCTTAAATCTGTACCTTTGATATTCAGGGTTAGGCTTGTATGTTCTTTTAGCTTCTTCTTTCAATCTTGCATGTCTATCCGGACACCTAGAAGCCATATGACCAATTTTATTGTAGTTAAAACATTTAAATGGTGCTTTACCTTCATACTTACTTCCAACTGGACCTTTAGGCATTTTCCTTGCAAATAGTGCTTCAAGCTCTTCCAGTTCTTCATTCTCCTTTCTAATTTATTCAAGTTCTCTTGCATAAAAGGATTTCCAATCAGATTTATCAAATGATGATGATGATGTTGTAGATGATGATGATGCTTTGAAAGCTAAATTTGTCTTAATAGTAGCAACAAGACCAAATTCCTCAAGTTCAAAAGCTGAAAGTTTTCCAACCAAAGTGTCTCTAGATACTGATGTATTAGGCATTGTTCTCAATTCATTAATAGTAGTAGCTTTCATTTTATATGCCGGTGACAAAGCTCTTAAACATTTAGAAACAATTTCATCTTCACTTAAGGTTCCTCCACAACATTGTATACCCAAAACAATTTCATTTCCTCTTTCCATAAAAGTAGAAATCCTTTCATCTTCTTCCATTTTCAGATTTTCATACTTGACTCGGAAGCATTCCAGTTTTGCAATTTTGACTGTGGTATCACCTTCATTCAATGTCTCCAATTTGTCCCAAATATCTTTAGCAGTAGATCTATCTGATAAACCCATGATTTGTTGATCTGACAATGCACTCAAAAGTGCTTATCTTGCTTTGCAATCATTTTCCTCATCTTTAGCCAAGGTTGGTGGATCAGGTTGACCTTGAGTAGGAACATTATAGCCATTCTTTGTAACATCCCATATGTCCTTTCCAATGCAATTCAGATGTGTCTCCACCCTGATCTTCCATATACCATAGTTAGTTCCGTCAAGCTTCAGACTATCCTTCTTGAAATAGTTAGTAGACATTGGATCTCCTCAAGCTATTAAACTTCTGCAAAAAGAGGACTAAGCTCTAATACCAATTGTTATGTCCCAGATGCAACTAAGAGGGGGGCATGAATTAGTTGTCCAATAAATACAAATCAAAACTAAATTAACCAAACTTAATTCTTAATACCGGTATACCAAACTTTAATGTCGATAGATAGTTTTACAGTTAATTGCAGTACCAGTAAAGTTTAAAGCATGAAACAAAAAGAGAAATAACATACACAACACATAACACAGTTATTTGTATGTGTAAACCTTGTAAGGGGAAAAACCATGCTGGGAAACCTTACCCACAATCAAATGATACTATTGCAGATAGTATGTGTGTACAATATGGAGTCTGCACATGCAGAAAGGCCAACTACCTAGAGCTCACTGCTCAATCACAAAATGGGAGTCACACTGACTACAATTGGATGGTTAAATCCAATCATAATGTACTACTCAAAATAGCATCTTCATATGTTGGATTCAGTGTCGGTTAAGCTCTGATTTTCCTTCTTCAAACCTTCCTTCAATCTTGAATGATGTTTGTGTTTATAGCTCTGCTTATATTCACATATACCTTATTACAATCATTTTCCACACTCTTACCTAATCTCGTAAATGAGATCTTATATATATACCAAAACCTAAGACCAAATGTGTAGGTCAGCTCACTAAGATATTACAATAAAATCAATTACAAATGAATCAATATGTGATGCATGATGTTGGCTCAATGCATTTATAATAATAATAAATCATCTTCATAATGTGACATGCTAATGTAGAATAGATAAGCTTGCCAGTGCATATCCTGGACCTATTTGCTGGTAACAACAAATATGCAAAATCGATTAGATCAATAATCAAATCACCAAGACCAAGTGTCCAAATAATGTCTTTGACATAACCAAGTAATCTCCAGATGATAATAGATCATCCTCAGTGTTAGTGAACAATATAATCCTACCAGTTAACCAAATACCAATGACTGTGCATAAGTCACTGATCATGGCGGTGAACATAACCAAAGATCTGCAAGAGTTCTCAAGTGTTGACAAGTGTTAACATCAATGACAAAACCATATCAACATATCCAAAATACCAATAGAATGTTCAAATCATATGACTGGTGACAAGAGTAAGTTTGTAAAACTCAAAAAAATTGATGGAGGTGGTGCTAGATTTGGAGATTATCATACGACTACGATAGTTGGAATTGGTTATATCAGTTTTGATGGAAAGCATAATACTAATAATGTTTTCTATGGTAAAGACAAATCATAATCTTTTGAGTGTTGGTCAAATGTGTGGAAATGGATATAATCTTTTTTTCAGGATGATGGGTGTGAGATTAGAGAAAGGTCAAGAACTGTGATTGCAATGGGAAAGAGGAGAATGGAAATGTTTATCAATTATGGACAACTGGTGGATATTGTCTAATGGCACAGATCAATGAGTTGGTTATGGAACTGAAGGATGTGTCACATTAATTTTGATAATCTAGTGATGATTAGTTCAATTAAAGTTGTGAGAGATTGGTCAAAGATTACAAAGCCTACTAATGATATCTGCAAAGAATGTCAAGTTGGAAAATAAACAAGGATAACTTTTAAAGTTAGGCAATAATCTTCTACTGGACTATTGGAATTAGTGCACACTATTCTTGTGGTTCAAATAGAAAAATAAGTCAACAAGGTGACATGTATTTCATGCTCCTAATTGATGATTACTCTAGAATGACTTGGGTTTCATTTTTAAAAGAAAAAATTGAAGCTCTATAAAAGTTCAAGAAATTCAAGGCTATGGTTGAAAATGAGATAGATAGAAGAATCAAATATTTGAGGTTTGTCTATGGTGGAGAGTTAACTTCTTATGAGATCAATACTTTTTGTGAGAAACATGGGATAAGACAACATTTGTCTATTGCTAGGACACCACAACAAAATGGTGTATTTGAAAGAATGAATAGAACAATTCAATAGGCTACTAGAACAATGATGAATGAAATCTACTGGAAAGAAGCAATAAATATTGTGGTATCTTATGAACTGTGGTATGAAAGGACTTTGTCTGTGAAATATTTAAAAGTGTTTGGAAGTAAATATTATGTGAGAAGAGATGAAGAAATTTTGGGAAATTTTGACACAAGAGTTGATGAAGGTATATTCCTTGGCTATTCTACTAAAAGAAAAGCTTATAGATGTTACAAAAAAAGATTGAAAATAATTATTGAAAGTACAAATGTGAAAGTTAATAAAGACATTTCGAAGAATACAGTTGTAGAAATGGGATATGAATCAGATGAGTCTATTGGTAAACTAGAAGAAGAAAAGGTTGAAGAAACAAAAGTGTAGAATGAAAAGGAAGATGCTCTAGAAATTGCTACTAAGACTTTGAGGTATGTGAAGAAGAATCATTTAGAGAAATAAATTATTGACCACAAAAAAAGAGGTGTTATCATAAGAAGTAAAGTTGTTGATGAACGGGTGAACTTATGCTTAATTTCAAAGACAAAGTCAAAGATGGTAAAAGAAGCTTGCAGTGATCACAATTGGAACAAATTGAGAAGAATCTGACTTGCGAACTTGTCCCAAGACCAGCCGACAAGAATGTGATAGGAACTAAATGGGTATTTTTGAACAAATTGGATGAAGATGGACACATAGTAAGGAATAAGGCAAGACTTGTATGTAAAGGCTACTCATAGGTAGAAGAAATATATTTTAAGGAAACTTATGCTCCTGTGGAAAGAATGGAAGCTATCAGAATGTTTTTGGCTTTTGCAGAACATGAGGATTTCAAGATATATCAGATGGGTGTGAAGTCTACATTCCTGAATGGAGAACTGAAAGAGGAAGTGCATATAGAACAACCAGAAGGATTCAAACTATTAGACACTCCCGATATGGTCTACAAACTAAAAAAGGTGTTGTATGGATTGAAGCAAGCTCCCAGAGCTTGGTATGAAAGGCTTGATAGTATTTGCTAAAGTAAGAAATTCAAAAAGGTACTACTGACACTAATCTTTATTTTAAGGTTGAGGAAAGTAATATCTTGATTGTAGTTGTTTATGTGGATGATATAATGTTTGGACAAAATGATGGTAGGTGCAAGAAAATTTCTGATGAGATGCAAAAAGAGTTTGAAATATCTATGATTGGGAAAATGAATTTCTTGCTTGGTTTACAAGTTAATCAAAAGGATGATGGTATCTTTATTTCATAATCTAAGTGCGTTAAATAAATGTTGAAGAAGTTTGGAATGGAAATGTTAAACCTATATGTAATCCTATGGCTACTGGTTCTAGGTTGAGTAAAGGTTTTGAATCTCTGAAGACTGATAAAAGAAAACATAGATCAATGATTAGAGGATTATTGTAGCTGACTGCTACTAGACCAAATATTATGCATGTTGTTTGTGTTGTAGCTTGATTCTAGCAAGATCCTAGAGAGATACATGTTGATGTTGTGAAAAGAATTTTCAGATACTTAAAAGGAAAAAAATTCTATGGTCTATGGTATCCAAGAATATCTAACTTCACTCTTATTGCTTATACCGATGTAGATTGGGCTAGTTGTGTGGATGATAGGAAAACTACAAGTGGGGGTAAATTTTTCATTGGACCCTAGTTGGTTACTTGGTCAAGTAAGAACAAGATTCAGTATCTTTGTCTACTGCTGAAGTTGAATATATTGTTGTTGCAACGTGTTGTACACAAGTATTATGGATGAACCAAACTTTGAAGGTTATTGGAATATTGTTTGATGAACCAATTTATATATTTTGTGACAATACTAGTGCAATAAATATTTCTAAGAATTTGATACTGCATTCAAGAATGAAACACATTTCAATTTGGTATCACTTATTGAGGGAGAAAGTTTCGGAGAACAATGTGAAACTTGATTATGTACCCACAAAAGAACAAATTGTTGATATCTTTACTAAAGCACTCTCTAAGAATATTTTTTAATATCTTTGAGAGAAATTGGGGGTTATTGCCCCTCCTTTTCTAAACTAGATACATATAGAGGTACATTAGTCTAGAGAACTTCATGAATATTATTATTCTAGACTAATGGTTGGGGTTTCCTCTTAGTGGGAGCTAAGTACAATTGTGAGTTTTTGAGGAATGAGCTAACAACTTTTGTGCTTGGGCCTTTGTCCTTGATGGCAAAGGGGGAGAGAATGAGAAGTTGGGAGAGAATGAAAAGATTGGCAAATGTGAGTAACGAGTAATTGGCAAAGGGAGATAATAGAGTATTGGAAAACATTAAAAATTTGGTATGAGAGTTGTTGATATTGTTGTTATCATTGATGTGTTTCCATCAATGAAAAAGGGGGAGATTTTTGCAAGTTTGATCAGAATAATTTGTTGATGTGTTGTCATTACTTACTAGTTGGTATAGTTGATATTGAATTTCCTCTATAGTTGTGTTGAGAGGTTCTCTCTGCATATCTTCTATATTATACATCTATTCATGTGGCTTGGCTATGTTGTTAATAAGAATTTAGAGATGTAAGATTCAAAATTTGGTGCTCCAGATTATTGTGCTGAGGAAGTTGCATTCACCAATATGTGATAGTGTTTAACAATATTTATGTGTGAAATGCATGCTCTACATTTCTCTGCTTTATGGTTTATGGTGTTGTAGTTTTGGATTTAAGTTGATTATATCCTTAGCTTCATTATATTTAGTTGGCATGTGTTATTGGGCTTTGGAAGCATGGTTTCAAGTTCAATGGTGTTTACTCTAGGTTTGGGCAACCTCAGGTGTTAACACTTTGCATTATTGCTCCCATGATTATGGATCATTGTATAACATGTATGATATTTATTTTGGTCTTAGTTAAGATGTTTTTTGGTCCACTTTATATTCTTTTCCACCATAGGAATGTTTAGTACTGACCTAATTTGAATTGTGTTTGGTTAAGATCCTTAGCCGACCTTGGGAGATTTTGCATATGTGAGGATGATATAAATGAAGGATGATATGTTGAGGATGAAGTAGTAGTGGTAGTATGTGTGGTATGCGACGAATATGTATGAAAGAGGATCTATCTCCCTGATCATTTGATTAGTGTTTGTTGAGTTGGTGAAAAGTGTTGAGCAGTGTGGACTTTCTTGTGTTAGCTACCAGAAGCAGTGAGTCAAAGGTATCTATAGATCTTATGGTTGCAGAGATGTATCAATGGTGGATTCTTTCTCTTTTATTCTTCTTCATCTAGGCAGTGATCCCTTCAACAATGAGCCTTTCTTTCTTTCTTTTAGGTAGTGAGCCCTTTGGCAGTGAGCCTTTCTTTGTAAAAATAACCTTAACCGGAGTCACCCTAACAGGTGTTCATATATTGTGAATTGCATTCTTTGTGGTTTTTCCCTTAATAGGGTTTTCCACGTAAAATCTAGTGTTTCATTGCATGTATGGTGTGTTCTACTTTTCACATGCTCATATATTTATGTAGATTAAGTGATAAAGTTAAGTTGTTGTGTATCCGATTTAAGGAAAAGGTATAAGAATTGCTTGTACAACTGATTCACCCCTCCCTCTCAATTGTCTTGTGCATTATAACATTCAACAGTTATTATATATTATATTATATTAATAGCTATAATAATATTACATATAAGTATCATATATTTATAATATTAACATTATAATAGTTAATAATAACAATAATTTTGAATGGAGGGAGAGAAGGCAGGATTGAGTGGTAGGGTTTTTGATGGCAAGGAGGAAGATTTTTTTGATGACATTGGGCTTGGAAGCGACCTCTTCTGACCGTGCTTCTATGTTTGGTGTGTTTAGTTGGGGGGGTGTTGTATTTTGTTGTCATTCTTCTGTTGTGGGCGGTTCGATTAGAGATGGTTGTAGTAGCGTTGAAGGGGCTTTTATAGATGAAGACTCACCTTTGCCTCCTTTTCTTTCCCTCACCGTTTCTTCTCATGCACTTGTCAGGAGGGACGGTGTTGGCTTCCCTACGACTGATGTTCAAATATTCTTTTCTAGGGCGGGGGAGTCTTTGATGGCGTATATCATTTTGGGTGTTTGGGATCTAGGCAAAGTTATCTTTGCAGCCAAATATTTTTCTCCCCCTCTAGTTGTTTCTTTGGCAGGTCTCCTTCCGCATTGGGTTTGGGTTGTGGGGTTGTAGGAGGTCTTTTGCCCTATTTTTTTTTCACCCTATCTACCTCTTTGTTCCTGGTCTTGTCACTTTTATCTCAGTTCTCTAGGTTATTTCCAGTTTTTCCTATTGAGGTGGCCCTGTCTTTTATTGAGGTTGAGAGGGTGGGTATTGGAGATAACTTCTCTCCTATTTGGGTGGAGATGGAGATTGTGGTTTTTGCTAGCAGAATTTGGTGGGAGGTTGTTGGTGATCATTCTTGTGGATGGAAAGGTTCTGAGATTGTTTAATAATTTTTCTCCCTCCCTTTGTCCCCATTGAGGCGGTGATATTCGGGGGCCTTTTGTTCTCATATCTAAATGTCTTCCCTTTCATTTTGGATGCCCTATTTCTTGAGGCTAGTGGTGTATTATCTTATCTCCCCTTGCTATCAATTTTTTTTCCTTTTTCTCTTGTAGAGGTGGAGATATTGGTGGTGCTTGTCTACTGGGAATCTGTCTAGTTTTGGCCTCTTATTTTGTTCAAGGTTTTGGGAGCCTTTTTAAAACCCTTCTATCCAACTAAGCATTGTGGGGTTATTTTTTGGTTGCTGGACTCTGTTTTGTGGTTTGATGTTGTGATATTTTTTATGATGGTCTCTATCTTTTCAGCTCCTATTGAGGTGGTGTTGGTATTTTGGTATGCTTTTGTCATTGATGTCAACACCTACTAAAACACTAGCACTTTGGAGATCTAGCAGCATTCACCAATAAGCAAGTAACTATTGCATAGTTACTAGTATATGTTTCACCGGCAGGATATAATGATCACCAACACTTGAAATGATATGGAAGACACTTGGTAATATCGAAGATATCATGTGGACATCTTATTTTAATGAACTAATCATTGGTATATTCATATTTGCATATTTGCTTTTACTAGCAAATAGGTCCAAGGTTGCCTAGGGTTACACCGACAAGTTTATCTTTTCCAGATCAACATGGCACGCTATGGAAATGATTAATTATTGTTGTAAATGCATTAAGCCGACATGTTCAATCAGTTATTGCATCGAATATTATATTATTTGTAAAATGTTTTTATCATAATATCTTGTAGAGCCGACCTACTAATTTTGGTCTTAGGTTATGGTATAAAGGTAAGATCTTGTTTGTAAGATCAAGTGTGGAATGCGAAAAAGAATTGTGTGAAGGTATATGCGAGATTAAGCAATGCAATACACGCAGAAATCATTTGAAAGTGAAGCTAGGTTTTTGTGAAAGCATAACAACATTACATCGGTACTGAATCTAGCATATGAAGATGCTATTTTGTGCAGTACATTCTTATTGGATTTAACCATCCAACTATAGTCAGTGTGACTCCAATTTGTGATTGAGCAGTGAGCTCTAGGCTATTGGCCTTTCTGCATGTGTAGACCCCATTTATGTACACTTTCTGGTTTGAATTTATTTGACAACTAATTCACCCCCCCCCCCTCTTAGTTGTCTCCGGGACCTAACAATTGGTATCAGAGCTTAGTCCTCTTTTGTAGAAGTTTAACAGCTTGAGGTGATCCAATGTCTACTAATTATTTTAGGAAGGATAGTCCTAAACTTGATGGAACCAACTATGGCATATGGAAGATCAGAATGGAGACACATCTAAATTGCATTGGTAAAGACGTTTGGGAAGTTACAAAGAAAGGTTACATTGCTATTGTACCTGGTCAGCCTAGTCCAACTAACTTGGTTAAAGATGAGGAAAATGATTGCAAAGCAAGAGAAGCACTTTTTGAGTGCATTATCAGATCAACAAATCATGGGATTATCAGATAGGTCTACTGCTAAAGCTATTTGGAATCATTTGGAAACACTAAATGAAGGAGATTCCACAGTCAAAATTGCAAAACTTGAAAGCTTCTAGGTCAAGTATGACCATCTGAAAAATGGAAGAAGATGAAAGAATTTCTACTTTTATGGAAAGAGTAAATGAAATTGTTTTGGGTATTAAATGTTGTGGAGGAACCTTAAGTGAGAATGAAATTGTTTCAAAAGTTTTAAGAGGATTGCCACCAGCATATAAGATGAAGGTTACTACTATAAATGAGTTAAGAACAATGCCTAATACATCAGTAACTAGGGATACATTGATTGGGAAACTTTCAGCTTTTGAAATTGAAGAATTTGTTCCTATTGCTACTATTAAGATAGATTTAGCCTTTAAAGAATCAACATCATCTGCTCCATCATTTGACAAATCTGATTGTAAAGCCTTTTATGCAAGAGAACTTGAAGAAACCAGGAAAGAAAATGAAGAACTCGAAGAACTTGAAGCACTATTTGCAAGGAAAATGCCTAAAGGTCCAATTGGAAGCAATATGAAGGTAAAGCACCCTTTAAATGTTTTAACTACAATAAGATTGGTCATATGGCTTTGAGATGCCCTTATAGACATGCTAGACTAAGAGAAGAAGCTAGAAGAACATACAAGCCTAATCCTGAATATCAGAGATACATATTTAAGAAGAACAAAGACAAATCTTGTTATATTGTTGATGAAGGTGTGACTGATCATTCTGATGAGGATCTAGCAGACAATGGATGGGTTTTTGTTGCTATAATAGAAGATCAACTGGCATCTACTGCTCAACTAGTAGAACAAGCCCTAGCAGCTAAAGTTGAAGTAAAGGATGAATGGATCATTGATTCAGGATGCTCACATCATATGATAGGAGACAAAGGTAAGTTCTTGAACTTTCAAGAATACAATGGAGGTTTAGTAAGATTTGGAGATGACAAAGCCTATTCAATCAAAGGTAAGGGTATAATATCTCTTGATGGTAAGCATAACACTGACAATGTTTACTATGTTTAAGGATTAAAGCATAATCCTTTAAGTGTTGGTCAATTAGTTGAGAAAGGATTTTAGTTACAATTTAAAAATGGAAAATGCAAAATCATGAATAGAACTAGTTTGGAAATTGCAACCGGTAATCAGACTAGAGGTAATATCTTTCATTTGAATAACAGTGAAAAGACATGCTTGATTGCACATATAGATGAAATTTGGTTATGGCATAAGAGACTCTGTCATGTAAACTTTGATTGCATGGTAAAGATCAGTACTACTAAGGTAGTTAGAGATCTACCTAAAATTGTCAAACCTCAGAATACAATATGTAAGGAATGTCAATTTGGAAAACAAGTTAGAGCTAGTTTCAAAAGTATTCCAGAAAAATCCAATAATGCTCTTGATTTGATTCACACTGATTTATGTGGTGCAGCTAGAACTAAAAGCTTACAAGGTGATAGATATTTCATGCTAATCATTGATGACTATTCTAGAATGTGTTGGGTTACTTTTCTCATAGAAAAATCAAAAGCACTTGGAAAGTTCAAACTATTCAAAGCAATGGTTGAAAATGAAACCGATAAGAAAATCAAATGCTTAAGATCAGATCAAGGAGGAGAATTCACATCTAAGGATTTTAATACATTCTATGAAGTGAATGGAATCAGAAGATAGCTATCAGTACCTCGGACACCATAGCAGAATGGAGTTGTTGAAAGGAAAAATAGAACTATCTTGGATGCAACAAGAAGTATGTTATCAAAAGCAAATTTACCACATGTGTATTGGAGAGAAGCAGTCAACATAGTGGTCTATACATTCAACAAAGTTCACATCAAAGGTGAAACCGATAAGACCCCTCATGAACTATGGTTTGGTAATACTCCTACTCTTAAGTATTTTAGAATTTTTGGAAGTAAATGTTATATTAGAAGAGATGAGTATATTGGCAAATTTGATCCTAGAATTTATGAAGGAATATTTCTTGGATATTCATCTAAGAGCAAGGCATATAGATGTTTTAATAAGAGATTGCAGAAAAATGTTGAGAGTACAAATGTAAAGATTGATGAACAATTCAAAGGAACTTCAAGGTATATAGACTCTGAACTGGCAATAGAAATTGTGACAAATGAATCTACACTAAATCCACCGGTACAGAATGAAGATTGAGTTACCCTGGTACCATCTGAGGACTCCACAATAATTAAAGAACAACAGCAAACAAAGACACCCCGGTATGTAAGATTGAATCATTCTGAAGATCGGATAATTGGAAATAAATTTAAAGGAGTTATGACAAGAGGAAGATTGGAAAATGAAGAGGTATGTCTTATTTCTCAAATTGAACCATCATCTGTTAATGAGGCATGTGAAGATAAATTTTGGATTAAAGCTATGGAAGAAGAATTAGAACAAATTGAGAAAAATAACACTTGGACATTAGTTCCCCAGCCTAAAGATAAAAATGTAATTGGAACTAAATGGGTATTTAGAAACAAACTTAATGAAGATGGTAAGGTTGTCAGAAATAAAGCAGGAGTTGATTACAATGAAACCTTTGCACCGGTAGCTAGAATTGAGGTAGTCAGATTATTCTTGGCTTTTCCAGCACACAAGAACTACAAAGTTTATCAAATGGATATTAAATGTGCATTTTTGAATGGAGATCTTGAAGAGTAAGTATACATTGAACAACCTGATGGATTTTCTTTGATAGATGACAATGATATGGTTTGCAGGTTAAGAAAAGCTCTGTATGGATTAAAATAAGCTCCAAGAGCTTGGTATGCAAGATTGGATAAGTATCTTTTAAAGATTGGTTTTACTAAAGGAAATGCAGACAGCAGTTTATATTACAAAATAACTAATGATGACATCTTGATTATAGAAGTATTTGTTGATGATATAATCTTTGGAGGAGAAGATGGTTTATGTAAGGAATTTTCTACTAAAATGCAGCAAGAATTTGAAATGTGTATGATTGGAGAAATAAAATCCTTTTTAGGATTACAAATTTCACAGACTAATAAAGGTATATTCTTGATTCAATCCAAATACTTGAAAGAGTTACTAAAGAAATTTGGGATGGAGAACTCTAAACCGGTAAGCACACCTATGACTACAAATGGCAAATTATCTCAAAGGGATGAATCTACACCTGTTAATCCAACTAGATACAAATCTATGATAGGAGGTTTACTGTATTTGACATAAACCGGACCTGATATTATGAATGCAGTATGTATTGTTTCTAGATTTCAAAGTAATCCTAAAAAAAATCATGAATCAATAGTAAAAAGGATTTTTTGGTACTTACAAGGCACTATAAATCTTGGATTATGGTATCCTAGAGATGAAAACTTTGAATTATGTGCATACATAGATGTAAATTGGGCATGAGATATGGATGATAGAAAAAGCACCCCCGGCGGAGTATTCTTTCTTGGAAATAGACTAGTTTCTTGGTTGAGTAAGAAACAGAGTTGTACATCTTTATCAACAATAGAATCAGAATATGTTGCAGCAACAACTAACTGTGCATAGGTACTATGGCTTAAGCAAATGTTGAAAGACATAAAGGTAAAATGCAAGGAACCTATTACCATATATTGTGATAACACTGCAGCAATTGATATATCTAAGAATCCAGTACTACATTCTAAAACAAAACATGTTTCTATCAAACTAAATTTTTTAAGGGAAAAAGTTGAAGAAAAGGAGATAAAACTAGTTTCTGTGAATACTAAAGAACAGCTTGCAGATATTCTCACAAAACCTTTACCTAAGGAGACTTTTGAATATCTCATATATCAGCTTGGAGTCATACCACCACCAGTAGAGACTTAGACAGTTGATGATTGTCATCAACTGGCAGAATTAAAAGACAAATCTTTTACTCCAGTCCTTGATGAGGAAGCTACTTCTTAGGGGGAGTAGTTGGTATATTGAATTGATTGGTATTTTGTATATGAACTTGGTTTTATTATAACTTTGGCATTTGATGTCAAAGGGGGAGAGATATATATGGAAAAACACATTATCTTTTGGAGAGATTGGTATGGAAACTTTGGAAAACACATGTTGCTCCCAGGGGGAGAGATTGTTGTTTGGGAGAGACTATTACTCTCTATATTCTGGTTATGATCTTTTTGGAGATTGTTGGTTTTTGGCATTTCTGTTTTGGCACTTTAATGGTTTTTCCATCTTGTGTTGTCATGAATGCCAAAGGGGGAGATTTTTGGTATTTTGGTATGGTTTTGTCATTGATGTCAACACCTACTAAAACACTAGCACTTTGGAGATCCAACAGCATTCACCGGCAAGCAAGTAACTATTGCATAGTTACTGGTATATGGTTCACCAGCAGGATATAATGATCACCGGCACTTAAAATGATATGGAAGACACTTAGTAATATCAAATATATCATGTGGACATCTTATCCTAATGAATTAATCATTGGTATATTCATATTTGCATATTTTCTTTTATCGACAAATAGGTCCAGGGTTACCTAGGGTTACCCCGGCAAGTTTATCTTTTCGAGATCAGCATGGCACGCTATGGAAATGATTAATTATTGTTGTAAATGCATTAAGCTGACATGTTCAATTGGTTATTGCATCAGATACTATATTATTTATAAAATGTTTTTATTGTAATATCTTGTAGAGCCGACCTACTAAAATTGGTCTTAGGTTATGGTATAAAGGTAAGATCTTATTTGTAAGATCAAGTGTGGAATGTGTAAAAGAATTGTGTGAAGGTATATGTGAGATTAAGTAGTGCAATACATGCAGACATCATTTGAAGGTGAAGCTAGGTTTTTGTGAAAGCATAATAGCATTACACTGGTACTGAATCTAGCATAAGAAGATGTTATTTTGTGCAATACATTTTTATTGGATTTAATCATCCAACTGTAGTCAGTGTGACTCCCATTTTGTGATTGAGCAATGAGCTCTAGGCTATTGGCCTTTCTGCATGTGCAGACCCCATTTATGTACACTTACTATCTGCAGTAGTATCATCTGATTGTGGGTAAGGTTTCCCACTATGGTTTTTCCCCTTACAGGGTTTCCATGTACAAATATTGGTGTCATGTGTTGTGGATGACTTTGTGTTTGTGTTTCATGCATTAATCTTTACTGGTATAGCAATTAACTGTTAAAACTATCTACCGGCATACTTAACTTATTTACTGGTATTAAGCATTAAGTTGGTTAAGTTGTTTTTGGTTTGAATTTATTTGACAACTGATTCAGCCCCCCCCCCCTCTCAGTTGTCTCCGGGACCTAACAAGTGTTTCCCTATCCTTTAGAGGTGGAGAGGTGTTGTGCTAGAAGATGCGCATTGATCAGATGTGGTGTGATTGATAGCTTCTTCCTGTTGGTTTTGGGAGCCACTACAAAACCCATCTCAAAGGTTGGGGAGCATTTCTAAACCCCCCTTTTTTAGGTTTTTGTTCTTTGCTTTTCCTTTTTGTGTTTGTTTTAGGTTGTGGGAGCCTTATAAAATCCACAGATAGGCTAGTTGCTAGTAGTTTTCAAGGGCCCAGTCCGACCAATTTATGTTTTTGGTTAGGATGAGGTGATGCTTTGGGTGGCCTATGGTCTTTGTTTTAGATTAAGGGAATCTGGTACTACCTTTCTTTGCTGGTTTTGGGAGCTAGTTTAAAACCCAAGTTGAAGGTTAGGGGAGCCTTTCAAAACCCTTTGTGTCCAAATTGTGAATGTATGGTAATCTATTGTTTGTGAAGGTTATGGGTGTCTCGACACACCCTTGGTATTTGTTGAAGGTTAAGGGAGCCTTATTAAAACCCTTGTGCATGTATTAGGCACTGGCCTTTTCTATCTTGGCTGAGTTTGGACTGCTCGTTTTCCATTCTCATATCTATTGTCAGCATTGTATTGTGGGTTCCAAATCCTGGTAAAATCTGAGGGTTTCAAGTCCCATCAAAACCTTTTGTACAGGGTTTCGTGTTCCCCTCAAAACTTTTTTTCCCTTAATCAAAAACATTATAATAATTAATATAACACATGATATAATTTTTAAGCTATTGCCTTTAATTTAATTATACTTATTTGTTTATAAATTTGTTTACCACTTAAATTTGAATATTAATTTAAATTAAAATAATAATGCACCATCTACTATACCATATTAATTTAATAATATCTAATAACTCTAAAGGGGTGTCTTGGCATCTAATAATTTGGCGTACACATATATTTTTACATTCAAATAAGCATATGTTTTCCTTTGGGTTGTATGTTATGTTTTGTTCTTTCAATATGCAAGTTATTTGTGGGAGAGACTCATGTACATTGTTGCATTTTGTAAATGTTTTATCTAGGTTTATGCAAATTAGTGGGTTCATTAGAGAAAATACATTATGTTCTTCTTTCCATCTCTGGAGGTTGCAAATAGTCTTTTCTCTCAGGTTTGATCATTCAAGCCAATTATTCTCTTGCATCTTATTGTCTATATATAACATTACTTATCTTCATCATGTTCAATTTATTTGCTTATATTCCTTAAGACAAGTATTAGAAGCATATTTTACTTTCGACGTAACCATTGCACCTTGTTCAATGCAAGTTCTTGTTTAATATTTGGTTTTCTTTAGTTAAGAAGGTTCTAAACTTGACCCAAATTTCTCTAGAGAATTTTTTATAAAACTAAAAGGAATGGGTCTAGGAGATTTGAAGCCTTCATTCCTTGTGAATGAAACATGTAGTGCAAATCAATTGGTTTAGACCACCATAGAATATTAAAGAATCCAATTAAAATATCCAAGGAAATTTCCTCTAATGAATGTAGAAGCTCGTAGAGATCAATTTGATTGGTTTCAAATCTAAAATGTCAAAACTTAAAACTTTGAAGAATTAGGTTCCTTTAGTGTGGATATGTATCACTTATGGAGAATCTCTAATGGATTAATGGTTAGGAATGTCCAATTCAAACTTGGGTTACATGGAATTGGAAACAAATTTTAAACTTAAAGTAAACCTCAAATAGATTAATTTATTACAAAAGGGGGGTCTAAAAAAATTTCAAGGAGAAACAAGGTATAAAAGGTATTCTTGCATTATCTTAACCATATAAATATAATCATGAAAAAAAGGAAATGAATTGGGTTATTAATAAAGATTAAACTTCTACCATACTTGGATCATTGATGATGTTCGAATTTAGCTAAAAACTTACATGGATTCATTTGGGGACTTCACTAAGATAATTTTCCTTGGATACCCATTAATATTATTTATATATTTTACCATAAACATGAATCAACAACTTAAAAGAACATTTTTAATTTTTGGAGAGATCACAAGACCTCAAATGCTTAAAAATTTAGCTTGCCAAAAAAAATTCTTATGCTACAAAATACAACATTTTGGGGTTACTAAAATTCATCCTTATAAAAGTTCACCAAAGACTTAATTATTTTAATCCACACACTTTAGATTATAGATCATATTCAATACTTTATCTTCTCACCAATGACATGGAAATTGGTTAAATTGACAATAATTACTAAAGACATTGGAGAATATCATCTAATTAACTATTTGATCAAAATATAGAAGCAATCAAGTACGTGAAAGCTTATTTACTTTTACTAGCATTAATTATTAGATAACCATCCTTTCAGTAGTTACATCAATATATTCTTATAAGTATGAATCTTAAGTTCAACTTTGGTTAGAATTCACCCTCTAATAGAATTATACAATTTCAATAATCAAGAATTTGGAGATTGTCCTCTATTGAATTATGAGTGTTTCCTTTTGAAACACAAATTTGGTGTTTAGATGATGGATTCTATATAATTTCTACCCATTTAATTTATGGCCATTTTAGAATAACATATAATTTAAATCTCATTCAATAAATCTTGCATATTCATAATTCGAAGCTCATTAATTGAAGATGGCATTTAAATCATTTATAGCTAGAACTTATCATAATGCATAACACATAGGCCAAAGTATGACCATTTATCTTTGGTATGAGAAACTTTGATGAAGTCCAAACCAAAATAATGGTTCTACTATTTCACCTAGGCACCCCTACAATAGGTATGCATCTACTTTCACAAGGTGAATATGTGAGGCACACAAAAATTATAAAAAATGACAACTAGATTGAATGAATTGAACATGTTTCTAACCATTCTTAAAATCAAGTGCATCCACTTATTAGCCACTTTAATACCCAACACAAGTAGTGATTTACATATTACACATATAATACTCAACATTCAAACTAAAAATTTGAAAAAAATACATAGATTCGAATGGCTATAGCCACTCCATTGGGCCCAAGAACAAGTGATAGGGAAAATTGGATTGTAAGCAATTCCACCATAATACAATGAAGCTAGTATTCTCTAACTACAATGAATATGACCATTGCTTTGATACAAAAATGATGACCACTTAGGCTATAGCCTACCATTATTATCTACTCTACAATCATGGAGGGTATATATCTAACCACTTGGTGATGATGACAACTTATCCCATGTTGAGGCCATATTAATTTCATAGTTTCATATAGAATGGTGATAACTATAAGTACAAGCGCTAGGTAGTAGCTACAATTTGACCCACCAAGGCTTCAAAGATTATTTATAGTTATTTAATCCTCCCCTATACCACCTAAAAAAACTTGGTACTTAATCCACAAAGTGACCCTATCATTGGATAAAAAAAAATTTATAGATATTCACATACTTTACATCAGAAATATGAACACAAGTTTGATACCTTCTTATGGCCTTCATATATTTCCTTTTCTTCTACACCATGACTTCCCTACTTGTTTTTTCATGGTTTAGAAGAATTCATCTAGCTATTTATTTTGATAAAGGAACTCTAAATAAAGGACCTTCAAACAAAGGTTAAAACCTTCATTCAATAGAGCATTTTGAACATATAAATTCAAAAATTAAAAGAAGACTCATTCTATGGATTTACTCAAAGGTCACGATGACATCACCTTTCAATGAATATTTTTCATTTGGGGGGAAAAAGTTCATTGTAAGGTATTTTATGTTTTTTTGGCTCATTTATTTCCCATCCAATAACTAGGAGGTACTATAGTGAGATCACCCAAAAATATCTATTTCTCTTTATCAAATTCATAAATTTTAGTGAGGTATTTTCCATCTTCAATTCCAATAAATATATCCTATTTAGAGTGAACACATAATCCCTCACTTCCAACCACCTTATTCTAATGGATGGCCAAGGAAAATTTCTTCTGTAACCCATCATTTCTATATTTTTCTCTACACATATCTATTTTTTAATTGATTGTATGGTTGTGTATGTTCCTTTGCAACTTCCTAATCTACACCAAATATGGGAGGGTTGACTTGGAGATAAGTTGAATGGTCAAAAAACCCTCTTCACTATGATAATTGTTTTATTTTACTAATGAAAGAGTGTCTTGATTTGGTTATTTATTTCTTTGCCCTCTTTATAAGAATTGTAATGGTAAAAAATTAGGGTTTTCACCACAAGAAGGGATAATACCGCTAATTTTTTCTTAGGGACCACTACATTAAAAAAGGGGCAGACATAATAGATCTAGCCTCAAATCAAAAAGGATATGGATTAGAATTCTTATTAGATTCATTGAATTAGGATTTGATACTCTTTTTTAAGTTGAATTGTGAAAATGTTGGAATTAGGGTAAATGTGTCGAAATTGAAGATATTATGCATGAACAGTGAGCTACGATCATCAAATGAAGCCACGAATTTGGATCTAAGCAATATGTGAGTGTTCGAAACTGTTCCTAGAAGGTCATCCTGAATTGCTAGGACCATAATGCCCATCACTCTAGTCCTTCGCACGTTTTATCATCCAAAGGGGAACTTGTTCATCTCTATGAATAATGTCGATCCTAAAAATTGCAGCTTCGCACCTATTTTCTTCTCACATAAAGAAGGGGGAAATTATTGGGAATAGGGGTTTACCTAAGTCAAACCTTGGTTTAGGAATTAACTTTGAATTAAATATTGCAAATACTGAAATAAATAATGGAAAGATATACCTTAGATTTGCAATTGTGATGATGTTACTTTTCTTTTTGAATGTAATCACATATGTTGTATTAAATGGCATGAACATTACAAAACCCTAATCACATACACATGAATGATGTAATTTTGCTCCACAATGGTTGAGTGAGGAATATACAACCTTGAAGACCTCTGAAAATACTTGATAATGAATACTTCATGGATGCAAGGATTCTTTAGGTCAAATTCTTATGATGCTCGGAGTCTTAGGATTCAAATGAATTGATTAATGTCTTTATCTATGAGTATTTAGGTCATTTACCGATTAGAATGACCTCTAATGGTCATTCGAAGCCACAAAGTTTAATTCCCATCAGAGAGATAGGGCCCATATACCATTTCAAAATAGGGCCCAACTAAGAGGGACCAATGTGCTAGCACCCTAGTCCTTCTTAGTCAAGGACCTTAATTTAGTCCGAAGGAGAAGGGTACCCCTCTGGGAAATCAATTGGCTTGTGTACATGGCATCAAAATTGGAGTTAAGACACTAAACAATCCAGAATAGGTGATGAGAGGGAGACACGCTAAATTAAGGGCACATACATGAGATGTAAATTGGACTAGTGACAAGTTACAGTGCTGCATTTAGCCCCCACTTTAATGGGAGTATGATCCTATGCAAATACTCATGGTAAAGTAGATGAAAGAGATGAATGAAAGGAGAAATTAGGAGCATAATCACAAGGAGTATAAGACATCACTAATTTAAAGGAACCAAGCCCCCAATATTTGGATCTTAACTCACTCAAATGCATGCAAGGGCACACAAAATAAGACAAAAAAAAATCAAAAGCAAAGCAAAGACAAGAGACACACAACACACAAAAGCTAAAAACCAAAATAAGACCTCAAGTCAACTAGCAAAGAGACCTCTCAACCACTAATATCATTCTTGCAAAATGCCATCTCAAGACCACAAGTGATCACATAAAAGAGAAAAGTGTACATTATCCATGAACTAAAAATAAAAAAGCTCTGAGCTCATGCAAAGAAAGAGAGAAATCATGGATACACATTCTAGATGTGTTTTTCTAGGTGATTCATAAGAAGAAAAAGAGAGGACATGAATACACATTCTAGATGTGTTTTTCTAGGTAATCCATGTTGGGGAGGAGAGTATGAATAATATAGTTGTATTTTGCTAGTTCCACTCATCCTTGTGCATGTGTGCAAGTGATTTCTGGTTTCAAGTATATAGCATCATGTATAAGAGTTTGTTTTCTCTATTTTTGAGCATGCTTCAACCTATTTAAGACATATAATGAAAATAGAAATTCCAAAGGGTGATTCTGGTTTTGAGAACATCTCGTATAAGAGTTTGTTTGCTTTGGTTTTGAAAATGTGTAACCCCATATAAAACAAGTATATGTTTGGTTTTGAGGACATCCTGTGTAAGATTTTGTTTGCTCTGGTTTTGGGAATGTGCACCCCATTTAAGACATGCAAAAATATAGTACAATATAGTACAAAGAGGGTTATATGTATGCCCCCACCCCTTAAGATGTCAACATATCCCTATGTTGATGTCTTAAGGAAGATAGAAACAAGGATAACCACCTTCAACACCAAGGAGACATCATTTAGGAAAAAATGTTCATAAATCCAAGCTAAAGAGGTGAATACTCTTACAAGCAAGGATAAGATAGTTGAAATTTAAGAGATCTTGCAACAAGTTTAAAGAGGATACTCGGAGGAGAAGAGATCTTTTCTCAAAAGACATCTACCTCCAAGAGGAGTTCTTGAACAAACATATAATCTTCTACCAAAATAAGTGAAGGAGAAAAAGAAAGCATACCTTCCCCCTATTGCTAGGTGAAAGGGATTCCTAATGAAGGATGACACATTTTTAACCAAATGTTAGCAGTAAGTTTATAATAGATATACATTTCCAAGTGAAAAAGAGGTTTTAATCAAAGATACACACCTCTTACATAAGAGATAAACCTTGAGCAAACAACTATAATACCCTAAAAATGGTCATCTAAACCATGGGCCCCTAATCTTGACAACATCACCAAGGTCCTAACCAAAGGCAATTAAATAAATCTTGAGCACATAATTAATTCTTTAATCATCAAATGTCACATGGCAAAATTAATCAATCAATATTAATTAAATATTTATTTAATTAATTAAATCATTCCAAGTAAATCATTTTAAATAATTATCTTATTTATATTAATTGAATATCCTAGCATATTTAATTAAATAAATCAATTTGCCATCAAATCTTCAAAAAAGGAATTAATTGACCAAGAAAGAATTAAAATTTGAGAAAATAAATCAATTGGAAACAATCTTGAAAAAAACAAATTAAAAATTGATAAATGATCTCAAAGAAAGAAATTAAAATAATTAAATCCTAAAATTGAATGAAATAGAGAATAAATCAGTTTTTTCTTGATTTTATCTTAATTTTAGTTCAATTTCCTTTAAAACTGATAAAAGCATCCAATCACATCAATTCACCTAGATTGTGCTTCCTCTTGGAAAATCTTGACCGCTCATCATCTTTTGATCTTAGCTGTTGGTTTCTTTCTGAATTTTCTATAAATTCAGGCTCATCTCTCATTCAAAAGAGGCTGGAGAATATATTGTTATTATACTACTTTTGCTCTAGACTCATTGATATATTGCATGTTAATTATTTCACATTGATTAAATCATTTAGCTTAATATTGCAAGAATCTTGTTAGATCATTATTGCATCCATCTAGCATTCATCATCTTCATATAGACAAAATCCTTCATCTTGATGTTGTCTAGTCACTGGTATTGCTTATAATCTGAGAGTAGTCATATACTCGCATCTTTTAGAATGCAATGGGTTGATTTGTTATGGTTTAGTATTCATTGATTATATCTGATTAACCATGCATGTAATGACTTGATTGAAGTGTTGTATCTTGCAGATATAGATTCTTCGTCCACTTTTCACACACACAACAACAACTTCACACAAGGAAAAAAATCAAACCATAAGAAAACACCACTCAAAAAAGGAAAAGTGGATCCTTAGAAATGACAAGAAAGATCAATGCCCCCCAAGTGTAGGGAAAATAAGAAGAATTATGCAACCTCTAAGGAGAGATTATACATAATAAAATGCACAATATACTCACATCAAGGAATATTCAATGCAAGAAAATAAATTTGATGGACTTGAAAAGAACTGAGAGGGGGGTGAATCAATGACACCAAAAACCAAACTACTTTAAACACTAACAAGTAGATGAACTTAACAATTAAATGCAATGCATGTAAGCCAAAATGATATAACAACATCCACAAAAAGTAAATCATCCACTATAACACAAGTGTTTATACATAGAAAACCCAAATAGGTAAAAACAATGGTGAGATGAGACTCGCACGTTAACTATCTACAGTAATAGATAACTGACCGGTTAAGGCCTACAAAGTGCTCTGCTAGGAGCGAATCTTGTTAGAGATCCCAAAGCTTGTTTAGAAGCTTATACCCTGTTAGGAGTAACCTCGGTGGAGGATTTTAGAATCCAAATTAATGGATCACCTTGTTAGAGGATTTGTACATTGAAGCTTGTTAGAGCTTACCCGGTTAAGGGATTTGATTCTATTGTAATGGTTAGGAAACAACAAGAATGGTTGGATCTATTTTGAGTAGCACAATTCTTGCTTGATCATATCCTTCTACGTACATTCAACACTGCTCTTCAACACACTCTTCATCTTAACAAAAACTTTCACTCTTCATACATACATCATAACATAACATGACATCTATACCAAATGATTCACTAAGATGTCTTTAAATAGACATTAAAATCTTATGTCGGTCAAAGGAAATCAAAACACAATTTCCTAGGTGCAGTGTATCTAGACAAGTGATCATAACTCATCACAAAAATGACTGCCAAGTAGTCAATGTTGGTAACTCATCATAGAAATGGCCAAATACCAGTTGGAACAATCAATAACAGTTTGAATAAAACATATGAACCGTTGTCCTTGACTCTTCGCTTGATCTCCATCTTTATCTTCATCTTGATGTCGACTTAGTATAACCACAGGTTGTCCCTTATGCACATACCGGTTAACACAAAGTACCAGTTAGGGATTAACCTCTAACATACTGGTTAACAATGTAAACAATTGAAGTTACACCAGTAGTTAATAAGATCATATATGTTTGTGAGAGTGTTTCATCAATGACAACAAGTGATGAATACATTACAATCATCATCAAGCCAACAATATCCCCCTTTGGCATTGATGGTAACACTTAGAAAATTTTACAGTAATACCGCTAAGTGTGCATACACAACAAATTTACACATATACTCATACTCCCCCTTAATGCATGCATAAATACAAAATTTTCAAAAAGATACACATACATATTTCTACTCCCCCCTTTGACAACAATGCCAAATTGAAAAGATAAAATATATATATATATATATCGAAAATTTGTATCAAAGTGTTCAGCATATAGAACAATAACTTAAAAAAAGTTCATGCATTAGCTAATCTCATAAAAATATCATTGAATCTCTTCTTCATCTATGACAAAGCGTTTTCCCATGATAGCAGTATGTTTGCAGTATACTCAAATGTAGATGTCAGTTGGGAATGGAATTCTTCCATTGAGTCCAGTGTGCAGGTTTTAGGAGTTGCAAGAATAGCTTTTGCATTGGAGTAGGCTCTTTGAAGAATGTCTACTTGTGATGTGAGTAGACTTTTGAGGTCTTTAAGAGATCAGAGTCTCTTTTCCTTCTCATTATCATAGTTGTCTAGTTTGTTATACAAATCATCTACAAACTTGCTAAAGGTATGTATGGAATCCTAGAGTGGGACATATGCCTTGCATATCCTTTCCATTTCTTGCTCTATTTCAAATTAACTTTTTGAAATGTTAGAATAAAAGAAAGTAACATTGGACGTAGAAGCAAGATACTTTCCTCCTGTTTCAATAGCTTTACTCAACAGTTTTTTATTATGAGATGGGGCTATTTTGCTACTATCAATATCCTTTGCCAGTTTATCACCATATTTCTTCTTGTGGCTCTTTTCAGCATACAGGTGAGGAGCATCTTCTAGTGATTTGATTTGATCAGATGCATCTGCAACTAACTGACCAATTTTTCTAATGGGTGTAGAAAGATGTGCTATAGATGTTTTTGGTAGTAGAACAAACAAAATTTCTACTGCAGTCTGAATTGTCTCTTCTTCAACCCTTTTCTCTTTCAGTCTCTTCTTATGCACCCTAGATTTCATAACATTAGCAATCTTCATCATTTCTGATGTGCTCAGATTGTTCATATCGATTGGTCCTGAGATGCTTAGAGAATCATCATCATCATCTTCAAGTTGTTTCTACTTTGTCAATTCAGAGGATACAACCTTAATGATAGCTTTCTTTGTATTCTTCTTCGTTTCTTGTTGTCTAACAACAGTTTCAATAGGCTCCTTCTAAATTTCTTCAATGACCGGTGAAGATTGGGGTCTCTCCATTTGTTCTGTTGCTGGTGGATTTTCCACTTTTAGTTGAGTAGCCAGTTGCTCAACTAGTGTAACCTGTACATTAGTGATTGTTGGGGGCTCCATACCTGGTGCAGTTTTGTCTCCAAATAGGTCCACTATATTCTAAACATCTTCATCAATAAGAATAATGAAATCATCCTTCTTCTTGAGAGGATAGACCTCATCAGGTTGAATAATCTCCTCTTCATCCATTTTAGGTCTATTAACATCATCAGCTATCTCTTCTTTATCCTCATTCTTAGAAGATTAGATGAGCTCCTCCATTCTTCTAATTTCACAGGCTATTTGATGTGTCTCAGTCTCAATGATTGCCCTTTTACCATTAAGAAGCTTCAATCTTATTTCTTTAAAAGAAAAATGTGCTTTGTATTGATCAACTAAAGCACTAATTCCATCTGTACATAAATTGGGAGAGTATTGTACAAATATTTCATCAATAATTTATTTTTCCTATTTTACAGCATCCTCCCATTTATCTAAAAGAGTATTATACAAAGAGATTGAAATGACCTTTTCCAGATCATGAGGAAATCTACTGTAATGACACAAATGAGTGATTACCTATTGAATCACTTGCTTTTTCTCATCTTCAGTGAAGGGATCAAAATATTCTTTGACATTGTCAAACCTATTCCCCCTAGTGTCTTCATTGTTCTTTCAAAATGGGTATTCGGTTTGTAAGAAGCTATATCAATAGGTGAAGTTGCCTTTGGCACTACCTTTTTCTTCTTGGATATTCTGTTGATTACATTTTTTTTGGTTCTTCATCAGAATCTGTTCCCTCATACTCTGGTTGCAAAATCAATTTCCTGCCTCTCTTCTTTGTCTCCTTCTTAGTATATACTTTGGGTTCTAGTTCCTTTTTGGTTAGGACACTCATGGTAACCCTAGTACTCTTTGTTGTTGGAGATGCTTCATTAGACTTTTTATTCTTTCCTTTTGTACTTTTGACAGGTGCAGTACTGGTTTGTTTAGGTGCCTCTTGGACTACCACAATGTCCAATTTTGCTTGCCTATTGTCTATAGGGGATGCTAATAGGGTATTAGCATAACCAACCATTAGATCATGGTTAAACTCATAACTCATGTCTTCTATTTCTTCTTCTCTTGGCTCAATTGCTTGCATTAAGCAAAAGTCAATGGTAACAGTGAAGATTATGTCTTTCTCAAATTGTTTTACCACATCTTCTGGTAGCCTCATTCTCATACTCGTCTTCTTTTGGAACTCATTGAAATACCTATTCAGGGTAGCATAGAAAGTATTATTTACAGCCTTGATGTTGTTCTTGATTTGAACCGAGATCAGTGAGTCCTTTGACCACTCAATGTCTCCAATCCCTGGTACAAAGTTTTGAAAGTAAAAGAATAGACTGACTAATAGTTGACCATGCTTGAATTTCAGACTGCTATCCTTCTTGATAGTTTGCAAATTCAAAAACAATTGTCTCCTGATAACTTCACAAAGATCATAGTCTACATTATCAACAATCATTCTGTGAGCTTTGTGAACTGCTGCAGATGGAATATTGTTAAGTCTACTGGAGTAAAATACTCAGTAGCCTATCACCATTGCTACTAGTTTTACTACAGGGTCCTTAATGTTCTTGATGGAAAAAGAATGCCCATCAGATGTAGAACCGGTTAATTTGAAGACAATGTCCTTTAGAATTTTCCTTAGCTCATGTACTTCACCGAATGAGAAATAGCCAGTCACAGTCTGAATGGCTTCTTTTGTAATTGTGTGAGTCCTTTCTAAGTACATGTTTTCTCCATGAACTCTACTCAAAATTATTCTAATATGTGATTCTTTGAAATCTTCAAGAAAATAAGAGGCATTATGAAAACCCTTTTCAAAAATCCTAGCATATTGTGTCTTAATCATACCATTCTTATCGCAAAGTGATTTCAACTGGGTGTAGATTTATAGAGACCTTAAGTCTTCTAACTTGCAGTCAATATAACTGGAAAAATCATCTTTGACCAAAACTCTGCTCGGAACTTGCAATAATGCATTATATGACACAATCTTATCTACCTTTTGAGCTTCCATAGGGTCGAAAGTGATCATCAACCTCTCTACAAATGCTGAAGTAGATGCCATTCTAGATGAACAAGATTCAAACTGGTATGTTCAAAGAAATACCTTGTTTCATGCACATTGCCATGTTTACCAGTTGAAATTCCCAAGTGCACACCAGTTTGAACTTCTGCAACCTTCAATTCAACTTAATTTCACAAATCACGAACAATTCAGCAATTTATAGCAAGACAATCTTACTCAGCTCAGCAAGCACTCCAAATTTCTTTCTCAAATGCATTAGGGTAAAAATGACAAAGTAAAACTTTCTTTTATCCTTTTTACCTACTATAATAAATGCTCATCTGTTAGGGTTACAAACCCTAATTTCACCGCTCAAGTGGAAAACTGATTGATAACATGTCGACAAAAAGTTACCAAAATTTCATGTTTCAAAATTCTTTTGCTGCTCATTTTTCACAAGGGGTCCGAAGATGTTTTACTGTTAAGCTCCCCATAGCCATATTAAGAAGGCTTAAGTCACCAGTGCAGGGTTCTCTTTACTAGGTGAAGGAACAGTTTCTTCTTCAGGTGACTCGTCACTTTTCTTCTTCCAAATTTGATTCATTTCCTCTTTGGTTTCTTCAGCATTAAATTTTTGCTTTCCCTTCTGATCTTTAGAAGAGTTGACCGGTTTGTTGTTTCTAGATCTACAAAATATTCTAAGTGCCTCGGTTTGTTACAGTGATAATAGGATATACCAGTTGATCTCCAAGGTCCTACATTTCCTCTTCCTATTCTTCTTCTGCAGTTCATAGCCACATGACCAAAGTTATTATAGATGGTGAACATAACATTTGTTACCTTTTCCATCTCAAATGGGCTAAATCAGTTGTCGTAGGATCTTTTCTAGTTCAGGTTTACCTGGCTATCAAAGTTTCTTATCCGATCACCATTTGGTCTTGGATGCATGTGTGGTATAGGATTGTTTGCTCCATATTTGCACTCAACAGATCTATGTCCATACATTCCACATGTGAAGCAATGACCTTCAAACTTATTGGACACATACCTAGCATTATTATTGTAACTTCTATTTCTAGTAGGTTTTTTTCTACAAACATTTGCAGTGTGACCAGGTTTATGGCAAACAAAGTAGACAGGTTTAAAGACCTTCTTATCGGTAGGCTTATTGATCTTAGAAGCAAATTTGTTCTTAGGATTGTTGCTCTTTGTACCAGAGGATTCACCTTTTTCAGTTGTATGAAAACCAAGTCCAGAGACATCACCCTTCATTCTTTTTGATTGAATTTGTTCTTCCAGCATGGTATAAATCTTGATGAACTTCTCCAATTTCTCATTGGCTTCAGGTAAGTTGTTTTGTGAGATCTTCATTATGCTTTGACAGGTTCTCTTTTAGAGATGATGCAAGTTCAAGATCTAGCTGTAGGTTCTCCTTTTCTTCTCTTTCAGCAATCAAATGCTCATGCATAGTGGCATTTTCCCGTTTGATCTTTATAAACTCTTGATCTCTTTCCATGATAAGATCTTTAGAAGCTCTTTTGGCTTCCAGTTCTTGACTCGTGCAGATAGTGAGACCTTCTAGCTCTCTCCTCAGATTCAATTTCTCACCGTTTAACATTTCAACTTCTTTTGCTAAAGCATCAATATTGGCTTCATTTGAAGAACTATTATCAAATATCTCTAATAGTTGTTCAGTTAGCTATCTCCTTTTAACTTGAGAATCTTTCAGTTTGACCCTTAGGTTTTCAAGCTCATTTCTGCTAGCTTCTAGCTCTCTAGCCATCTTGAAGTAGCTCATGTCCCCCATGGTGGTTTCAAGGCTCCCTTCTAAGTGGTTAGGCTTTAAAGAAGTTAGGCTCTGATACCAATTTATGGACTTGAAAAGACCTGAGAGGGGGGGTGAATCAGTGACACCAAAAACCAAACTACTTTAAACACTAACCGGTAGATGAACTTAACAAAGCTTTTAAACACAATGCATGTAATCCAAAATGATATAACAACATCCACAAAAAGTAAACCATCCACCATAACACAAGTGTTTATATGTGGAAAACCCAAATAGTTAAAAACCACGATGAGATGAGACTCACAAGTTAACTATCTACAGTAATAGATAACTAACCGGTTAAGGTCTACAAAGTGCTCTGCTAGGAGCGAATCTTGTTAGAGATCCCAAAGCTTGTTTAGAAGATTATACCCTATTAGGAGTAACCTCGGTGGAGGATTTTAGAATCCAAACTAATGGATCACCTTGTTAGAGGATCTGTACATAGAAGCTTCTTGTATTACCCATACTCGTTTGAACTCATTAGACTCATATTTTATTATTGTTTGTTTTCAAAGGATACATTACCATGATGTGTTATTCAGCTTTTTTTTATGACATGATTTCATGTTTTATCTGGATATGAGATGAGTAATTTATTGCAGTATTTCAGTACTTGTGATTTATGGTATTTTATGGATTATTGCTATGTACTGACACTTTACTTTATCTATGCAATGTGGAATTATATGTTGTGTCTCTGAGAGTGTATTGGATGCAAGGGGATGATTTTTCTTCACTCATTTCAGTGAGACAGGGAACGTCATGATTCTCCTTCATCAGTGTGTATGTTGTGTTTTCTATATTGTATATATACATGTGTGATTCGGTGATGCAGGATATTGCAGGTACAAGTACTGGGTAGGCACGGGGTATCATCTCCACCTGGCTTCACAGGTCTGAGTGTGCCTTATATTTTCTGATGTAAGTGGAGGAGATAGTATTGACCCTATTTTACTCATTTACACTCGTATGAGTGTCGTGAGTTGGTCGTCCAGTCAGTTAGTTCGGCCTTCGTATTTTATCGTTTGATCTTTTTATGAGTATTTCCTTGAGATTTGTTTAGTTTGTGTGTTTTAGTGGATTTGATTAATTAATTAAGTTATGGAGTTATCTCATAGTTTATTTATGTATGCATTGAGATTATAAATTTAATTAATTAAAAGAAGTTATTAAATTAAGTTGCAAACTGCATGATATTAGAAATATATTTTATTTAAATTCTAGTGAAAAATAAATTAGATTAATTTCATTTATTGTTACTAGAATTTTAAATAAATAAAAGAATAAAAGAATAAATAAATAAATGAATAAAAGAATTAAAGTATTTCTTTAATTTCTTTATTTAGAAAATTAATTAATTTGCATGAGAAAAGAAAAGAAAGAAAAATGATTTTTAATTATTACATGTTAACTTATCCCTTTGTTAGAAAATTGGAAAAGAAAAGAAAATTGTTTTTATTACTAAATTTAGGTTTTTGGAAAAAAGATATTCAACCTAGAATTTTAGTTTAAAAAGAGGAATCGGTCATTATTTTAGGATACATAGGAAACAGGTCAGGGATTTAGGTGAAGAAATTTATTTGGAAGATTGTTGAAAGTATTAGGGCTCTTCTACAGATTTCTTCCAGGAAAGCTATACCAGGTTGGGTGGCTTCTTTTGATTGTTGTTTTAAGAAAATATTTATATTTCTTCTATCTTCTGAATGATGTGTGTGTTAAGATGATTGTCATATCCTGTCTGATTAATTTTGTTCTTAGCTAAAGTCCATACATGAGGTTAATTTCTAGTTTAATGGAAAGAAGTTATTTCTGGGTGTTTGTGGATTAAATTTTGAGAAAATTGAGAAAATTATTATGGCAAATTTTACCAAGAATTTTGTTGTGCATGGAAATTGCAAGATTTTTTTTTTTTTTTTTTTTTGGGGGGGGGGGGGGGGGGGGGTATGGGATTTATCAGAGAAATCATTCCCTCTTGTTTGTTTGTTTTTATTCTGATATTGGTTATGACAATCTTTTAATTGTATCGCTATGAAATTGTTAATTACTTATTTATTGGGTTATTTACGTTTTGGGAAAATATTTTATTTAATTATTAAAAAAAAAATTGTAAAAGATTAAATTCTGTAAAAATGAATTTATTGGAAAATTATTGTTTTATTTATGTTATTGAATTTATTGAAAAGAAATTAATTTTTACAAAAAATATATATAAATAAATTAACCCTCAATAGCACTACTGATGGTAGTACGGCTACCGTATGGTAACAGTACTACCGACGGTAGTATGCTACCGGTGGTAGCATGGGCTACCGTGCGATAGCATGGGCTACCATGCGGTAGCGTGGGCTACCGTGCATAGTGGCAGAGATTAAATGTTTTTTCTTCTTTAGTTCCCCTATGTGTACCTTGACATAGCAATTTCGGGTTTCATGTTCGGGGTTGTGTATTTTGAGTTATTTATTAATTAATTTATAATATAATATATATATATATATATGAATCTATATATGTATTTATATATATATATATTTATATGTTAGTTAGATGAGAGGGGGGGTGAATCAAATAAACTAACAATACAAAAATATTCATCAGATTCAACCTTAGTAGAACTTACTTGATATGCAACTATGACTGTAAATCATTCAAACTCATAAACTGATAAACTTGAAACAACAAAACACATTTAACACCAGATTTAACGAGGAAACCCAAATAGGGAAAAACCACTCTGAGATTTCGGACCCACTAAGAGAATATACTCTTCTAGAGTATGCTCGGTTAAAGCCAATCCTGTTAAAGATTACATAAACACATTGCTAGATGTGACCCGATGAAAGGATTTCCCTCAGATCTATGAGAATCTTGCACTTTGTTAGAAGTGACCTTGTCAAAGTATTTCAAACACTCATTCAGAATGTTACCTTGCTAGAGGATTTACAAATAAGACTATTAGGTCCACTCAGTTAAGAGATTTCCTGTCACTTACAAAAATAAATAATAGCAATAAAATATATCTGCAACTTCACATCTGAAATGTTAAAGCGGACTCTATGTGCTCAAAATAATATTGTCATAAGACTTATCTTCCTCCTTGTTGGGCTTCTCAATCTATTTTCCAATAAGATCTCCAATCTTCTATACTCGGTAATCACCTCTGCAGTATCACTGTTCTTCTATTTGCCCACATACTTTGTTCATCAACTTTTCCTTATTTATAAGAAATTCCAAACCGCTTAATCTCCTTAATCACATTTCCCATGATTAATCTTAGCCATCAGATCTTCAAACTTGACTAGGTCCATTGAATCCTTCGAACTGAAAAATGTTTTATCTTGCCTTGGAATTTGTATACCTTCCTTGGTACTTGTGCTCGGTTATGACCGTACAATCTGTGTTGTAGATCCAACTCTTGAATTTTCATTGCCGTTGATCCTTAACAAACTTCTTGCACGACATTCCAATCTTCTATAAATCTTCAGCTCATTGGCATCCTTCATTTAATAATGTATTTATTCATCCAATGCATTTTGTTACTGCTCGGTTGATACTCGGTAAATACTGAACTTTACTAGGTAGACATTTTTTCTACTTTAATCGACACTGATAACCTTGGTGTTTACCGACTAGCTCCTTGCTCAGTAAAATAGAATAGTATCAAACCTTTACTCATTCTTATGCATGAAATCTTTTCTCCTTCTCATTCAGTCTTCGAATACACATATATAGGATATCAAAACAATCAAAATAACATAATCTCATTATTTTCTAACTCGGTAATAGTTTCACATTGAATAACTTATTACTCCCCTTCATTTTCAGATTCTTTCTATGTCACTTATCGACATCTTTATCCTCATCAAAACATACTTTTTAAAATATGGCAACATCATACTGAATCAGAAAATCAATTGCTTGACATCAATGACAAAATAATATTATTAAGACAGTAATCATCCTTTATCAATTATATCAACAATCTCCAACAACCCTCTCAATATCATCATACCAACAAACTTAATGTAATGCCAACATTATATATAAGTGTTTTTTTATTAATATGGGTATTATATTATGTTAGCTTTATTTTAATACTGTGGAAATTAAATTCTGAGTTGTTAAATATATATTCTGTAATATAATTATAAGTGAATTATTTGTAGGTATTCATATAATTATATTATATGAATATAATTTAATTTATAGTTATATTTATATTTTATGAATGTAATTAGATTATAGTTTGGGTGTTTTCAGAAAAAATTGTAAATTTGGAGATTTTACATTTATGCTTGAAAACATTAGGAGATTATTTTTTGTGTGATTGATTAAACCTTATTGGACAAATGACAAAATTGATTTATTTGTATTAATATAGTTGTAAATTCTTATTGTCTGTAAATTCCTTAATTGCAAGTTATTTATGCTTTTGGCTGTTGTAAGAAAAGATTGCATGTATTAGGGTATTGTGTAAATGGTGTTTGCAGTCAAGCTTAATTTCGTTGCAATTCTGGTTGAGTTGTCATTGTGTCCTATGTTATTATATCTCCTTGGTTAGGTGTTGTTGTATAACCTTATTGATGTGAACCATTGTGTGTTTTGTCCAAATGGTCAATATTGGGTTAGTGATTATGTATCCTTCACCCGTGGTTTGTCAGGATTAGTTATGGTTGTCTGTTTCACCATAGAGTTCTCGTAGAGAGACCTTTCTTATTAGTGTCCTATGAGAGAGAGTAGCTTTCGAGCAGGGGTTGGGCCTGAAGTTCATGACGGGATAACCCATCGAAATTCAATTAAAAAGTGATAACCTAAAAATATATTGGGGGGGAGTGAAATAAATATTAATTAAGATAATGTACCTCGTGCATAGGTGTAGTGCTTGTACAGGGCTCATAATGTTACGAGAAGGCCTAGAATGGAAAACTTACCACCTTGTCTTCACGAAAGGATCGGTAGGGTCCGCATGAGACTTAGTTGGAGCCAAAAGTCGGGAGAGATTACCACGACAGAGAGCTAGGACCTAGGAGGCCTACCATGGTAACCATCAAGCTATGCGATGACACTCTCTCCTTAGAGTCACTAGTGTTTGTAATTTGAGTCACATGGATGTTTGTGGAGTCATGTAGTTCTTTTGTACTTGTCTTATTTTGCTTGCTTGAGGGTTTTTAACTATCTCCTAGCATGGTGGGGTGGTTCCATTTTGGGATCACATGGTTGGGTGGTAGTGCCACTTCCCATCAGATGTTCTGGATTGTATCTTCAGGCGGGGAAAGGCTTCACTAGTGTTTCTTGGTTTGTGGTTCATGTACTAGCTCATGTCTGTGATCATTGTTCAATTGAGACCTTGTAGTCATTGTATCAAACTTTTATGTAACCTTGATATTGTAACTTTGTAATCCGTGGTATTATTGGAAGCCATGTATTTATGGATATTGTAATATTATGTTAGTGGAATGTATGTTGATTCAATTGCTTTGATCTTATGTATAAATGATTTATGAAAAATTGAATGCATTGGTATACTTAAATCTTTCATTATGGAATTTAGATGTATGTGTAGTTTTTAACTTAAACATTTAATTTACCTAATTAAGTGGACAATTGGATTAACCATGGTTTGAATATAATCTATGATTAATATTCACTGATGACCCTTAAGAAATCATGTGTTAGTCTTTCGTTGTGTTATTAGACGTGCAATGGTTATAGTTAATGCACTTAATCTTTAAAAAAAAAATTATTTCACCCTTTAGTTGCCTAGTTGTGTTGTTTTCCTTTAGGGTTCCTAGTAGGGCATTACATTTGGTATCAGAGCCCAAGTTTCAACACTAGGTACTATGGGTTTGTAGTGTGCCTTTCAGTTGACCATCTTGCTTAGGTCATAATGTTTGTATCTCTCTTGTCTTATCCTTGCTATAGATCTTAACCGTCTTCTCTTTTATGGTACTAGGTCATGGCTAGGAAAGCTAGAGAAGGTGGTTGTATGGGTGGTCGCAAAGGAGGTAGAGGTGGAGGATGAGGCCATGGTTCTGACCATCACAGTCCTTCACCACCACCCACTCATGTGAGTATTGAGCCGAAATAGTCTGTTCATCAGAATTCTTAGCATGCAGGAGAGCAGGTTCCTGAAAGGGAAGAGCTGAGACAGATGTTTCAGGAGGTTCTGGCTAGGTTAGGCCAAAGGCCTGAGTTTGAGCAGCATATTCATGCTCAGGTTGAGGAGCCACTTCAGCAGGTTCCAGAGGAGAGAGAGAGAAAGAGACATCACCCAGGAGGAGAGAGATTCTAGTTGTCCAAGATCCACCTTTCTTGGGTCACATAAAGGACTTGATGAGGTCCAATCCTCCTTACTTTGATGGTATGGGTATTGGTCTCGAGGCAGAGACCTGGCTCATCGGTTTGGACCGGTGTTTCACTATGTTTCCATACAGTAGCAACACCAAGGTGAGATGTGCTATTATGTGTCTCAATAATTTTGCTTCAATCTGGTGGAGATTAGAGGAGGAGAAGATCGGTATATGCATTAACACCGTAACATGGGAGTTATTTTTGGAGAGATTCAGGGCACGATTTCTCTCACCCCAGTGGAGGCAGACTCGAGAAGATGAGCTCTACGCCTTGCATCAGTATGGGATGGTAGAAGACCATTATGAGCATAGGTTCTATGAGCTCAAATAGTATGCTAGGATTGGTAATGACGAGGCTATGCTTGTCTAACATTTCTTGAGAGGTTTCAATGACCGCATTAGTGGAAGAGTGAGGGTGTTTGAGCCACCTTCAGTTGAGATAGTTGTGGTGAAAGTCAGATTGGTTGAGCTGAACCTTAGCCATGCACTTGGTGGTTAAATAGGGATGTAGATAGGGAGTGCACCTTCCAGTGGGAATAGAGCTCAGGGAAATCAGTCTCAGTCAACTACACCATTTAGCACCCCTCAAACACCCGCTAAGGGTGGACAGCAGTAGCAGCAGCAACTATCGAAACCAAAATAGTTCTAAGGCCAACAAGGTGGCAACTCTTAATATAAGAAGAATAGGAACTGGCAGAAGGGCAAATAGGGCCCTACAGGGTAGTCCTCGCACAATGCATCTCACGCCCCTAGTCAGGGAAGTTTCCAGCAGTCTAGTGGGCTGACAAGTAATAGAGGATCTTGCTTCTCTTATGGATAGTTTGGTCACAGAGCCGCGCAGTGCCCTTAGCGTTTACACAATGCAGGTAGTCAGAGGCTAGTGGCATCTGAACCTACAGTGGGAGATGTAGGGAGATCCCATAGAGTGTTTGCAGTGGTAGATGACCACCAAGTTGATCATCAGGGTATAGTCATTGAGGCAATAGGTATGTTGCATGGAATCCCTATCTCTGTACTTTTTGATATCGGTGCTTTGGATTCTTTCATTTCTTCATCCATTGTGGAGCGGTGTGGACTTACGTCTGCTAAGCAGGCGGATAGGTGGCAAGTAGAGCTAGCTACAGGTGTCTGTGTTTCTGTAGATGCTTTCATCCCCAGTTGTAAGTTGGACCTAGGAACCATAGTTACCTCAATTGACCTTTGAGTTATTCCTTTGGGTTCTTATGGAGTTGTATTGGGGATGGATTGGCTATCATCTCACGATTCTCGTGTGGATTGTCCAAAGAAGATAGTGGAGTGTTTAGATGACCTTGGTAGAGAAGTGGAGATTGTTGGAGTCTAGAGGTCGATATCCCTACGTATGATCTTTCTATGCAACTTAAGCAATGCATGCGAAGAGGGTGTCATCTTTTTGCAGTTTCTATTGAGGATATGGATGAGTTAGAGAGTTGAGAAATCACTCTTGATAGTCACCCTATTCTAGGGGAGTATGCTGATGTGTTTCCATTGGATATTCCCGGTATGCCTCTAAAGCAAGACATAGACTTTCGTGTCAATTTGGTTCCAGGTGCAGAACCTATTTTGAGAGCTCCATATCGAATGACTACTCAGGAGTTAAGTGAGTTAAAATTGCAGATAGAAGAATTGTTGGCCAAGGGATTCATTCATCTTAGTGTTTCCTCTTATAGATGACCTTTTTCATCAGGTTAAGGGAGCCAAGGTGTTCTCTAAGATTGACTTGAAGTTTGGATACCATCAGTTGTGCATTCAGGATGTAGACATTCATAAGATAGCATTTCGTACTCGTTATGGTCACTATGAGTTCACAGTGGTGTCATTTGGGTTGACGAACGCACCTTCAGTTTTCATGAGCTTAATGAATGGGTTTTTTCGCACCTATCTTGATCGTTTCATCATTGTATTCTTGTATGACATTCTGATTTATTCTAGATCTATGGAGGAGCATGAGGGTCACTTACGTCAGGTATCACAGTGCTTGAGGGAGAATTAGCTTTATGCCAATTGGTGAAGTGTGACTTCTTCTAGACTGAGGTGAATTATCTTGGTCATGTGGTTTCAGGAGAAGGTATATCCATGGATCCTTCAAAGATCCAAGCCATTGTTGATTGGCCAGCGCTGACCAACATTTCAAAAGTTAGGAGTTTTATGGGTTTGGTCAGATATTACCGTCACTTTGTTGAATGCTTTTCTCGAATAGCACACCCAATTACTTCTCTTTAGAGAAAAGGGAAGAAGTTTGTTTGGTCAGAATAGTGTGAAGCAGCTTTTAGGACCTTGAAGGAACTCCTTGTCAGTGCTCTGATTTTGGCAGTTCCTGATCCATCTAGAGATTTTATGGTATGCACAGATGCCTCTTTGGAAGGTATAGGTGCAATGCTTATGTAGGATGGATGTGTGGTTTCTTATGAGTCTCGCAAACTCAAGAACCATGAGTTGAACTATCCAGTTCATGATTTAGATTTGGCAGCTGTAGTTCATGCTCTAGTTAGATGGTGGCATTTCCTGTTAGGGTGTCAATTTGAGTTGCATAGTGATCACCATAGTCTATAGTATATATTCATGCAGCTGAACTTGAATGCTCGACAACAGAGATGGATGGAATTCTTCTGCGAGTATGATTTTGAGGTTCGTTATATTCAAGGGAAAGAGAACGTAGTGGCAGATGCTTTGATTCATAGGCGGCATGAAGTTTCAACATTGTCCCTTGGAGTAGACTTGAGAGAGAGAATTCTAGGAGTTCTTCCTCAGGATACTTGGTATCAAGATGTTAGAATGGTGATATAGTCTGGAAGGCCTTTAGAGGGTAGATTTTCTGGATATAACCTTGAGGTAGATGGACTTCTTCGTCACCATGGACAGATCTATGTACCTCCTTTGGAGGGTCTTCATGTTTTGATCATGACTGAGGCCCATCGTGCACCTTATTCGGCACATCCAGGTGTCAAAAAGATGCATGTAGATCTTAGACAAATTTATCATTGGGCTGGTATGAAGTGTGACATTGCTGATTTTGTGTTGAAGTGCTTAGAGTGTCAGCAGGTAAAGGCAGAGCATCAGCACCCAACAAGGCTTTTATAGCCTAATTTGGTACCGGATTGGAAATGGGATATCATTTCCATGGATTTCATTGTTGTATTGCCTGTCTCTTTGCGTTGTCACGATGCTATCATGGTCATAGTTGACAGATTGACTAAGGTTGCTCATTTTGTTCCTATTCGAGCTTCCTATATAGTAGCGGTGGTGGCACGAATCTTCTTGGAAGATGTAGTGAGATTGCATGGGATTCCAAGGTGGATCATATCTAATAGAGATCTTGTCTTTACCTTAGCATTGTGGACCTCACTTCAGCATGCTTTGGGAACTCAATTGAATTTTAGTTCAACTTATCACCCAGAGATAGATGGTCAGACAGAGTGAGTGAATCAGGTGTTAGAGGACATGCTTTGCATGTATGTGATGGACCAACAGTCACATTGGGAGGACTATATCTATCTAGTGGAGTTTTCTTATAACAATGGATATCATAGCTCCATAGGTATGTCCCCCTTTCAGGCATTGTATGGTTGTCCTTGCCACACTCCTTTGAGTTGGGATCGGCTAGAGGACAAGGTGCTTATAGGACCGGATATTCTTTAGGAGATGGAGCAACAGGTAGAGTGGATTCATGAGAATTTGGTGGCTGCACAAGATAGGCAGAAGAAGTATGCAGATGCTCATAGGGTAGATCATTAGTTTTCTATTGGTGACCATGTGTTCTTGAGAGTACATCTATGGAAGAGTTTGATCCATTATGGAAAGGGTTCTAAGTTGGTGCCTCGATTTGTTGGACCTTTTGAGATCCTTGAGAGAATAGGACCTATTGCCTACCGTCTTGCCTTGCCACCAAGTCTATCCCGCATCCATGATGTCTTTCATGTTTCAGTTCTTCGACCTTATCATCCTGATGTGACACATGTTCTTGATTGGAACTCTTTGCAGGTCGAGGTTGACGGCTTTCCATGGAGCCCGTGTGCATTCTTCAGCGTCGGGATTTGATCCTCAGGGGTAGCACCATCGACCAGGTAAGGGTCCTATGGGACCCAAATGATGAGACCTCGGTAACTTGGGAGGATGCAGCGAAGATGAGAGAGTTGTATTCTTATTTTTTTTAGGCTTCTAAGAGTAAGCCTAGTTTTGGGGGGGAGAATGTAGTACCCCTACTCGTTTGAACTTATTAGACTCATATTTTATTATTGTTTTTTTTCAGAGGATACATTACCATGATGTGTTATTCAACTTTTTTTTATGGCATGATTTCATGCTTTATCTTGATATGAAATGAGTAATTTATTGCAGTATTTCAATACTTGTGATTTATGGCATTTTATGGATTATTGCTATGTACTGACACTTTACTTTATCTATGCAATGTGGAATTATATGTTGTGTGTCTAAGAGTGTATTGGATGCAAGGGAATGATTTTCCTTCACTCATTTTGGTGAGATAGGCAACTCGTGATTCTCCTTCATTGGTGTGTATGCCATGTTTTCTATATTGTATATATACATGTGTGGTTCGGTGATGCAGGATATTGCAGGTAAAAGTACCAGGTAGGTACGGGGTATCATCTCCACCTAGCTTCACAAGTCTAAGCATGCCTTATATTTTCCGATGGAAGTGGAGGAGATAGTAGTTGACCCTATTTTACTCATTTGCACTCATGTGAGTGTCGTCAGTTGGTCGTCCAATCAGTTAGTTCGGCCTTCGTATTTTATCATTTGATCTTTTTATGAGTATTTACTTGAGATTTGTTCAGTTTGTGTGTTTTAGTGGATTTGATTAATTAATTAAGTTATGGAGTTATCTCATAGTTGATTTATGTATGCATTGAGATTATAAATTTAATTAATTAAAAGAAGTTATTAAATTAAGTTGCAAGCTGCATGATATTAGAAATATATTTTATTTAAAATCTAGTGAAAAATAAACTAGATTAATTTCATTTATTGTTACTAGAATTTTAAATAAATAAAAGAATAAAAGAATTAATTAGAATTAAAGTATTGCTTTAATTTCTTTATTTAGAAAATTAATTAATTTGCATGAGAAAAGAAAAGAAAGAAAAATGATTTTTAATTATTACATGTTAACTTATCCCTTTCTTAGAAAATTGGAAAAGAAAATAAAATTGCTTTTATTACTAAATTTAGGTTTTTGGAAAAAGATATTCAACCTAAAATTTTAGTTTAAAAAGAGGAATCGGTCATTATTTTAGGATACACAGGAAACAGGTCAGGGATTTAGGTGAAGAAATTTATTTGGAAGATTATTGAAAGGATTAGGGCTCTTCTACAAATTTCTTCCAGGAAAGCTATACCAGGTTGGGTGGCTTCTTTTGATTGTTGTTTTAAGAAAATATTTTTGTTTCTTCTATCTTCTGAATGATGTGTGTGTTAAGATGATTGTCATATCCTGTCTAATTAATTTTGTTCTTAGCTGAAGTCCATACCTGAAGTTAATTTCTAGTTTAATGGAAAGAAGTTATTTCTAGGTGTTTGTGGATTAAATTTTGAGAAAATCGGGAAAATTATTATGGCAAATTTTGCCAAGAATTTTGTTGTGCATGGAAATTGCAAGATTTGGGGGGGGGTATGGGATTTATCAGAGAAATCATTCCCTCTTGTTTGTTTTTATTCCGATATTGGTTATGACAATCTTTTAATTGTATCACTGTGAAATTGTTAATTACTTATTTGTTGGGTTATTTAAGTTTTGGGAAAATATTTTATTTAATTATAAAAAAAATATTGTTAAAGATTAAATTCTATAAAAATGAATTTATTGGAAAATTATTGTTTTATTTATGTTATTGAATTTACTGAAAAGAAATTAATTTTTACAAAATAATATAAATAAATTAACCCTCGGTAGCACTACCGACAGTAGTACGGCTACTGTACGGTAGCATGGGCTACCGTGCGTAGCATTTGCTACCATGCACAGTGGCAGAGATTAAATGTTTTTTTTTTCTTTAATTCCGATGTGCGTACCTTGACATAGCACTTTCGAGTTTCGTGCTCGGGGTTGTGTATTTTGAATTCTTTATTAATTAATCTATAATATAATATATGTGTGTGTGTGTGTGTGTGTGTGTGTGTGTGTGTGTGTGTGTGTGTGTGTGTGTGTGTGTGTGTGTGTGTGTGTGTGTGTGTGTGTATAAGTTGTTTTTTATTAATATGGGTATTATATTATGTTAGCTTTATTTTAATACTGTGGAAATTAAATTCTGAGTTGTTAAATATAATATAATTATAAGTGAATTATTTGTAGGTGTTCATATAATTATATTATATGAATATAATTTAATTTATAGTTATATTTATATTTTATGAATGTAATTAGATTATAGATTTTATTAATATGGGTACTATATTATGTTAGCTTTATTTTAATACTGTGGAAATTAAATTCTGAGTTGTTAAATATATATTTTGTAATATAATTATAAGTGAATTATTTGTAGGTATTCATATAATTATATTATATGAATATAATTTAATTTATAGTTATATTTATATTTTATGAATGTAATTAGATTATAGTTTGGGTGTTTTTAGAAAAATTTGTAAATTTTGAGATTTTACATTTATGCTTGAAAACATTAGGAGATTAATTTTTGTGTGATTGATTAAACCTTATTGGACAAATGACAAAATTGATTTATTTGTATTAATATAGTTGTAAATTCTTATTGTCATTAAATTCCTTATTTGCAAGTTATTTATGCTTTTGGTTGTTGTAAGAAACGATTGTCTGTATTAGGGTATTGTGTAAATGGTGTTTGCAGTCCAGCTTAATTTCATTGCAATTCTGGTTGAGTTGTCATTGTGTCCTATGTTATTATATCTCCTTGGTCAGGTGTTGTTGTATAACCTTATTGATGTGAACCATTGTGTGTTTTGTCCAAATGGTCAATCTTGGGTTAGTGATTGTGTATCCTTCACCTGTGGTTTGTCAAGATTAGTTATGGCTATCTATTTCACCATATTCTCATAGAGAGACCTTTCTAGTTAGTGTCCTATGAGAGAGAGTGTCTTTTGAGTGGGGGCCACGCCCGAAGTGGATGACAGGATAACCTGTTGAAAGCTAGTTAAAAGTGATAACCTAATAATATATTGGGGGGGGGGGTGAAATAAATATTAATTAAGATAACGTACCTCGTGCATAGGTGTAGTGCTTGTATAGGGCTCATAATGTTACGAGAAGGCCTGGAATGGCAAACTTACCACCTTGTCTTCATGAAAGGATTGATAGGGTCTGCATGAGACTTAGTTGGATCCAGAAGCTGGGAGAGGTTATCAAGATAGAGAGTCGGGACCTAGGAGGCCTACCATGGTAACCATCAAGCTATGTGTTGACACTCTCTCCTTAGAGTCACTAGTGTTTGTAATTTGAGTCACATGGATGTTTGTGGAGTCATGTAGTTCTTTTGTACTTGTCTTATTTTGCTTGCTTGAGGGTTTTCTACTATCTCCTAGCATGGTGGGGTGGTTTCATTTTGGGATCACATGGTCGGGTGGTAGTGCCACTTCCCATTAGATGTTCTAGATTGTATCTTCAAGCGGGGAAAGGCTTCACTGGTGTTTGTTGGTTCGTGGTTCATGTACCAGCTCATGTCCATGATCATTGTTCAGTTGAGACCTTGTGGTCATTGTATCAAACTTTTATGTAACCTTGATATTGTAACTTTGTAATCTGTGGTATTATTGGAAGCCATGTATTTATGGATATTGTAATATTATGTCAGTGGAATGTATGTTAATTCAGTTGCTTTGATCTTATGTAAATATGATTTATGAAAAATTGAATGCATTGGTATAATTGAATCTTTCATTATGGAATTTAGATGTATGTGTAGTTTTTAACTTAAGCATTTAATTTACCTAATTAAGTGGATAATTGGATTAACCATGGTGTTGATATAATCTACGATTAATATTCATTTGTAACCCTTAGGAAATCATTTTTTAATCTTCCGCTATGTTATTAGACGTGCAATGGTTATAGTTAATGCACTAAATCTTTAAAAAAAAAATATTTCACCCTTTAGTTGCCTAGTTGTGTTGTTTTCCTTTAGGGTTCTTAGCGGGGCATTACACTTGTTAGAGCTTACCCGGTTAAGGGATTTGATTCTATTGTAATGGTTAGAAAACAACAAGAATGGTTTGATATGTTCTGAGTAGCACAATACTTTCTTGATCAGATCCTTCTAAGTACATTCAACACTGCTCTTCAACACACTCTTCATCTTAACAAAAACTTTTGCTCTTCATACATACATCATAACATAACATGACATCTATATCAAATGATTCACTAAGATGTCTTTAAATAGACATTCAAATCTTATGTCGGTCCAAGGAAATCAAAACACAATTTCCTAGGTGTAGTGTATCTAGACAAGTGATCATAACTCATCACAAAAATGACCGCCAAGTAGTCGGTGCTGGTAACTCATCACAGAAATAACCAAATATCGATTGGAACAATCAATACCAGTTTGAATAAAACATATGAACCGTTGTCTTTGAATCTCTTCTTGATCTCCATCTTTATCTTCATCTTGATGTAGACTTAGTATAACCACATGTTGTCCCTTATGCACATACCAGTTGACACAAAGTACCAGTTAGGGATTAACCTCTAAATACCGATTAATAGTGAAAATAATTGAAGTTACACCAGTAGTTAATATGATCATATATGTGTGTGAGAGTGTTTCATCAATGACAATAAGTGATGAATACATTACAATCATCATCAAACCACCAAAATTAATATATGTAAAATTCAACTCTAAAGAAGAGGTAATTTTCAAAGAGAGAAAGAGAGAAAGATTTAGAATGAAGGATCACAACCCTAAGGAGAGATTTGTTAATATGAGGATCTGATAACTACTGAGAGGGGGGGGTGAATCAGTAGTTAAACAAATCTGTAATACTTTAAAAAGCACTTCCAAACCTAGTACCGGTAACTACTCAAACATACCGGTTAGCATATTTACCAAACCATTCACTCAAGTGTTCATCAACATGAAAATAAAGTAATGTTATCAAATCAATACATAAACAATTCATCCACCATATGAACACAGATATTTTTCACATGGAAACCCGAATGGGAAAAACCACAGTGGGAATTAGCACCCACAAAATATTTTCACTCTTTCAGGAAGGCCCCCAGTTAAAGGCCTAGCCTAGTTAGGAGCTTTACAATATGCCTAGTTACAAAAAGACCCTATTAGGAGTCACTCGGTTAAGGGATTTCACCTTAACCCTATTAGGAGCTCTACCCTATTAGGAGTAACCTTGTTAGAGGATTTTAAACTCAAGCTAATGAGCCACTCAATCAAGGGATTTACAAATAAGCCCTATTAAAGTCTACCCGAATAAGGGATTTTAAATTGTTGTAATTGTTAGGGAACAACAGGGAAAATGATTTGATCACAACACTTCCTTTCTTGCTAGTACAGATCCTTTTCAGCTCAACCTTTGCTTCTCACATGCAAACTCTTCAATCTGGTTCATCGCAACATCTAACTCTTCACCAATCATCCATACTGGTGTCTTGATCATCGCATTGTTCCTGCTTATCAGTTTACCGCAACTTAGCAGTTTTGTTGTCTAACACATTCCTCTATCGGTTAGGATTTTCCAATAGACCTAGATGACTTAGATGACTCAACAAACATGGTTTCCATCAATGACAACACAAATAAAGTCATCAAACAACTTACAACTATATCAACATCATCTAGCCAACAATCTCCATCAACTTTACCAACTATACCGGTTATGCCAACAATAACTTTACTAGTCATCTTCACATGTCTTCATCAATTATGTTCAATGCCAATAATCTCCCCCTTTGGCATTGATGGAAACACCAAGATATCAATAGGTAACACCAAGGAAAGATGGCAACACTAATATCAAAAAATGTTAGAGTTTACTTCATTACTACTTCACGACTGTTGCACTTGTTCTTCATTGTTCTTCTCCTTGTCTCTATTATTCTCCCCCTCTCATTTATTCTCCACCTTTAACAATAATGCCAAAGGTGCAAAGTGTCAAAAATACATCTTCTATTTCTCTTGCTTCCTTCATCTCAGCTGCTCCCCTTGAGGAGTAGCCCACCTCTCATCAATCCACAGTGAAAGATCTTCAATTAGTCCATTGGATTGATGCTTCAACAACATCTTAGTTGACCTTTGGTAGGGGTATAAACCCTATCTTGTGTTTGAGATATTCAAAGGTATCCTTAGGCAATGACTTAGTGAAAATATTAGCCAACTGCTCCTTACTAGACACATGTTCCATCCTAATTGTCTTTTCCTACACTCTTTCTCTCAGAAAATGATACTTCAATTCAATATGCTTTGTTCTAGCATGCAATACTAGGTTCTTTTAAATACTTATTACACTTGTATTATCATAATATATGACCACCATGTTGATATTAACTGGTGACTGAGAGGGGGGGGTGAATCAGCACTATACCGGTTTATACCAGATTAAACCTTAATCAAAACTTCTATTCAAACTTAACACTTATCAATATAAGAAGCATTAATAAGAAACATGCACACATAAAATCAAACACACATGACAACCAAGATTTATCATGTGGAAACCCAAATGGGAGAAAACCACGGTGTGAGTAGAAACTCACAAAATCTGCACTATTCTGGAGTACGCCCGATGAGGAGCCATCCCTTTTAGGAGATTACAAAGACACTATTAGGTGCCACTCGGTTAAGGGATTTTATTCAAGGCTTGTTATAACCTTTACTCTATTATAGGTAGCCTTGTTGAAGGACTTAGGATCATCATTTAAGATGTCACTCAGTTAAGGGATTTTACTGTGTTGCAATTATTAGAGAGCAACAAGTCATTGATCTAATGATGACACTTTTATGTCGTATAGATCCATTTTGTATCTGCTTCAATATTTGCTCGGTGATGGCTTCACCGATTCATGAGGAACACTTCTGCACTACACTTGTTCTTCACCTTTTCTCTAATTTTCAACCTCAATCAGCTTATAACTTTTTTAACACACTAAATTCAAGATGAAAAACATGTATTTAGCTATCTTCAATCATGGCACAAACTTTCCCTCCAAAAATCGAACTTAAGAAATCATTCTCTATGCCAATATGTTTGTCCCTCAAATCTCACCAATTATACCGATGGGACTAACTATTCATGCCACAAATCTCGTTGGTTCTCTATCAAGCACTCTGACTTCAACTGGCACTTTCTAAATTGATCAGATCTACATTTCACCATTGTGATCTACTACTAGTTGTTTTCTTTATATCGGTGAACCTGCTTTACTCTGCTTAATTACTAGTTGCTTCCTGTAAACTAATCTTTGCTCACCGATGGAATATTTTAGTCCCCTGTTCCTTACCAGACCAGTATAATCCTTTTCTGATTGGTTATGATGATATTAGAACTGGTATTTCCATCAATGACAACTTCTTAAGTACCTCAAGCTTCATCGTGCCCACCATGATGCCAACACACTGGTTCTGTCATAGTCTCCTTGAATCCTTCCAATACATGTCTCATCCATATTGCTTGAGTACAGTTCATGAATGCAGCCGCATACATTGCTTCTATTGTAGACTGATAAATACAACTTTGTTTCTTACTAGTTCGCGATACCAATCTTCCTCCTAGAAAGAATGTGCCACCAGTTGTGCTCTTTCAGTCATCTATATTACCTGCCCATGGATACCATAATCCATAATCAATAGTTCCTCTAAGATATCTGAAAATTCTCTTCACTGCAACAATATGAGTATCTTTAGGATTATTCTAAAATCTAGTCACTATACCAACTACATGAGCAATATCTGGTCTGCTATGAACAATATAGTGTAGTTTCCCAATCATGGATCTATACTCAGTTTTATTCACTGGATCTGAATCATCTTCCTTGGACAATCTGCAACAAGTAGCCATAGGGGTTCCAACTAGTTTACAATTTTCCATTCCAAAAGATTTCAATACCTCCTTCACATACTTGGACTGACTGATAAAGATGCATCCTTTCATCTGTTGAACCTACAAACCAATGAAAGATTTGATTTCTCATATCAAAGACATCTCTATGTAAACTTCTTCTTCTAGAATTCCATTCAAAAATGCAAACTTAACATCCATTTGGTAAAGCTTGAATCCCTTGAATGCTGCAAATGCAAGTAGCATTCTAACTCCTTCAAGTATAGCAACTGATGCAAAGGTTTCTCCATAATCCTCACCTTCTTCTTGTGCATATCCTTTGCAAACTAGTCTTGCCTTGTTCCTAACCATTTCACCATCTTCATTCAATTTGTTTCTAAACACCCACTTAGTACCAATCATATTTTTATCAGTTGGTATGGGGACAAGTGACCAATTGTTGTTCTTCTCTATTTTATCAAGCTCTTCATTCATAGCCTTTATCCAATCATCATCCTTGAGAGCTTCTCTTACTATATTTGGTTCAGTTTTGGAAATCAGACAAGCACTTTCTCTGATTTTTCTTCTTGTTTGTACTCCAACATTCCTATCTCAAATTATCTGATCTGTTGATTGATTCAACTTTACATATCTAGGTATAATCGGTTCCGATATAGAAGTTTCTTCTTCTTTATCTTCTTCTTTTTCATCTACTGGTTGAGCAGTATCCTCCATACTGTTCTATATTGGCATATGTGCAGAGTATGATGACATGATGATATTGTATGTTGTCATTGATGTCAATATACTGAAGAGTGAACCAGTATATTGAAGTAAGAAACTTGCAAGAGAACTGGTATGATGTTGTGAACTGGTATATGTGAAAAAGTGAAGCGGTATGTTTGTCCAAGTGAACCGGCATGTTGGAATGAGAACCGGTATATGGAATGTCTTGTATCAAGGTTATGTGAAAAAGTGAAGTGGTATGTTTGTCCAAGTGAACTGACATGTTGGAATGAGAACCAGTCTATGGAATGTTTTGTATCAAGGTCTCATATGGTATGACTATCGGTTGGTAGTCTTAGCTTCAGGGTTTCCGGTTGAAGTATTCCAAGCCTGTGTGATTCAATCGATGACATCGTGTGATGAGTTAGCATTGTAATGAAGAACAGATTGAGCTGCCACATTTACACGTGAAGGATCTTGCATGAAGGAGATTGATCCTATCTACCTTGGGAATGTGCGAAGTCTCTGTAAATGGTGGAGAACGTGTGATGGGTTATCAGCCTCCAAGAAGCGGTGAAGAACGAACGTTGGAGAACATCTTGAGATCTATTCAAGACTGTTGTAATCAATGCAATATGTTCAACAGTTAGGATTGAACCGACTGAATTGCTTAACCTAAATGTTTAGGGTTTAGGGTTTATGCTACCGACCTATCTTTTTCCTATAAGGTTGATGTTGTTCTTCATGTTGAGGTTGTTGGAAAATGTTGTGTGTGTATCTAAGTACAGAGACATGTGATTCTTGCTAGACCAGATAAGAGAATAGATACCTGCAGAGTGTGATTACAGAAGGAAGGAAATAAAGTGGATCTGTATTGGCATTGAGTGTTGTTATTAGATCATTGTAATACCTGTTGATCTCTAACCACTTTAACAGTTGGAAAATCCCTTAATAGGGTAGCTTTAACTAGCTTGTTGTAAATCCTTTAACAGGGTGACTCAAAATCATTGAGTTCTTAAAATCCTCTAACAAGGTAACCTTTAACAAGGTTTAACCCTTAACTGGGTATTTAGCCATCCCTTAACTGGGTGATCCCTAGCAGGATCAGTTCCTAACAAAACCTATTGTAACAGTCTTTAACCAAACTAGGCTCCTAATAGAGCGGACTTCAAAAGGGTTCAAAGAATAGCATGTGGGTATTCATCCCCACCATGGTTTTTCCCAGTTGGGTTTCCACATGAAAAATATGTGTGTTATATGTGATGTTTTTCATGTGATGCTTTGTTATTTTCTGTCAAGCAGTAAAGCATGTTGAACCAATAAGTCTTTACATTTGTGTTGATGTATTACTAGCGTATGCATATGGGTGAAGTGGAAATAAGATGTTAGATTGTGTGGAAAGCTAAGAGTTACCGGTTTATGTCTTTCACATTCATACTGTGTTTAACCGGTAGTAATCTTGTTTATACTGGTGTTATTGCTTGCCAATCAAGTGCAGTGTTTTCAGTCAAACCAGTTCAAGGAAAAGTGTTTTTGCCTATACTGATTCACCCCCCCCCCCTCTCAGTACCAGTTTGGTACTAACTGTTCATCATTGATTCATCATTCTACTTATCATCATTTTGAACTTTCAGTTCAATAATCACTATCTTTTGTTCCTCTACTACATCAAACTTGTCGGTATCATCAGATTTATCAGAATACTAGTCAACTTTCACATTAACACTTTCCACAATCTTCTTAGTTCTTTTGTTAAAGTACTTGAATTCTTTGCTCTTAGTTGAATAACCAAGGAAAGTTCCTTCATCACTCTTAGGATCAAACTTTCTGGTATACTCATCTCTATTTATGTAACACTTGTTGCCAAAGACTTTGAAATAACTAACATTAGGAGTTTGACCATACCATAATTCATAGGGAGTATTGTCACTACCTTTCTTGACCAATACTCGGTTCATTGTATATACTGCATTGCTAACAGCTTCTCTCCAAAACATTTTAGGTACTTCAACTATGGTCTGATTTCTCCTTTCTGCAATTTCATTCCATTTTGGTGTCCTTGGTGCAGACAATTGTCTCTTGATTCCATGCTCATTACAGTTTTTCACAAATTCTACAGATATGAATTCTCCACCATGGTCAAATCTCAGACATTTTAGGTTCTTACTAGTTTCTTTCTCCACTAAGGCTTTGAATGCCTTAAACTTGCTGAAAGCATCTGACTTCTCCTTCAAAAATGTAACCCACATCATTCTTGAATGATCACCAGTAAATATCATGAAATACCTATCACCTTGAAAACTTCTAGTCCTCATAGGACCACATAAATCAATGTGCACAAAATCTAAAATATTCTTAAAAGAAAATGATTTTCTCTTGAAAGAAGAAGTAGTCATCTTACCCAACTTACATTCTTTACGAATCACATTGTCTGGTTTGACTAGTTGTGGCATACCTCGAACCATATTTAACTTGCTGAGCTTCATCACATTATCAAAATTCACATGAAAAAATCTTCTATGCCATAACCAATTGTCTTCAACTATAGCAACCAAACAACTGTTAACATTAGTATTCAGATGGAATAAGTTACCTTTTGTATGTTTACCCATAGCAATCAGTTCTCCTTTGCATCCTAAAATCCTGCACAATCCATTCTTAAACTCAAGATGATAACCTTTATCATTCAACTGACCAACACTCAACAAGCTATGCTTTAATCCTTCAACCCAATATGCATCATCAACATTAATTTTACCATTCAAAAAAATTGATCCTTTACCTTTTACCATACATGGTGAATTGTTGCCAAATCTTACTACTCCACCATCAAATTCATCAAGTGAAATGAACTTGTTTTTGTCACCAGTCATGTGGTGTGAGCAACCACTATCAATGACCCACTCATCATTGTTCTCAATATGAGATACTAAAGCTTTCTTGTCAGAGAGATCTTCCTTAACTACTACAAAAACAATTTCCTCATTATCTTCATCCTCAGATTCCTCCTCGGTAACACCTTCATCAACTACAACATAGCATTATTTCTTACCTTTTCCTTTAAACCTTCTGAACTTTTCCTTCTGATCACTATTAGGACAATTATCAGCAATATGTCATATCTTGTTACATGAGAAACATTTAAGAGGAAGCTTGCCTTTGTACTTACAGGTTCCTCTAGGAAGTTTCTTTGCCAATAAAGCCTCAATTACCATCAAGTGATCTTCACCATCCACTTATTCATTACCACTGCCATGATGACTTGACCTATAGACATCCTTTCCTTTTCTTACCAGTGCATTAGATACCAAATCTTTAAAAGTAGATTCTACTTTAGGTACACTATTTCCAAAGCTATTCAACTCAAAAGAAGTAGGCTTGCCTATAAAAGAATCAACTATAACTATATCTTTGCTTACTGACCTCAATTCTTGGATAGCAGATACTCTAATAGCATAAGAAGGCAATAAGGTTCTTAGAATTTTACTTACCATTGTGTCTTATGTTATGGTTCCATCAGCGCTTTTGATTCCTCCAACTACTTCTTTTATTATTTGTCCATACTGGGTGATGTTCTCACATTCCATCATCTTCATGCCATCAAACTTACCTCTAAGGCTTTCTTCTTTAGCTTTTTGCACATGTTCATCTCCACCATAAATCAACTTCAACTTTTCCCAAACGTCATAAGCAGTTTCTAAACCATGGACATCAATATACTTAGAATCAGAAAGTGTACTTACAATGGCTTCCAATGCTTGAATATTCTCTTGTTGTTCATTTAGTTGATCTACAGTCAGAGTACCGGTATGAGGTGAATATTGATTTTCAACATGCAACCAGAACTGTGGCCCCATACCTTTGATGTAGATCTTCATTCGGTCACTCCAGATTTTGTAGTTATCCTTTGTGAACTTAGGACCCACCTTCTTCATCATCTCGGATCTTTACCTCAAGCAATTAAGCTTCTACACAAAGAGGACCTAGTGCTCTGATACCAATTGTTATTATGAGGATCTGGTAACTACTGAGAGGGGGGCTGAATTAGTAGTTAAATAAATCTGCAAAACTTTAAAACAACACTTCCAAAACTAGTACCAGTAACTACTCAAACATACAGGTTAGCAGATTTACCAAACCATTCACTCAAGTGTTCATCAACATGCAAATAAAGTAATATTATCAAATCAACGCATAAACAATTCATCCACCATATGAACACAGAGATTTTTCACGTAGAAACCCAAATGGGAAAAACCATGGTGGGAATTAGCACCCACAAAATATTTGCACTCTTTCGGAATGGGCCCGGTTAAAGGCCTAGTTCTGTTAGGAGCTTTACAACATGCCCGATTGAGAGTAGACCTTGTTAGGAGTCACCCAATTAAGGGATTTTGCCTTAGCCCTGTTAGGAGCTCTACCCTGTTAGGAGTAACCTTGTTAAAGGATTTTAAACTCAAGCTAATGAGCCACCCAGTCAAGGGATTTACAAAATGAACCTGTTAAAGTCTACCCGGTTAAGGGATTTCAAACTATTGTAACTGTTAGGGAACAACAGGGTAAATGTGATGAATAATGATGAATAGTAAATACTCAACAGATACTAAGAGGGGGGGGTGAATCAGTATGGACAAAAACTTCATTAACAACTTAAACTGTAAAGATTTCACTAATCGGTGAACAGCATCACTGATCTAAATCAAGGCAATACCAGTAAAACACAGTGACTGTAAAATTCATAAACCGGTAACACTTAGATCTTCACAAAACCTAATATCTCATTTCCACTTTACCCATATGCTTAAAACCTAATATCTCATTTCCACTTCACCCATATGCTTAAACAAGTAATACATTAGAAATCTAATGACCACTGGATCAACATGCATTACCGCTTAACAGAAAACACTAAAACATCACATGAAAAAGCATCACACATGACACACTGATTTTTCACGTGGAAACCCAACTGGAAAAAACCACAGTGGGGATGAATACCCACAAGTTATTCTTGAACTCTTCTGAAGTCTGCTCTATTAGGAGCCTAGTCCGGTTAAAGACTTTACAACAGGTTCTGCTAGGAACCGATCCTGCTAGGGATCACCTGGTTAAGGGATGGCTAAATACCCGGTTAAAGGTTAGAACCTTTTTAAAGGTTACCCTGCAAGAGGATTTGAAGAACTCAATGATTTTAAGTCACCCTATTAAAAGATTTACACAAAGCCTGTTAACACTACTTGGTAAAGGGATTTTCCAACTGTTGAAATGATTATAAGTCAACAGGTAATACACTAATCTGATAACAGCACTCAATGCCAAGGCAAATCCACTTCAATTCTTATACTTCTGCAATCATACTCTACAGGTATCTACTCACTTCTCTAGTCTGACAAGAATCAAGTATCTCTTCACTTGGATACACACATAACATTTGCCAACAACTTCACAATGCAAATCATCATCAACCTTATAGGCAACAATTAGGTCGGTAGCATAAACCTAAAACCCTAAGCATCTAGGTTAACAATATAGTCGGTCCAATCTTGACCGTTCAAACACATTACATAGGGTAAAACGATCTTGAACAAATCTCAAGACATTCTTCATCGTTCATTCTTTGCCGCTTTTGAAAGCTGATAACCCATCACGCACTCTCCACCATTTACTAGGATTTTGCACATTCCCAAGGTAGATAGAATCAATCTTCTTCATGCAAGATCCTCAAGAAGGTTCTTCATGCACATAAGGTTGACGTGGCAACACGGTCTGATCTTCATTTCAATGCATCAACCATAAACCCAATACAAACTTTCCATATACCAGTTCACATACCGGTTCATTCCATCATATCGGTTCACCTTTTCGCATATACCGGTTCATATCATCATACCAGTTCACTTCATACCATCATACCGGTTCACTTGCCAATTTGCTTACTTCAGCATATTGACATCAATGACAACATACAATTTCATCATGTCATCCAACTTTGCACATATGCCAACAAAATGATCTGATCACAGCACTTCCTTGCTTGCTAGTACAGGTCCTTTTTAGCTCAACCTCTGCTTCTCACATGCAGACTCTTCAATCTCGTTCAGCTCACTCTTCTTCTCAAATCACTGACACAAAATCTCTTCTCAAACTTGACCTAAATACTCTTTTCAACTAGGTCAATTACAAAACCCTAGCAATATTCAAATTTCAAGACAATTTACACCATTGAATGATCACCGCACATCGATTTAATAAGAATAAAACCCTTGTCACATTTTGCTAAGCACTTTGCTATTTCCCAAGAAATTTGATCCTTGTATGCACTTAAATACCATATTATCATTACACACGATTTCTAACATGTCATCACTAAGTTATGGACATGATAAGATTCACCGCCAAACCTTAAATCATTATCGGTCAAAGATCTGTTACCAGTATACATTCTTCTTCACAAAGTTTATGACAGTAAATCATAACTCATTCAATATACTGAATTTATTGATGCAGTTGCAATCACAGACTCATGCCAATGTCACAAACATATATTCCACACTACAACATCTAACTCTTCACCAATCATCCATATCTATGTCTTGATCATCGCACTGTTCCTTCTTACTGGTTTACTACAACTTAGCAGTATTGTTGTCAAACACATTCCTCTACTGGTTAGGCTTTACTGGTAGGCCTATATGACTTAGATGACTCAACAAACATGGTTTCCATCAGTGCCAATACAAATAAAAACTTACAACTATATCAACATCATCTAGCCAACAATCTCCATCAACTTTACCAACTATACCGGTTATGCCAAAAATAACTTTACCAGTCATCTTCACATCTCTTCATCAATTATGTTCAATGCTAATAAGATTAATCATAGGAGACATACCATCACAATATGAAAAAATCAACCCCTAAAGGGAATAGTGAACCTTAGAGAAAAAAGAAATAAGATATAGGCAAGAATGAACTATGTTGCTGGCCCAAAATGTTTGTAATTGAAATAGCATCACCTCTTATGACAAAGAGCCCCCAATCAAGTTAACTACTTGTGTTATAGGGTAAGGAGAAACATGAAGGGTGAATGAGGTTTTAAGGCACTACCTCTTCACCAAGAAAGAGTGTGAGATCAGTTGTAAGAGCTATGTGAGTCCTATCATTTTGTTCTTGAACAAATGTTTTAAATGCTTTACACTTTCCAATAGAATGACAATAACTATGATGAAAAAGACAATGTTCATCACCTTTATTATGTTTAGAAGTATGATTTATTTCAATGAAAGGAAAGACATCATTATTATCATACTTCAATCTCCAAAAGATTCTAGTAGCTAATTTGTCTTGATCATCAATAGGATTAGGTCATGTCCCTTGAAATTTAGGACAAGGGTTGTTAGAAGAAGATGGATTGTCATTTATGAATTTAACAGTTCCATTATCGACTAGTTCTTGCATACTTTTTTGGAAATCTAGACAATCATTAGCATGATGGTCATGAGTTTGATGATATGAACAAAAAGGAATATTTGAATAAGAAGCACCTTTAGATGGACGATAAGTTTTATGTCTTGAAAGATAATCCTTAAAGTTTTGAATTCTAAGGAGATCATCCATAGGTGAATAACAATAATGTCCTAGACCTTTGGTATGCATTTGTGTACGAGGGTTTATAGGGACTCTAATTCCTTGTTCAAATTTCCTAAGTCCTTGTCTTTTAAAACCTTGTTTTGATATTATGTTATAGTCATTCCTATAAGAATTTCTTAATTGAGAAGGAGGAGGAACATTATAATGAATTTCTTTAAAATTTGTAGTGTAAGTGTATCTAGAAGGAGAAAATGGAAAAGTAGATGAAGAAGGAATATCTTGTATAGGGGTATTTTTCCTTTCTATCATCATGCATATCCTCTTTGATAGGTTGGGAAGGAAGATCCTTATCATATAATACCTCATCTTCACTTAATGTTACGTGGTGAGATAGATCATGAATGAAATGCATAACATCATCTTCTCTACAAATGTTTTGATGATTAAGATAGGCTCTAGGGGAATGAGGATATAAAGAGATTGAAACACCAGTATTTTGATCTTGCCCGGGTCGGGTGGACCCACAATAGTGGGTTACAAGTTTTTGCCAACTTTGACACTACAATATTCATTTTCGGAAAAAACTTCAGATTCGGACACCTATTACTTCTAAACTGTAAGGAATTTGTAGATGATGTGAACTAGTGATTTGTGTCATTTTGTATGTAGATTCTAAAAATATTTTTTTGATAAATTTTGGAATCAATTTTCTTCCATTTTTCTATCTCTCGAAAACTAGTTTTTTTCAAAAACAACATTTTTAAAGAGTGATACTCTGTATAGCATAATTTTTTTTCTATAATAGATATGAATGTAATTTCTTTCAAATTTGGTTTTGTAACATCCATATATAGTGTTTGCAAATGATTTTGTAACATTATCTTCAATATTTCATATTTTATTAATATTTGAAGTTGACTTAACTATAATTTTGACATATGTCCATTTGATATTACATTACTTGTTGTATATGTAACAAAAAAATCAAATTTTTTTTTTGTTGGAAAGAGGACTTCAATACCTATTGCATAAATATTTTTGAAAATTTTTTGGGTGATGTTTACTATTTTTCCATAACCATTGAACAAAGAAGTTCATGTTCAGTGAAAACCCTACATTCATAAAAAATAAAATAAATATATATTAATAAAATTAAATATATTAAAAATTATACTATTTGGAAAGCTTATAATAAGGGATAAATACTTAAAAAAACAAAACTTCTATATGAATTCATTTGACCCCCCAAAAGCTAATGTAAAATTGGTTTTTTATCAGCATTTGATAGATGCAAAGGAGACTCCATTGCAAGTATGACTTAGAAGTAGAGAGGTTTTATCCAAAAAAAATTGATTTAAGAGCCTTTGATCTAACTCTCTTCAATTCATTACTTCAAATGGGACCTCTTAAAGCTTAAATAATTATATATTCTAAAAAATGTATGATTTCAATTAAAAATCAGGATGTACGAAAAAGTGGGAACCGACATTGTGAGTTCACCCCCGAGACTTGCGCTAGGGTATGTGTATAAGAAGAAGATGGTACCATTTTATCTTCAATTATTTCTCTCTATTAGAGAGATCATTGATAGGAGTATTATCTCTTTCTTCATTCACATTATATGCCCTAGGAGAGGTACAAGTATTAGATTTTCCATTAGTATCTCTATGATTGGGATCTACAAAAGCTTTGATATGATCTACATATGTAATTCATTTCCCTAAAAATATCACCATAAAACAACATTCACTATGGATAAAAGCTTTTACATCTAATTTATTGACAAGAAGCAATTTGGAAATTCTAAAAATGCAATATGCCAAAGTGCTATGAATGAAAATGAGCAATATGAAGTGAAAGAAACCATTATCCAACACATGATTATGATAAATATAAGTGAAAAGAAATGTAATCATATGTGAAATAGAAAATAAATCATATCTATTAAGTGCCATCATGAATATGTAAAATCACATCTGAAAATTGGTTTCACAAATTATGCAGCCCACAAATCAAATTAACCAAAATAAATTAGGGTTTTTGTGAATTAAACCTCTAAATTTATGCAATTTGATTAAAATAAGATCTATGATGCAAAATTGAAAATTAGAATGTGTTGCAAGGTGTGTGCCCTTGGTCTCCTTGTGTTGTGTAGTGCAACGCTCAGTTTTGTGACATGGCTTAACCATCTCATGTGGATTCTATAAGTCTAGTGGTTATATCGGGCATTAACAGGTCGATCTTTTGGTGCAACGGCAACCACAATTGTAACAAGTGGTATCAGAGCTTGATCACAAGTTCAAACCACTCACTTGCGATGGGGGTTATTGCAAGGTGTGCGTCCTGTTGTTCTCAAAAAAGAGAAACCCAAGTTCACCTGTAAACTATCTATGAAATAGCCAATCTCAATCAATGAAATGCTTCAGGGCTTGGACAACATAACATAGGATTCTAATGATCCACCTACACTTCAGGTTCTGCTAGATCTAGGGAGGGACACCCTTTTGATGCATAAAATACAACCAGTTACAGACATATGGCATCAATAAAAGCAGATGAATATCAAAAAGGCTCAAGAAAAAGGAGGTTACTACATATGGGCTAGATCTACATTTACATCTCAAGTAGATTGGAGCATGATATAGGTGGAACAAACTAAACCTACAAACACAAAAGTAAAAGGATATTTGATTTTAAGATCTCTAAGAATCCCCAAAATCTGCAAGACCAGTGCCTTATCCAAGGGCAAGGAGTCATACATCAATCTACAAATGAAAACTTCTATTGCAAATCCAATTTATTAAGAAAGATATCCTTGTATTAATGCCTAACATTAATACATTCTAAACTCAAATAGAGGATCATACATATCCAAACATTATCCTAAATCCAAAATGATTATTCATAGAGTTTAAACTCTTCCTTGAAGAGAACCTAAGAACACTCATTACACTCCCACTTTGAGAGGACAAACCCAAACTCCCTTGAAGACTAGATTCATTGAAAATAAGAGAAGGCCTAGAGACAATCCAATAGATTGTATATATGCCTTACATATATGTGACCTGCAACAAAAAACATCTATAGCAAGAAGATACTCTATTACTTGAAAAGGGACATTGTATTACAAAATTGGAAAAAAGCTCAGAATTGGAAACCAAGATTCAGGAGCCTTTACAAAATGAGAAGACTCTCGAATAAAAAGGAAGGGAGGACAAAATTAGATTTCATTCTCTGATAATGGAGACTACCCTATCTTCTCATTAACTACCAACACAAACGGCCTACAGAAAATCTAATCTTCCTGACTGAGAAATAAATTCTGAGATCTCAAGGTAACTGCTCCAAAAATACTTGTTGTGGGTTATACTTGACTATAGAATCAGATTCCTTGGATCGAGAGCTTTCTAATGATATATAACACTTATATATCAGGCAAAAAATAATCCCTTAGTCATCAATCCCTTTGTAGGTCGGTCATTTAAAGTTTCTGCCTTTTCACCGCAGTCTCAAATTATATTTTAAACCTTTGAATCTTTTTGCGCAGATCTCTGCCATGCATCACCTTCACATGGCACCCCCTAATTGGCTCTGGGGTCCTTATCCTACCTTCCTAGCACCACCTAGACTCACCGTCGAAATGAAGCTCTTTGTTTCTTCCTTGTCGCTAATCCGCAATGGATATTCATCATGCATCTTCAGACTGTGGATCAGCAACCACCATTGATCTCCCTCAGACTTTCTTGTTCTTTATTTCCTTTGGATTTCTCTTCTTTTCCATCAGGCCCCACCACTTGGTTGCCAAGTTGCGGCTATTAGCCATCGAGCAACATTTTGTTGTGACTTGGCGACAACCATTGATCTCCCTCGGATCACCATTGATCTGCCTAACTTGCCTGGCCTTTACCTCACCTGAGCGGCTCCCTCTATCACTTTCTCTTCTAACGGGACCAACAAATGGCACATCCTGATTTGCCTTTGGATCCATTTAGATAGCCACCTCAACTACCACCTTGCCAGTCGCTATGTCACAGGTGATAGCCAATGGACACTGGCAGTATAGCGACAGTCATAGATCTTCTCTCAACCTGCTCGATTCTTAATGCATGGGCCACTTTCCATTTCCACATGTGCTTAGTCTCCAAGTCATAGGAGATATTTGGTGATCATCTTCCCATTGTGACATGGTGACAACTATTGGATCATCTCACCTAACCGTCAGATCTTCTTAACCTGCTAGGACTTTACCTTAGCTAATTTTCTCCCCTCTTTGTCGCGTGTCACCACTTGGAACCCCTTGATTCATTCTGAGATCTTCCTGGGCATAACTTGTCTATCAGGTCTACCAAGCATCAACCTCTGGTTCACCACCTAATCCATCTAAGCACAGCCTCATCCTCCACATCAGTGGCACTAAACCCACCACCTATTCTGGTTTGTTAGGCTTCAATCTTTTGGCCAAACCTCCCCTTTGGCAAGCCACTTTCTTGTCTTATCGAAACCTTAGTTTCATCGATACCTTTTATGTCGATGAAACTGATACCTTCGGTGAGTCCCTATAGTGATCCATCGAATCCAAGGTCTCATAGATGTTCATTTTGATGACATGCCACCTGTCTTCCTCATGTTACCACTAGACCTTCCACCTCATCAGTTGTGTGTCACCACTTGGCACCTCATGATTTGCTCAGAGTCTACCTCAACGCCACCTGTCTGCCATGTGGTACCCCTTGATTGGTTTTGGGATCTCCAACCTGACACCTTAGCATGACCTCCACTAACCACTGGAATGAACCACCTCATAACTATCTGCCTTAACTGCTTGTATTAACTGTCGGCCACAGTTCACCACTAGTGGTTTGTCGCCAAGTCACAGGCGATACTCGACGATCATCTTCCCATTGCGACATGGCGACAACCGTTGGATCATTTTGTCAGGTTGTTGATATTCCTTGATCTGCTCAACCCTTAGCCTCTCTTAAGCGGCTCTCTCTTGTACCACGATGTCACCACATGTCCAGCACTTGTCTGTCACCTCATCAGTCACCAAGTCATGGCTACTAATAGTCGAGCACTTTCACATGGTGGTATAGTGATGGTCGTCTGATCTTCTGCAACCTGCCCGCTTGTTAATATCCCCTTTTGGTGCAAAATTAGGCCGCTCTAAGATGCACGCACACGCGGGGGGGCCCACTGGGCTGAGCTGCTCCTTGTCAAAATCTCGTAAGCTTTGACACCTAATATGTGTGGAGCTTTGCATTTAAATACAACAAATTTACTCTGCACGGCCAATGTGGGATAAATGGTCTACGCCTTGAAAGTTCATTTCTTTTGTAAACCCAGTTTGGTGCCCAAGTAGAAATGCCTTACACAGGTGATTGCATCTACATTGAAGTTTTTTTTATTCCCATGTGCGATGCAGGGGATTTGGTGATACATTTGCCAAAAGAATATGCCTGCAGGTTTTAATTTTTTATGCCCTCACATTACAAAGTCGCGACTCATGCAAGAGAAATGGTTGAATCTTGGACCAAAAAGGTTCAAGGGTTCAAGTTCAAAATGAATTACAATAATGCACTTGCCTTACCATAAAACAAATCTGTGAAGAGAAATCCATAAAGCAAGGCTTCATTGGGTCACCAAATTTAGCATGATTTTTATGAGTCCCAATAGTGGTTCTGACTGAGGATGGTTGATTGCAAGATCAACACAAGAATTCAAAATCTTTGGTAGAGCATACCACCCAAAAACAAGACACTTCTTCTTTTAAAATCTTCAATGAGATTTACTCTCCAAAACAAGGGTTCCCCATTCCATCCAACAGCAGGGCTCCTTATTGAAAACCACACAACTGAAAGCAAAGTGACTGTACAATAGAACTTATTTACATATGGCCCTAGGCCATCAAAATTGGAATCAATGCTTACCTCTATCAAACACATGATTCTCATTTCCATGAATCAAGGGTAAGCTGAAAGTTTCATTTACACTTGCCTGATCACAAACCCTACAACTTCTCATCAGCTCATCACATAAAAGATAATCAGCACGCTGGCAATCATTCAGCTTTTGAAAAACAAAACCTGCCTGTGAATGCTGATCATCAAATGACACATAACCGTCATATTGTTTACAATTGTTTCCCAGCTGAAAAGAAAAGTAACCGAGCTCCATGTGATCATTGGGAACATCAAGCACATGCTGATTGCTAGTTTGCATAAATCAAAAACACTTATCCATAATACAGGCTTGCAAACTAGAGAGGAACATTTCCTCATAAAATGACTGCAACTTAGCATGCTGATCACACCTTATATCAGCCTTTTGCAAACATGAAAATGCATCATCACTTGTCAATGGTTCATTTGCCACTTACAAATCCGGGAAAACCACTTCAGATTTATCTTTCTCTTTAACACCAAGATCCACACAATGCATATTGAATTTTGAGTTCATATCAACATATGAATCTACATCATCCCATCTATCAATCTTATATGAATTTTCACTTTGTCTACTTTTCAAATCAAATGTAGGGAAAGAATCAATAGCATAAGTATCATACTTCACACCCTCAAAAATATCATCAGTATCAAAATGTATACTGATTGGGTATGAGAGATTGGGGAAATTTTTGGATGCATACCTCTTTAGATCAGCAGCTAAGAGTTCTGAGATTTGTTCACTACTTAGCGAAATTTCTCCTTCATTCTCATTTTCCTTGGCTTTATCTTCTATATTGTAAACATTGTCCCAATTTGATGCATGCATTAAATCTGCAGTGCTCATGTCTTTGTGCACATTTATTTTGTCATTACAACAACTTGCATCTGCATCATTACCTTTATTATGCTAATCATAAATTGCTGCTATATGTTGCAACATAGTTTCATTACTTTGGTTGCAAACACTTTGTGGATTGAGGAAGATAGCAAGGTGATCTATATTATTCAAATCTAAAACCTCAATAAGCTCATGACTATTTCAACAATAACTTGTACTTTCACAATTTTCTTCTTGCTCTAAATACACATCTGCACTGTCATGCTGAGAATAAGAGTACCTTCAGCATCATAAGAGGTATATCCACTCACGAATTCATCTCCATCACTGTCCTCAATACTATGTACATCTTCAGATTTGTTCATTTCAATCTCACATATCCATTCTTTAATACTAGCAACACTTTCTTCCCTCAAAGTTGAAGACCAATTAACTGAGTCAGGCTCATCAAGCTCTAAAAATAATTCAATCCAAACTGACTCATGGGGTTTAACATCAACTGGGAGCTCATTTAATGCAGCAATAAAACTTTCATAAAAAAACATATGGTGATTCTTCATTCCTCTTCCCTACTTTCTTTCTTAGAAACAAAATGCACTTTTATTGGATCTTTTGAAGATGTATTTCAATCTCCCTATCAATGTCTTTCAAATTTGACAAAGAAATTTTAGATCTAGGAACCACATCTAGATCCATCAAATTTGAAACATCTACTGAACCATTACTTGGACAATGCATCTTACTGTTTTACAAATACTTTGCAAAACATATGCAATCATTAACTTCATAACCAGATATACTTCTCACCATATTTCTAAATGAAACTTTTCAAAACAAGAAGTATGTAACCTTAAAACCAATACTCCTTTTCCTGGTGACTTGCTTTACCTTCTAAGGAACAAAACTTATCTCATGAATGGGAAATACCTGGGTATATTTGTTGTTGTCGTTCACTTCACTTTTGATTGAAAATTTGAAGAACTCCTCCCAATCTTAGGTTCATTCTTGCAGAGTCGCCACCTCCCTGAAGAGGAATAAAATTTAGCCACTGATCTTCACTCTAAAACAGCTTCAGATTTCTAGGTACTTGACATGGTAGAGTCACATAATATTCTTTTTTTTATTTCTCAGCAACAAAACCTTCCAGGATGTATACCTTCAAATCTGAAAACAACTTTCAAACTTGTAAACTCCTAAGACTCTTCCCCAAATGACTTTGGCCAAACTCACTTACAATTTGATTCAATGGTCTATACCAGAGATCTTTAGATTAGTTCCCCAATAGAGTTGCCATTTCTATTGTTCTCAAAAAAGAGAAACCCAAGTTCACTTGCAAACTATCTATGAAATAGCCAATCTCAATCAATGAAATGCTTTAGGGCTTGGGCAACATAACATGGGATCCTAATGATCCTCCTACACTTCAGATTCTGCTAGACCTAGGGGGGACACCCTTTTGATGCATAAAATACAACTAGTTATAGACATATGGCATCAATAAAAGCAGATGAATCTCAAAAAGGCTCAACAACAAGGAGGTTACTACAGATGGGCTAGATCTACATTGACATCTCAAGTAGATTGGAGCATGAGATAGGTGGAAAAAACTAAACCTGCAAACACAAAAGTAAAAGGATATTTGATTTTAAAACCTCTCAGAATCCCCAAAATCTGCAGGACCAGTGCCTTATCCAAGGGCATGGAGTCATACATCAATTTGCAAATGAAAACTTCTATTGTAAATCCAATTTATTAAGAAATATATCCTTGTATTAATTCCTGATATTAATACATTCTAAACTCAAACAGAGGATCATACATATCCAAACATTATCCTGAATCCAAAATGATTATTCATAGAGTTTAAACTCTTCCTTGAAGAGTATCTAAGAACACTCATTACACTCCCATTTTGAGAGGACAAACCCAAACTCCTTTGAAGATTGAATTCATTGAAAATAAGAGAAGGCCTAGAGACAATCCAATAAACTGTATATATGCCTTACATATATCTGACCTACAATATAAAACATCTATAGCAAGAAGATACTCTATTACTTGAAAAGGGACATTGTATTACAAATTTGGAAAAAAGCACAGAATTGGAAACCAAGATTTAGGAGCCTTGCTCACAAACATTTGGAACCTTCACAAAATGAGAAGACTCTCGAATAAAAAGGAAGGGAGGAAAAAATCATATTTCATTCTTTCAAAATGGCAACTACCCTATCTTCTCATTAACTGCCCACACACACGGCCTGCAGAAAATCTAATCTTCCTAACTGAGAAATAAATTTTGAGATTCTGAGGTAACTACCCCAAAAATACTTGTCGTGGGTTACAATTTACTATAGAATCATATTCCTTGGATCGATATCTTTCCAATGATATATAACAATTATATATCGAGCAAAAATTAATCCCTTAGTCATCAATCCCTCTGCAGGTTGGTCATTTAAAGTTTCTGCCTTTTCACCATAGTCTGAAATTATATTTTAAACCTTTGAATCTTGCTGCACAAATCTCTACCATGCATCACCTTCATGTGGCACCCCCTAATTGGCTTGGGGGTCCTTATCCTACCACCTTAGCACCACCTGGACTCACCACCAGAATTAAGCTCTTTGTTTCTTCCTTGTCACTGATCCGCGATGGATATTCATCATGCATCTTCGGACTGTGGATCAGTGACCATCATCGATCTCCCTCAGACTTGCTTGTTCTTTATTTCCTCTGGATTTCTCTTCTTTTCTATTAGGCCCCACCACTTGGTCACCAAGTTGTGGCTATTAGCCATTGAGCAACTTTTTGTTGTGACTTGGCAAGAGCCGTTGATCTCCCTCAGATCACCGTTGATATGCTTGACTTGCCCGACCTTTACCACGCTGAGCGGCTCCCTCTATCACTTTCTCTTTTGACTAGCCTGACACATGGCACATCCTGATTTGCCTTTGGATCCATCTAGACAGCCACCTTAACTACCACCTCGTCAGTCACTATGTTATAGGTGATAACCAACGGGCACTTTCACATGGCAGTATAGCAACGGTCGTAGATCTTCTCTCAACCTACTCGATTCTTAATGCCTGGGTTGCTTTCCATTTCCGCATGTACTTAGTCACCAAGTTGCAAGGGATATTTGGTGATCATCTTCCCATCGCGGCAAGGTGACAACCATTGGATCATCTTGCCCAGCTGTCAGATCTTCTTAACCTGCTAGGACTTTACCTTAGCTAATCTGCTCCACTCTTTGTCATGTGTCACCACTTGGCACCCCCTGATTCATTCTGAGATCTACCTAGGCACCACCTATCGATCAAGTCTACCAGGCATCAACCTCTAGTTTTCCACCTGATCCATCTAAGCGCAACCTCATCCGCCATGTCGGCACCACCAGACCCACCACCTATTCTGGTTTGTTAGGCCTCAGTCTTTTGGCCAAACCTCCCCTTCGGCAAGCCACTTTCTTGTCTTATCGAAACCTTAGTTTCATCAACACCTTTTATGTCAATGAAACTGATGCCTTCGGTGAGTCCCTATAGTGATCCATTGAAGCCAAGGTCTCATTGATGTTTATTTTGATGACATGCCACCTATCTTTCTCGTGTTACCACTGGACCTTCCACCTCATCAGTTGCATGGCACCTCATGATTTTCTCAGAGTTTACCTCGGTGCCACATGTCTTCCACATGGCACCCCTCAATTGGTTCCAAGGTCTCCAACCTGACACCTTAGCATGGCCTCCACTAACCATCAAAATGAACCACCTCATAACTGTCTGCCTTAACCGCTTGTATTAACTATCAGCCATAGTTCACCGCTAGTGGTTTGTCGCCAAGTCACAGGTGATACTCGGCGATCATCTTCCTATTGTGACATGGTGACAACTATTGGATCATTTCATCCGACCGTTGATCTTCCTTGATCTTCTCGACCCTTAGCCTCTCTTGAGCGGCTCTCTCTTGTGCCATGATGTCACCACATGTCTGCCACTTGTCTTCCACCTCATCAATCACCAAGTCACAGCTATTAACAGTCGAGCACTTTCACATGGCGATATAGCAATGGTCATCCGATATTCTACAACCTACCCTCTTTTTAATCTCCCCTTTTACTGCAAAATTAGGCCACTTTGAGATGCACGTGCATGCAGGGAGCCCACTGGGCTGAGCTGCTCCTTTTCAAAAGCCTGTAAGCTTTGACACATGATATGTGTGGAGCTTTGCATTTAAATACAACAAATTTCCTCCACGCGGCCAATGTGGGATAAATGGTCTACGCCTTGAAAGTTCATTTCTTTTGTAAACCCAGTTTGGCACCCTAGTAGAAACACCTTACATAGGTGATTGCATCTGCATTGAAGTTTCTTTGCTTCCCATGTGCGACGCAGGGAATTTGGCAATACATTTTCCAAAAGAATTTGCCTACAGGTTTTAATTTTTTACACCCTCACATTACAAAGTCGTGACTCATGCAAGAGAAACGGTTGAAACTTGAACCAAAAGGTTCAAGTTCAAAATGAATTACAATAATGTGCTTGCCTTACCATAAAACAAAGATGTGAAGAGAAATCCATAAAGAAAGGCTTCATTGGGTCACCAAATTTAGCATGATTTTGATAAGTCCCAATACGCCCTTGGTCTCCTTGTGTTGTGCAACGCAACACTCGGGTTTGTGACATGCCTTAACTGCCTCATGTGGATTCTATAAGTCTAGTGGTTGTATTGGGCATTAACAGGTCAATCTTTTGGTGCAAGGACAACCGCACTTGTAAAAAAATATTCACTCTGATATGAAATAATTAATCCAAATTAGACAACCCACTAGTTCAATTTTAGAATTATAAATTAGGGTTTTTGTGAATTTAACCTCTAAATTTATGAAATTAAATAGGAAATTAAACTTGTAATTTTAAATTGCATAAACACTTAGATCTGAGAACATAAATCAAAAATAAGGGTGTAAGGAGTCGGGTTCACCAAAATGTAATGGTGAAAAATTAGGGTTTTCACCAGAAAGAAGGGAGAAGACTACTATTATTTGCTTAGGGACTATTAAATTAAAAGAGGGGTGAACCTAATAGATCTAGCCCCAAATCAACAAGGATAGGGTTGAGAATTATTATTAGATTCATTGGCTTAGGATTTTATACCCTCTTTTAAGTTGAATTGTGAAAATGCTGAAATTAGGGTAAATGTGTTGAAATTGAAGAGATTATACATGAATAGTGAGCTACAATTGTCAAACGGAGCCACCAACCTGGATTTGAGCAATATGTGAGTGTGTGGACCTATTCCTAGAAGTTCATCCTAAATTATCAAGACCAAAATGCCTATCGCTCTAGTCCTTCACACTTTCACCATCCAAAGGGGAACCTGTTCATCTTTGTGAATAATGTTGATCCTAGAAATTGTAGCTTCACACTTGTTTTCTACACACAAAAAGAAGGGGGAAATTGTTGAGAATAGGGGTTTTCCTAAGTCAAACCCTATTCTAGAAATTAACCTTGAATGAAATATTGCAAATACAGAAATAAATAATAGAAAGATATACCTCAGATCTACAATTGTTGATGATGATGCTTTGCTTCTTGAATGTTATCACATATGTTGTATGAAATGACATGAACATGACAAAACCCTAATAACACACAAATTCTTACATATGAATGATGTCATTTTGCTCCACAAAGGTTGAATGAAGAATATGCAGCCTTGAAGACCTCTGAAAATACTTGATAATGAATGCTTCACGGATGCAAGGATGCTTTAGGTCAAATACTTATGATGCTTGGATTATTAGGATTGAAATGAATTGATTAATGTCTTAATATATGGGTGTTGAATGGTTGAATGGTTTGGAATATTGAGAGGGACAACAACAATAATTTTTGATGATCCAATTGATTAGTATTTTGCAAAAAAAAAAAAAAAGAGCAAAAATGAGCAAGATATGGCCATTTGAAGTTGAACTACAAAATCAAAAAGATCAACATGAGGGGCCTGCCAAATTTTCAAAAAAATGATGACATCAGCAATCTGGGAGGTTAAATTTGATGGTTGTTTGGCCGTCACCAAAACTTTGCCTCCCTACCTATGTGGTGTTCGTACAATACGGATGAAAGATGTGTAAAAATCAAATGGTGCCATGTGTCGTACAGAAAATGAGGCATCTGATGACGTGTACAGATGATGTGTTGTACGGCATGGTGATGTGGCAGTGTGACGTCAGCACTGATGTTGGCATGGTGTGCCAACTGGGTGTACAACCTGCTGATTGTGCAGGGTGTTTTTCCCACGGGCCAATGGCCACTTGCCACATGGCGAACGTGGGTCCCACCGGGTTAAATGGCTACCTGAGAGGGAAGAGCCACCAAGATGGTCCTAGTGAAGAAAAGGCGGTTGATAAGAAAAGGAGTCACCAAGGAGTTTGGGCGGTCGGCAACAGGAGCTTGGGGGTCGCTGGGAAGTGAGGCGTTAACAGTGGGAGCTTGGGGGTTGTCAGGTCGGTGCATGAGGTGATTGACGGTGGATCCATAGGATAGTGATCAGTGGCAATGGCAGCAGATGAGTGACTATCGATGAGTGAGCAGATCGGTGGACAGAACAGGTGCCCAGTGGGAGCACAACAGCGGGGAGCAGCCGGAAATACTGGTCATCGGTGATAGGGAAGAACACAAGCCAGCAAATGAGGTGCTAGAAAAGGACGAGTACCGGCAGGAGGATACTTATGGAAGTATGGTGGTGGGTGAAGGACCCCACCAAACATTAAAAGCTCTACAAAAAAGTGTATAGTCTAAGTACGATGGGCGGGGGTGACACGACCCCCCCCCCCCCACAAAAACAAATATATTTTGATTTTTTATTTAAAAAAAAACTTTTCAAATCAATAAATTTTTTGTGAAATATTTTTAAAAAAAGAAATTAAAATAATTTTGCAAAAAATACAATTCCTTTTTTATTTTTTGAAACATTTGTACTGTACCGCCCTAATTGGGCAAAATTTTCCTCCTAGCCTGAAAATCGACTTTCACCCAATATAGGCAAATTTATAGTCAAAATTCATGGAAACGGCCACTTGGACTCAATGGTAATGTCCAAATTATTGTATGATGCCCCCAAAAATAGTAGCACCCCATATACAAAAATGCAAGCCTTCAACAATGCCTCTCAAAGACAAATCAATGACACTCTAATGGCTCCAATACCATGTGAGATTTTGCCAAGATCATGTTGGCATATGCACACTCCAATGAGACATTGTAGGTGATTGAAGGTTTTGTCATTGATGGCAACCTTACAATCCTATGACACTAGCAAGGTATTCCACCGGCACTAGCAAGATCAGACTCTACATTAGCACTCAGATCACCGGCACCGGCAGTGAAAGGTAGCATACCGGCACGGAGGCCGACAGGATTTTTGTTGTAATATATTTTGTTTATTATTTGTAAAATCATTGTAAGCCAACTTGGCAAGTTGTAAAATGGCTCTTATATAAGAGAGATCATTGTAGAACATTTTAAGTAAGAAAGAGGAATGTAATTAGGCGAAATAAGGCATACCTATTATGCGAATTATAGGTTAAGGGTTTATGTAAAAAGCAAAGAGGAAACTGGTACTAGATCTGGCATTATAGATGCTATTTTGAAGCAGTACAAGACACTGGATTTATATAATCCATTTTGTAAGTCAATGAGACTTCCCATTTTGTATTTGAGCAGTGAGCTCTAGGCAGTTGGCCTTCCTGCATGTGCAGGCCCCTCTTGTAGTAGTAATATTCTCTTATTGGCCAGTAAGTGAATATTGTGCGTCACAAATCCCACCGAGGTTTTTCCCACACTGGGTTTCCTCGTTAAATCCTTGTGTTATGGTGTGTTTTTCATGTGGTTGTTTTTATCTCTATTTATTGCATTACTTTCTGCTTACTGGTACACAGTATTAATATGCTCTACATGTTTTAAGTTAAGAAAATCTATTAACCGGTTAGATACTAATTCACCCCTTCCCCCTCTTAGTATATGTGGGAATCCTAACAATTGGTATCAGAGCTTGGTCCTCTATTTTCAGAAGCCTAATAGAGTGAGGAAGATCTTAACACTGGTAGAGATGGAAAACTTGATGAAGCAACTTGAAGGAGCTCTCTCAGACTATGATGCAAAAAAATTGAAAAATATCAAACTTAAAGATGATCTAAAGGCTACTCAGGACATTATTCAAGCACTTTAAGAAAATTTTACTATTTCAAGAAACAAGAGAAGAGAACTTTGTGAAAATATGCAAAATGAGAATGATGAAAAAGAAACTCTTAATGATATGATAAACAAGCTGAAACAAAAGAACATGACAACAAAGAATGAGATGCAGGATATGACTATGAGATTGTGTAAAGAAATTGAAGATAGAAAGAAGAATGAAGAAGATTTGACTAGAAGACTAAGTGATGCTGCAAATGAAAACACAAGACTCAGCTATGAAAATGATTTATTAAAGATAGATCTAATGCACACACAGAATGACTCAAATGAACTTATGAGGTAGAAAGAAGTCTTAGAAAGAGAACTAGATACTGCAAATCAACATAAAGAGAAATTCAAGAAAAGCTCAGAAGAACTTGGTAACTTGTTGAAGAATCAAAAACCTAAAGGTGACACTTGTGGAATTGGCTTTGAAGTTGGTGAAAGCTCGCAAACACACAGGATCATAGCAAACCGATAAGACAACCTACTGCTTATAAATCTAATGGAAAATGCTTTAACTGTAACAAGTATGGTCATAGAGCAAATCAATGTAGATCTAGAAATTATCAGAATATCAACACCCCCACCAGTAAATGTTCAAAATGCAACAAAGTTGGTCATAACTCTGAGAATTGCAAAATGAATGTGAGATGTTATGTTTGTGGAAGATTTGGACACTTATCTAATCAATGTAGAACACAAACTGGGATAGGTTATGGGAAGGCTATTCAGAAGAATAATGTGACTTGCTATGCATGTAACAAAATTGGGCATATTGCTAAATTTTTTAGAAGTAAAGGATCACCAGCAAACAACAAAGGTCCTAGTTTGAAAGGTAAAGAAAAAGTTGAAGTGAAGCAGGAATTTTCAAAACAATGGATCAAGAAATCAGAACTGAATGTGGATAGGAATACTCCTCCACCGGTAGAACCAAGCAACACTCCACTGGCAGAACAGAGTAGCACTCCACCAGTAGAACCAAGAAACACTCCACTAGCAGAATAGAGTAGCACTCAACCAACAGGAGTCTCTTCATCAAATTGAATAAAATTTCCTTGAGGGTTTGGCAATTAATGAGGCATATGCTATTATTCCCTTGGTTGATGGTGAGAATTTGAAATTACTTCTATACTAGCAGACAAAGTTAAGTGATTACTTAACTGGCGTGCATTAAATGTGGTCGTTGGCAAATTGACATTATAAATTAATGTTTTTGGCTCCATTTTACTTCACTGAGCATTCAAACATTCGAAGACCGTGAAATCTCCAGAGCTAAGGCATTTTCGAGCAAAGAGGCAAAGCACTTCAACAATCAATCCTTCCTAAGGCAGAGAAAGGTATTTATAATCATTGCATCCTCCTCTATACCTGAATTCATAGAAAACCCTACTATAGTCAATGTAATCAAACAACCTAGGCCCATATTTCAACTAGTTCCCGAGATAGCTAAAAAGGATGACAATGTAGGTGCTTTTTCCAAATTCCCAAAGGAGTTGTCTATGCAGAAGACCCTAGAATCTATATTCATTGCCATATAGAAGAATTAGGAGATGAAGAAATCAAGAGCATGTACAAATATGTTATCTATGATGATTCCAGTAAAGTAAAACCTGAACACCAAATTATTGAAACCCTAGGATTCATTGAGATCCTCAGCATTCCAGATTTCCCCAAGGAAGTTATTAGGATAGTGTTAAGTAGAGTACATGGTGCATTCTTTTGGCTTGAATCTGTCCATAAAATTACCAAGGAAGTGGTGAAAGTTGTAACAAGATTACCCTCCACCGGTAGCAAACAAGACAAAATGAAGAAGGTCTCAAATGACCTGGTAATGAACCTAACTGGTGCAACATCCAACAAAAGGTCTCAAAGGGTTATTGATGTGACTGACATAAATGTGATATTTGTTAGCATGATCTTAGGATACAAAGAAACACATGCAAACAGACTTAACTCAATTTCCAATTTATGCATAAAAAGTGCACATGATATGGTAAAAGAAAATGTGAAAATTGATGTATGTGAGTGGCTAAAGGATGAATTGATTGATAATTTAGGGAAGATCAAGAAGGATAAGAAAGGAACTTTTAGATTTGGTAATTTACTTGTATGCTTAATGCTACATATAACCAAATAGATGCCTGGTATAGGCAACAAGAACCTTGGATTTGACATACTAGTAGGGAAACAATTATCAGACTTATTCAACAACATGGGTGAAAACAAGGTAAAGAATATTGATGAGTATTTTCAAGCACTAAAGGCTAGAATGAACAAAAGAATTAGACTGTCACAAGAAATTGTTAACAAATACAAGGATGATATATGTTTTGTAATTAAAAAGGATGAGATCTGGATGGAAGCAGTTATCCCAAGAACAAGTTGGGTTACTGAAATGGGCTATGAGACTAATAAACACATCATTGAAACATATGCTAAAGCTCTTCTAGAAGCACCAAATGAACCTAAGGAAGAAGTATTTGGTAGTGATGAGACCACTGAAAACCAAATTCAATCTAAGAAGAGAGTAAAGAAAGTAGAAGCAACTGTGAGAAGAGGTTCAAGGCAGGCTAAGGCTATAAAAGAAGATGTACTGAAACAAACCGGCATCACTGAAGATGAGTTATAGGCACAGCAACCAGAAACTCACTTGTCACCAGTAGCAACTTCTTTAGAGAGTGACAAGCTAGCTAAATTTAAATGAGTTGTAAGGAAAAGACAACCTTCACCAGTATCCACACCCTCACCTAGAAGAACTAGACAAAAACAACAGATAGTGAGGCCTCCAGTAAAGAAGACAACCCCAAAGAAAAAGCTAACACCTAAGAAGAAAAGGACTCAACAGAATATTTCTCCAATTGACAAACTATTGGATGAAATCACAGAAGAAGGAAATCTCAAGAACATAGAAAAATTATATGATACACTATCAGCAGATGAGAAAGAGCAAGTTGAAAACAATGTCATTTTACACCTAGATATCTATTAAAAAAATTTAATGCAAGTTGTAGATGAACTACCAGATGAATTATTCAAGAGACTGGAAGCAAGAAGACAATATGTTGTAGAACTTGACAAGAAAATCAAAATTGAAAAATTACTTGTTGTCTACCCAGTCAACTCTCCAAAAGAAATAGATGATCTAATTGCAAAGGAAATCTGGTCAGTATTCTCTAATGCACACCAACATATTGCACTAATGGTAGGAAGAGTAAATGAGGTAACAGAAGAAACAGAAAATGGATGGGATATATTCCTTGTGGAGAAAGAAAAGCAGGAAGAATACAGGAACCCCAAGCCTATCAAAGTCTATCAAAAGGACAAAGATAAGGGTAAAGGAAAGCTTGGTGGACCTCCTAATATCAAAATAAAAGATAACTTATCCCCACCGCCTCTGATTACTCCACCGATAACAACAACAAAAGACCAACTGGCAGATGACAGTATGGATGTATCACAAGAGGATACTAATCCTAATCTTGAGGTACTATACACAATGGATGTTGATACTCAAAAGCTCAACATTGTGATAGAAAAGGACACAATCGATAAGACTGACATGGCTAGTAAGCCATCGGTAGCTGACAACATTGTTAACACTGAAGGTAAACTAGCAAATGGGAAAATAGAGACTGAAACAGATCAACAGACAAAGAGACAAGCAAAGCAACCGGCTTTGGAACAGGAATAGGTTCATGTGGAAACAGTGCCACCAGCAACAGGAGAGAAACAAAAACCCTTGCTTAAGGAAATGGAAACATAAATTGACCTACTAGAGGTCACTACAAGCATGGTTACTTCCTCCACCGATGGAATTCAGAATGTTGGTTCCTCCTCAACAGGGTATAAATCAACCAATGTAACTGAAGTTCTTTTAGATTCTTTGAAGAAAATAATTGATTGTAGTTCACAAGCTTATAAAGCTATAGATGACACAATCCCAATTTTGAAGATGATAGCTCCAAAATGCAACATAGATAATAAGGATTCTTTGAGTCAACTTGACACTTTGTCGAAGTATATTACTGACAACACAGTGACAGTTGAACAAATAAAGGAACAGGCATTCAAAGACAGGTTGGAAATTGAAAAACAAAATTTCTTTGAGGATCAAATAAAGAAGTGTACTAGGGAATTTGACACACTTCTACCGGAACTATGCAACCCATTGAAGGAATTTAAAACTCTGTACAAAGATACTTGCAAGACAAACTTCTTAACAGTTGACATAGATAAGAAAATGAGCAAGGTACAAGAAGAAATAAATAAACTTGCTGACAATTTTGTTAATTCACCTCATACATTATCAGTTTTTAAGAAAAAGATAACTAGTTTTGAGGAAGAATTACTGAAGCTAGTGAGAGAAAATGACAGAATAATAAAGAAGGCTAAAAATCTAAGACTAAGACTAAGTCCAAGACTAGACTATCTAGCATCCTTGAGGAAGGAAATATCTAAGGCATTAGTACAAGGACGGAAAACACCGGCAGAGCATATATAGCACCTCACCGGTACAGTTCAAAGAATAGAGGCAGCAATAAAAGACAGTAAGAAGTTTATGGAAAGCATAAATTTGGTTTTGGCAGATCTTTTTCAAATTGTAACCACCCAGTTACAAGGTTGAGACAAAAAAACTACAACTCTATTGACACCTTGAAAACCTTTGTCATTGATGCCAAAGGGGGAGTAGTAGTATGAGAAAATAATTTGCAAAAGACTTATCTGCTTAGGGGGAGCTCATATGTTTTTGGTACAAATTTTTGGAATACAAGTTTTGAATACACTTTTGAAATTTTCTCATGAGTGTTGCCATGAATGCCAAAGGGGGAGATTGTTGGCATATGCACACTCCAATGAGACATTGTAGGTGATTGAAGGTTTTGTCTTTGATGGCAACCTTACAATCCTATGACACTAGCAAGATCAGACTCTACATTGGCACTCAGATCACCGGCACCGGCAGTGAAAGGTTGCATACTGGCACATAGGCCGACAGGATTTTTGTTGTAATATATTTTGTTTATTATTCGTAAAATCATTGTAAGCCAACTTGGAAAGTTGTAAAATGACTCTTATATAAAAAAGATCATTGTAGAACATTTCAAGTAAGAAAGAGGAATGTAATTAGGTGAAATAAGGCAGACCTATTATGCGAATTATAGGTTAAGGGTTTATGTAAAAAGTAGAGCAGAAACCGGTACTAGATCTGGCACTATAGATGCTATTTTGAAGCAGTACAAGACACTGGATTTATATAATCCATTTTGTATGTCAGTGAAACTTCCCATTTTGTATTTGAGCAGTGAGCTCTAGGGAGTTGGCCTTCCTGCATGTGCAGGCCCCTCTTGTAGCAGTAATATTCTCTTATTGGCCAGTAAGTGAATATTATGGGTCACAAATCCCACCGAGGTTTTTGCCACATCGGGTTTCCTCGTTAAATCCTTGTGTTATGGTGTGTTTTTCATGTGGTTGTTTTTATCTCTATTTATTGCATTACTTTTTGCTTACCGGTACACAATATTAATATGCTCTACATGTTTTAAGTAAAGAAAATCTATTAACTGGTTAGATACTAATTCACCCCCCCCTCTCAATATCTGTGGGAATCCTAACAGATCAAGAGCTCAATGATAAGTACAAAATAGAGAGACAAAATATAGGACAAGAATAAACTATATTTGTTGGTATTATGGATGTGTTGCATTGGTTTTGTCATTGATGTCAACACTTATCAACACTTATCCTTCTGGAGATCTTTGGTTATGTTCACTAGCAAGTTCAATGACTTATGCACAATCATCGGTATTTGGTTCACCGACACGTTATATTGTTCACCGGCACTGAGGATGACTTGTTATCATCTAGAGATCACTTGGTTATGTCAAAGACATGGTTTGGACATTTGGTTTTGGTATTTTGTTTATTGGTCTAATCGAGTGGACATATTTTTTATTACCAGCAAATTGGTCTAGGTTATGGACTGGCATTCATTATCTATTCCAGATCAGCACGACATGTTATGGAGATAATTTAATTGATTGGATATTGTATTGAGCCGACATGATGCATTACATCTTGACTTATTTGTAATTGATTTAGTTGTAATATTCTTTGTTAGCCGACCTACACATTTGGTCTTAGGTTTTGGTATATATGTAAGATCTCATTTGTGAGATGATGTAATACGTAGAAGGAAGATAACGGTATATAGTTATGGTATTGTAACATGGTATGTGTGAATATTGAAGATCATTTGAGTAGATCATAGAGAAGGTGATTATTAGAGCTTAACCGGTACTGAATCTAGCATTAGAGATGCTACTTTGAGCTGTACATTATCATTGGATTTAATCATCCAATTGTATTCAGTGTGACTCCTATTTTTTGATTGAGCAGTGAGCTCTAGGCGGTTGGCCTTTCTGCATGTGCAGAACCCCATTTGTATACACATACTATTTACAGTAGTATCATCTGATTGTGGGTAAGGTTTCCCACCATGGTTTTTCCCCTTATAGGGTTTCCACGTACAAATCTCTATGTTATGTGTTGTGGATGTTGTTTCTCTTTCTGTTTCATACATTAAGTTTCACCGATATTGATATTAATTATTAACCGGCATTAAGGTTGGTTTACTGATATTATGTATCAAGTTTGATTAAGTTATATTTGGGTTGAAATTAATTAACAACTGATTCACCCCCACCCCTCTCAATTACCTTTGGGTCCTAACAATATTCTCATCAATAGATAAATGATCAATTAGTTACATACAATGAATATGAGCTTGCTTATATAGGCAAGGCTATATGGATATGTGAGCACATAAACATGGCATGTGGCTCAATAAGAAACAAGGGTAGGTAGGGATAAGTAGGGGTAGGTAGGAGAAACAATATAATATTCCACATGAGGTGGATCACCCATCAAAGGTGGAATTATCACTCCATATTAAGTGGATATGATAGAGTAATAACAAGATCACACCATAAAAGGTAGAAATCTCCTACAACACACTATCCCAATGTGGCACAAACACCCAAGTGTCTCATACCCAAACTACTATGAAATGTATTAAGCTAAGTAAACTTATGTAAGGTGTACTAATATCCAACATAAATAAATAATTACACCAATTGGGGTGAATCAGTGTTCTCACACTTATAAAACTTTTACTGATATTTTAACTCAATCAATCTCATAAAAAATGAATTAGCAAATGCAGAATAAAAGAAAAGCATAATCACAATATAGACACCGGATTTTTATACATGGAAAACCCAAATGGGAAAAACCATGGAGAGGGTTAACTCTCAAGATAATAGAACTAGTTATATGGTGTTTACAAAAGGGTGGGTCATTGCCTAAATACAATTCGACTCACTACCAAAATGCTCACTATAATATAAATAAGTGAATTGAGGAAAATTGCATCTCTGAATGCATGAGGTTAGTTCCAACATAAGCTCAAATATCAACACAACAACTCACAATAGATCCAGTAAGGGATCTCTCCAACATGTCCACAACTGTCTGTAGTAGATCTAGTAAGGGATTATTGCAACACTACACTCACACATACACCTTCGCTCTTACACATACATCATACTCTACTATTCACACTGCACATTGCTTGCAAACACTTTGTTCCATTGTCTTCTCAATTCGCTTGAACACCACACTTGCTTTTTCTCTCTCTCTTGCTATGTCTCATTCACACATCCATATATATATATATATATATATACAGATAAGCACACACACCAAGATTATATGTCAGCCAAGCACAAAAGGTTTATAGAATAAAGCATTGCTTGGATCAACATGTTACCCAATAAAGCCTTGATAAAAAATAGAGTAACCAAGTCAGCCTTAATTTATCTTCTACACACTTCCTTAATTACTGAAACAAATGCTTCAATTCTTAGAACAAAACAAGGGACTACCAAATCCATAGATATAGACCCACAGACACAAACTCCAAGCTTAATCGTTTCCATCTTCAAGATACCAATAACACAGATTCCAGAGCATAGAACTCATAGAACATAATGTAATATAACCATTCAGATAAAATTCAATAGACACAATTAATACCTAAACTTGATACAAACCATGATAAGAAAAATGCAAGATTTCAGAGAAGAGGATCTTCCAAAAAATACTTATGTACACCATGCATGCCTTACTACTTCATATCACATACATATATATTTTCCATTGTTGCTCAACATCACATACATACCTATCTTCCACTATTGCTCATTACACCACATCTAGTCACAACCGGATCATCAGGTTTGACATCAATGGTGCATCAATGACAACAATGACAACATTCACACAAATCTAACAATCTCCCCCTTTGTCATTCATGGTAAAACATTTCAAAAAGAACAATCATGTATATCTACATATAACTCCCCCTTACGCATATCACTTATATCTCCATTTTTCCCCCTTTAACATCAAGGACAAAGGATGCCTTCGATGAAAAAGAAAAAGAATGCATTCAACAACAAAAAAAATGTCAGAAATGTATATCAAAAAGAAATTCTTTAACTTCTTTTCTATTCTTTTCTTCTAAAAGGTTTGTTTGTATTTCTCCTTAAGATTCAGAAGGAGAACCTTCCATGAGTATACAACCAATTTGATGGTAACAAACAATATTCTGCATCCAACGAACACATTAATAGCATGAGATATACTATCTAGAATGGATGGATTCTACTCATACTCAACTATGTCATGAAGCAATGTTGAGAAGTGTTCCAGTTTAGCCTCAACAATCTCCTTAACTTTCCAAAAAATTCTCACATAATCTTCCTTCTTCCTTGCAAATATAATAACTTAGATTGCAGAGAATTTACCTTCTTCCTTTGATCACCATCTTTATTGCTCAAAAAATCAAATGTCTTACCAATAGAACTCAACTCCTCTTCAATGGATTCAACTATTGCTTTGAAATTCACCATAGCAGTTGGTCATTGTAGATAATACCTATACACTTTGCTAGCACTTTTGATACAATCATTCATTTCACCTATGCATTCTAATAAAGTTTTATGTACATGATTACATTTCTACAACATATCTTGTATATTATCTGCTTTTACCTTTGAATCATCTTTTCCTTGCACTGCAACCTCCAACTCTTCTTCAACCAAAGGAGACTCTAGATCATCTAATTCAATTATATCTTCCTATTTCAGTTCTTTCTTCTTCTTCTCAGGTTTCAAAGAAGTAGAAAACACAATATCCTTCATTTTTCTCTTTTTGAGGGCTAGACCCTTCTTAGTAGAGTCGGTAGCCGGGGATACCAGGCCAATACACCAAACATCTTGAAATGTCTTAAAGTAATCATCACAAGCTTCTCTCTTTTCCAAACCATTTAGATATCAAAAAATTTGTCTTGCAACCAAGACTTGACACTCCCACAACACATTTTCCTTTGCTGATGAAGATCCCAGAAAATACATTACTAAACATACAAGCAACGATCCAAACCAAAAGAGGTAGCCTTGATCTTTTGTCATTTTGATATTTTCTAACAGCTGATTTTTCAATAATTCACACAAATGGAAAACTACATCTTCCATAACAAACTGACGTGCAACAAATACTGCAATGGCTGGCGTAGAACCTTCCCTATTTCTGAAATAAACTTTAAAAGTGATTCCTATGCAACAAACCTTACCACAGGGTTGATTATTTTGTCAATCAATAGCACTCTCTAATCTCCCATTACTCTGGTTAGTGTTCGATATTAGAGTTGTTGGAATGTGTTGTTGTCATTAATTTCAACATGATGTAAATGTTGTCATTGGTGTCAAAGGAACTAAATGTCTTTGATGTCATAGATGTAAGAAGACAATTAGTATTGTCAAAGGTGATGATTTATATAATTGGATAGTTGTGATTTATATGAAGAAGACATCCAGAAGGCATCTCCATGATCAGATTAGTGATTATTATTGAAGATGAATTCCATATACAAGATGAAGGTATACAGTGATCAGAGCATAGTCACTGAGAATATATACTTTGTATTCTGACATACATAGCAAGACATGACTACAACAACAAATGGTCATAGAATACATATATATAGTGTGTATATATACATAGTAATATATAAAATGATGACATCATATAAATGACAGTATATATAGGTCACAGCATAAAGAAGATCCATATATATAAATATATATACATATACATAGCCCACATGATAGAGTATTTGATTGCAGCCTTGATATCAGCAAGACTCAAATATCTATATTTCTGAGAATAGATTCAGTATATATTTCTGAAAATATATTTTTGAGTATTGATTAAGATATACATTCCTAAGTATATAAGTTTACAGTCTGGAATAAGTTCACAGTCATATTCTGTTCCAAATCAAATGAAAGATTACAGTTCGCATGGTTCATAGTTGTCTATCCACAATGATGATATCATTACACCATAATATCAATATAGTATTATGATATTAATTTATACGTATTTTAATGTATATTTATAATATATATACAGAGTCTTTGGTTGCAGAATATACATATACAGATAATGGCGGCAATAATCAACTTTATATGTTGGTGCGAAGACCAATACAGGCAAAGTTGGAGCAAACATATTTTGTGAAGACGTTTCAGAGCCTCAAACAAATAAATATTGTGAGTCAGAGAAATGATCTATCATGGTAGAAAGGCATTACAATATGTGGCAGTAGTTCATTCCTTCTAAGGTTTCGATTTGTTTGGAATTGATGAAAATGACTATGATAGCAAAGCAAGATGCAATGAAGAAAATTAAAGAATGACTAAATAATTTGTGAAGAGAACAATAAATATTCCTACGGCAAATACAAACAGTTATTTGATTATAAGTAATGATTTAATTCTTATGTCAAATATGGTTGACTTTATGATTCAAAGATGTAGAAACTGAGATCGCCCAGGTTCATGAGTTCATAGTATATACACAGGTCGAATATAGAGACGGAGATTCTATGTTGATTTTTTTTTGGAATGATCAATATTGCACAGGTTGAAAAAGTCGACTATGCCTTTGAACAGTGATCACTATTAGCAGTGATATGAATATTGAATGTGAAAAATAAGATATACATATGTGAGTGTTTTCACTAAGACTATGGCCACAATGATACGAAGAAAGATGGACAATAATGTAGAACTAAAGAAATTGTTTATAGCAACAATCGTGTGAAAGACGACAGTAATAGTAAATACTGTTAGGACCCGAAGGCAACTAAGAGGGGGGGTGAATCAATTGTCTATTAATTTCAACCCAAATATAACTTAATCAAACTTGATACATAATACTGGTAAACCAAACTTAATGTCGGTTAACAGATTAGCAGTTAATATTAATACCAGTGAAACTTAATGCATGAAACAGAAAGAGAAACAACATCCACAACACATAACACAGATATTTGTACATGGAAACCCTATAAGGGGAAAAACTATGGTGGGAAACCTTACCCACAATCAGATGATACTACTGCAGATAGTATGTGTATACAAATGGGGTTCTGCACATGCAAAAAGGCCAACCGCCTAGAGCTCACTGCTCAATCACAAAATAGGAGTCACACTAACTACAATTGGATGGTTAAATCCAATGATGATGTACTACACAAAATAGTATCTCCAATGCTGGATTCAGTACTGGTTAAGCTCCGATAATCACCTTCAAACCTTCCTTGAACCTTCTCTATAGTCTGCTCATATGATCTTCAATATTCGCACATACCATGTTACAATACCATTACCTTACATACCATCATATCTCACAAATGAGATCTTACATATATACCAAAACCTAAGACCAAATGTGTAGGTCGGCTAATTAAGAATATTACAATTAAATCAATTACAGATAAGTCAAGATGTGATGCGTCATGTCGGCTCAATATAATTACAACAATATCCAATTAATTAAATCATCTCCATGACGTGTTATGCTAATCAAGAATACATAATGGATGTTGGTTCATAACCTAGACCAATTTGTCGGTAAGAGCAAATATGTCAACCCGATTAGACCAATAACCAAAATACCAAAACCAAGTATCCAACCCATGTCTTCAACATAACCAAGTGATCTCCAGATGATAACAAGTCATCCTCAGTGCTGGTGAACAATATAACCTATCGGTGAATGATATACTGGTGACTATGCATAAGTCACTGAACTTGCCAGTGAACATAATGTGCCAGTTCAACATAACCAAAGATCTCCAGAAGGATAAGTGTTGATAAGTGTTGACATCAATGACAAAACCAATGCAACACATCCATGATACCAATAATCTCCCCCTTTGGAATTGATGGCAACACAAGATGGAAAAACATCTAAGTGCCAAAACAGAATGCCAAAAATCAAAAACCAACAATCTCTAGAATAGATCAATACCAAAAATCAAAATACAAATGCAGAGAGTATATATCACTCCCCCAATAAGTAATCTCTACCCAAAGGATAATGTATGTTTTTCCATAGATATCTCTCCCCCTTTGACATCAAATGTCAAAGCAATACAAATACCAGATACAACCAATTCATAGAACCAATTACAATAACCAATTGTTAAATCCAACTACTCCCCTTGAGAAGTAGCTCTCCTCCATCAAAGCCAGAAAAAAAGGTTTCTCTGTTAATTCTGCCAGTTTGATGTCAATCATCAGATGTCTAAGTCTCTACCAGTGAGGGTATAACCCCAAGCTTCTCTCTGAGATATTCAAAAGTTTCCTTAGGCAAAGGCTTAGTAAATATATCTACAATCTACTCTTTAGTATTTACATAAACCAATCTCACTTCTTTTGCTTCAACATTCTCTTTCAAAAAATTATATTTGATAGAAACATGTTTAGTTTTCGAGTGAAATACTAGATTCTTAGATATATCAATTGCTTTTGAATTATCATAGTAAATGATTATAGGTTCTTTGCATTTTACCTTTATGTCCTTCAACATTTTCTTAATCCATAATACCTAAGTACAATTAGTTGCTGCTACAACATATTCTAATTTTGTTGTTGATAATGATGTACAACTCTGTTTCTTGCTCAACCATGAAATCAATCTGCTACCAAGAAATAATGCCCTACCAATGGTGCTCTTTCTATCATCTACATCTCCTACCCAATTTCCATCGATGTATGCACATAAATCAAAATTTTCATCTTTAGGATACCATAAACCAAGATTTGTTGTACCTTGTAGATACCGAAAAATCCTTTTCACTTTTGATTCATGATTTTCTTTAGGATTACTCTAAAATATTGAAACAATACATACTGCATTCATTATATCAGGTCTTGTTTGTGTCAAATACAGTAAACCTCCAATCATAGATTTGTATCTTTTCAGATTAACAGGAGTTGAATCGTCCTTCAATGTCAATTTATCAGTTGCAGTCATAGGAGTACTTACCAGTTTAGAGTTTTCCATACCAAATTTCTTTAGTAGTTCCTTCAAGTACTTTGTTTGACATATGAATATACCTTTATCAGTCTGTGAACTCTGCAATCCTAAAAAAAAATTTATCTCCCCAATCATAGACATTTCAAATTCTTCCTGCATTTTATTAGCAAAGTCTTTACACAATCCATCTTCTCCTCCAAAAATGATGTCATCAACAAAAACTTCAATAACCAAGATGTCTTCATTAGTCACTTTGAAATATAAGTTGTTGTCATCATTACCTTTAATGTAACCAAGCTTCAAAAGATATGTTTCCAATCTAGCATACCAAGCTCTAGGAGCTTGCTTCAATCCATATAAAGCTTTCCTTAATCTGCAAACCATATCTTTATCATTTGTCAATGAAAATCCATCAAGTTGTTCAATGTAAACTTCCTCTTCAATATCACCATTCAGAAATGCACATTTTACATCCATTTGATATACTTTATAGTTCTTGTGTGCTGCAAATGCAAAAAATAATCTGACTGCCTCAATTCTAGCTACCGGTGCAAAGGTTTCATTGTAGTCAATTCCCTCTTTCTGTGAATATGATTTACACACTAATCTTGATTTGTTTCTGATTACCTTACCATCTTCATTAAGTTTATTTCTGAATACCCATTTAGTTCCAATTACATTTTTATCTTTAGGTCGGGGAACCAATGTCCATGTGTTGTTCTTTTCAATTTGTTCTAATTCATCTTCCATAGCTTTAATCCAATGTTTATCTTCACATGCCTCAATAACAAATGTTGTTTCAATTTGAGAAATTAAACATACCTCTTCATTTTCCAGTCTTCCTCTTGTCATAACTCCTTGATACTTATTCCCAATTATCTGACTTTCAGAGTGATTCAGTCTTACATACCTGGGTGTGTTCACTTGTTGATGTTCTTCAGTCACTGTGGAATTATATGATGATGCTGGTGTGACTGGATCCACATTCTATACCGGTGCACTATGTATAGGTTCATTTGTGATCATCTCAACTATCGGTTCAGAATCCATAGACCTTGAATTTCCTCTAAATTGTTTATCTATCTTCACATTTGCACTCTCAATGATTTTCTACAATCTTTTATTAAAACATCTATATGATTTGCTCTTAGATAAATAACCAAGAAATATTCCTTCGTCACTTCTAGGATCAAATTTTCCAATACACTCACCTAATGTAGAATTTGCTTCCAAGTATTCTGAAGTATTTAAGAGTAGGAGTATTACCAAACCATAGTTCATAAGGTGTCTTACCGGTTTCACCTTTGATGTGAACTCTGTTGAAAGTGTAAACCGTTGTATTCACTGCTTCTCTCCAGTACACATGAGGTAGATTTGCTTTTGATATCATGCTTCTAGCTGCATCCAGAATAGTTTTGTTCTTCCTTTCCACAACTCTATTTTGTTGAGGTGTCTGAGGTGCTGATAGTTGTCTTCTAATTCCATTCACTTCATGAAATGTATTAAACTCCTTAGATGTAAATTCACCTCCTTGATCTAATCTTAAACGTTTGATTTTCTTATCGGTTTCATTCTCTACCATTGCCTTGAATAGTTTGAATTTCCCAAAATCTTATGATTTCTCCATGAGAAAGGTAACCCAACACATTCTAGAATAATCATCAATGATTAGCATAAAGTATCTATCTAACTATAGACTTCTTGTTCTTGCCGGACCACACAAGTCAATATGGATTAAATCAAGAACATTGTTGGATTTCTCATAAATACTCTTAAAATTTGTTCTAACTTGCTTTCTCATTTGACATTCCTTACATATTGGATTATGAGGTTTTACAATCATAGGTAAATCCCTTACTGCCTTAGATGAACTAATCTTTATAATGCAATCAAAATTCACATGACGTAGTCTTTTATGCCATAACCAACTTTCATCAATATGTGCAATCAAGCATGTATTTTCATTGTTATTCAAATGAAAGATATTACCTCTAGTCTGATTACCAGTTGCAATCTCCAAACCACTTCTATTCATGATTTTGCATTTACCATTCTTGAACTGTAACTGAAATCATTTTTCAACTAATTGACCAACACTCAAAAGATTATGCTTCAAACCTTCAACATAATAAACGTTGTCAGTATTGTGCTTACCATCAAAAGATATAGTGCCTTTTCCTCTGATAAAACAAGCTTTGTCATCCCCAAATCTTACTAGACCTCCATTGTACTCCTGAAAAGATAAGAATTTACTTTTGTCACCAGTCATATGATGTGAACATCCAGAATCTATAATCCATTCATCCTTTTCTTCAATTTTAGCTTCCAGGGCTTGCTCTACTGGTGGAACAGTAAGTGTCGGTTGATCTTCTTTTATTGCAACAAAATCCCATCCATTGTCTATCGATTCTTCATCAAAATCATCAGTAACTCCTTCATCAACATAGTAACATGATTTGTCTCTATTCTTCTTAAATTTGTATCTCTAATATTCAAGGTTAGGCTTATATGTTCTTTTAGCTTCTTCTCTTAATCTTGCATGTCTATCAAGACATCTAGATGCCATATGACCAACTTATTGCAATTAAAACATTTAAATGGTGCTTTACCTTCATACTTACTTCCAATAGGACCTTTAGGCATTTTCCTTGCAAATAGTGCTTCAAGTTCTTCTAGTTCTTCATTTTCCCTCCTGATATCTTCAAGTTCTCTTGCATAAAGTGCTTTCCAATCAGATTTATCAGATGATGATGATGCAGATGATGATGCTTTGAAGGCTAAATCTGTCTTAATTGTAGCAACAAGACCAAATTCCTCAAGCTCAAATGCTGAAAGTTTTCCAACCAAGGTATCTCTAGATACTAATGTATTAGGCATTGTTCTCAACTCATTAATAGCAGTTACTTTCATTTTGTATGCCGGTGGAAATTCTCTCAAAACTTTAGAAAAAATCTCATCTTCACTTAAGGAACCTCCACAACATTGTATTGCTAAAACAATTTCATTAACCCTTTCCATAAAAGCAAAAATTCTTTCATCTTCTTCCATTTTCAGATTTTCATACTTGACCCGGAAGCATTCCAGTTTTGTAATTTTGATAGTGGTATCTCCTTCATTAAATGTCTCCAATTTATCCCAAATAGCTTTAGCAATAGATCGATTTGATAATCCCATGATTTGTTGATCTGACAAGGAGCTCAAGAGGGCTTCTCTTGATTTGCAATCATTCTCTTGATCCTTACCCAATGTTGGTGGATTAGGTTGATTCGGTGTAGGACCAACATAGCCATTCTTTGTAACATCCCATATGTATTTTCCAATGCAATTCAAATGTGTCTCCATTCTGATCTTCCATATACCATAGTTAGTTCCATCAAGTTTTGGATTGTCCTTCCTAAAAAAGTTAGTTGTCATAGAATCTCCTCAAGTTGTTAAACTTTTGCAAAGAGAGGATTTAGCTCTGATACCAATTGTTAGGACCCAGAGGCAACTGAGAGGGGGGGGGTGAACCAGTTGTCTATTAATTTCAACCCAAACATAACTTAATCAAACTTGATACATAAAACCGGTAAACCAAACTTAATGTCGATTAACATATTAGCAGTTAATATTAATACCAGTGAAACTTAATGCATGAAACGGAAAGAGAAACAACATCCACAACACATAACATAGAGATTTGTACGTGGAAACCATGTAAGGGGAAAACCATGGTGGGAAACCTTACCCACAATTAGATGATACTACTGTAGATAGTATGTGTATACAAAATAGGAGTCACACTGACTACAATTGGATGGTTAAATCCAATGATGATGTACTGCACAAAATAGCATCTCCAATGTTGTATTCAGTACCGGTTAAGCTTTTATAATCACCTTCAAACCTTCCTTGAACCTTCTCTATGGTCTACTCATATGATTTTCAATATTCGCATATACCATGTTACAATACCATTACCTTACATATCATCATATGTCATCTCACAAATGAGATCTTACATATATACCAAAACCTAAGACCAAATGTGTAGGTCGGCTAATTAAGAATATTACAATTAAATCAATTATAGATAAGTCAAGATGTGATGCATCATGTCAGATCAATACAATTACAACAATATCCAATTAATTAAATCATCTCCATAACGTGCCATGCTGATCAGGAATAGATAATGCATGTCGGTTCATAACCTAGACCAATTTGTCGGTAACAACAAATATGTCAACCCGCTTAGACCAATAACCAAAATACCAAAACCAAGTATCCAAACCATGTCTTCAACATAACCAAGTGATCTCCAGATGATAACAAGTCATCCTCAGTGCCGGTGAACAATATAACCTATCGGTGAATGATATACCGGTGACTGTGCATAAGTCACTGAATTTGTCGGTGAACATAATGTGTCAGTTCAACATAACCAAATATCTTCAAAAGGATAAGTGTTGACAAGTGTTGACATCAATGACAAAACCAATGCAACACATCCATAATACCAACAAATCCTATATGGCAGAAAATATAATACTGATTAAACATACCAATGATACCATGTGATTGGTTAAACATGGATACATCGGGTAAGATAATTTAAATAAAACAAATGAAATCAAATTGTCCCTTAGTAGCAGTGTTGATCGATTCATAATCATTGATGATTATGTGGAAGAACCAATAATTATATAATCGGTAATATTTAAGAATTAAATTCGATAATCAACAAAAAGAAAAAGGTGTGATCTTTCACTCACCAATGTCAAACTACAAAGTAGTGAAGAAAAAAAATGTTTTTTTTAAAACAAAATGATATAGGAGGTTGTACGATCATGAGGGGCATGATTAATTTAAATAATAATAATCCAAAAGACATTATCTGAAAGAAGATGTCTTATCCTTGTGGAAAGGCATGAGTAATAGATATATATTGAAGTAAATTGAAATTTGAAGAAAATGTGAGTGAAGAAAAATGCTTTGAATATAAATCAAAAAGGAGCGGAGAAGATGTTGTGTGGAATATAATGTTGAAAAAAGGGAACGTGTAGTGTGTGGTGTGTAAGAAAATAATTCTGAAATTATAAATCAGAAAATAAAGAGTTTTCAGAAGTGTGAGATATGTGAAGTGCATGGAATTATATATATATATATATATATATATATATATATATATATATATATTAAGAAGTGAGTGTGGAGAAAATCGTAATAATTCTGAAATTATTCTCATACAGTTTGAGTAGATGTATACGAGGATATAGTTGTAAGTTTCAAGAGAAGTACATCTACAGATTTGGTGAGTAAAGACTTTATCATAATGTTGTAGATCATAAGTCAAAAATTGTGGCAGATTTATAGAAGGAATTAATGTGAAGATATTAAAGAGGAAGACTATGATCTCATTGAGATAAAATTGTGATCAAGATTATAGATGGTATTGTTGCATATTTATAGCAGATTTGATAAAAAGGATAAAACAATTTTATATAGCAAATTTGTGGAAGAGTACTTAGCAGATTTTGAAGAAGAATTTATAACAGATTTCTGAAGAAAATATCTCAGATTTGGGAAGAGATCATAGAAAGTCAGAAGAAGACAATATAGCAGTCTTGTGTAAGAAATTTATAGTAATTCATCATCTATTGTTATAGTAACATTGTCAAGGTGGAAAATTATATTTATGTGAAGTGGGTTGGTGCTCACAGATTTTGATTTAGGAGTTGGTGCTTCCAATGGGTTGGTGCTCACAGGATTCTGAAGTGGGAGTTGATGCTTCCAGTAGTTTGGTGCTCACAAATTCAGATTTTGGAGTTGGTGCTTCCAATGGGTTCGTTCTCACAAAATCATATTTGGGAGTTGGTGCTTCCAATGGGTTGGTGCTCACAAATAACATAGGGGATGGTGCCTCTAGTAGGTTAGTACCTACGAAATATTGTAAAAGAAGAAATATATATATAAGCAATAATTTAGCGTGGTTTTCTCCTGTAAGGGTTTCCACGTATATATCTTGTGTTCATTTTGTTAGATCACATATGAATGTTGGTATGCAATAAATATGTTAATGAGATAAGTTATATATTTGTGATTAAAGTTGAAAATTTTTAAGTTGGTGAAATTTGTTGTTATACTAATTCACCCCCCCTCTCACTATAACTGTGTGCTCTTCATAACATATTCTTGTGTTTCAATGTTGCAGGAAGTTGGTTTGGGTGATCTATTGTAGATATGTTGATGCGGGTTAATGGGTTTTGAGATACTTTCCTCTAGTTGATTTAGTATGAGTTTCAGTGTTCCAAAAGGTGATTTGATCGAGTTATGTGATATGGTGCAGTGACTAGTTTTTCTATCAGTTCTCTATTACAGAGTTGTGATTTCAGGTTTGTGTTGCTCCTGAATTGATTCTTTATATGTGTGGATTTTGGAGAGTGTTTGGGACGTTCATGTGTGTCCTCAATTCAATTGGTTCATGATTTGGAACTTCACAAGCATATCTTTCCATTTGTTGTTGGTGTTCTTGAGCTCCGGTGATGAAATAACAATGATTCTAGTTATCCGAGTTGTTGCAGTTGTTGCGGAGGAATTCACATTGCTTGTTGGTGTTTCTAGATTGTGTGCTATGTATTGTGCTAGTCTGCATTAATCATGGTGCACGTTATTGAAGATTTTATTGGTCTGGTGGTATACTTTGTGTTATACGACTTTCTGGCCGACCCGATGGGTGTTGCGTGTTGCGGATGATCTTGGCAAGATATTAGGTGGTGTTGCATGTTCAAGGATTTTATTTGGGTCCATGTTATGTCCTTTTAGATATCGTATTGGTCTTCATATTGAATTATGTATTGTGTGATGTAATTTTGTAATTAGATCTTATGTGTTGTGTCGACCTTGAGATTAAGGTTGATGAATTGTATAAATACATGTAATATTCATTTGTGAGGTATATCTGCATGTGTGTATATTGTTTTGATCCTTCAGTAGCAAAGGAGTAAAGCAAAGAAGTGTGAAAGAGTGTGCAGAAGTGTGAAGAGTAGAGTTTGAGTATATGTGCTTAATCGAAACTATGATCAGGCATTTGGAGATGTTATTCTTTTAGTTCATGTAATCTGGATTGTTGTCTGATCTTTGTAAGGTAGTGATCCTTCCCGAGGTTGTAGCCCTTTGTTGTTTTTGAGCAATGAGCTATAGGAAGTGTGCCTGGATGCAAGTGCATTCCCCATTGTAATATTTACACATAGTATTACAGAGTATCATCATATTGTAGGTAGGTTTCCACCATGGTTTTTCTCTTGATCGGGTTTTCCACATCAAAAATCCATGTGTTATGTGTGTTCTTGATGTAATGTTTATCTTTGCTGTTGTTGTTCTTGATCATATTTGAAGTTTAAGGTTAATTTGATTAAGTTTAATGAAAACTGATTCGCCCCCGCCCCCCCCCCCCCCCTCTCAGTTTTCCTTCATTGTCGTTGCCAACAATTGGTATCAGAGCTAGATCCTCTAGAAGAAGCTTGATCACTTGAGGAGATATGAGATGGCAGTTGTTGTTTTCAAGAAGGAGAATCTAAGATTTCATGGAACTAATTACACTATATGGAAGATTCGGATGGAGGTTCACTTGAATTGTCTTGGAGAAGATTATTGGAAGATCACAAAGAATGTCTACAATGTTCCTCTGAATGGTCTTGTTACTGCAACTAAGATCAAGGATGTTGAACAAAACATATGAGCTAAAGAAACATTGTTGAGTGTCCTGATTGATGTAGAGATGACTAATGTGATGGGATTGCAAACTGCTCATGAGATTTGGGAGAAGCTATAAACCTTGTATGAAGGAGATAAACATGTGAAAGTTGCTAAATTATAAAGCTTGAAAGGAAAGTATGAGTTGCTGAGAATGTCAAAAGATGAGAATATTTCATCCTTTATGGTTAAAGTGAATGATCTTGTACTGAACATCAGATGTGTCGGTGGAGTCCTTGGAGAAGACGAGATTGTAGCTAAAGTGTTGAGATCCCTGCTTCTTGATTACAAACATGAAGTTGATGCTATTGATGAGATCCAAACTATGACAACTATGACAAGAGATATGTTGGTTGGTAAGCTTGTTGCTTTTGAATTGAGCGAACTTGGTGAATCACATGTCAAAACTGAGACTACATTTAAAGCTACTGTATCCAGGAAGCAGAAGTATGATCTGAGAGACAGTTCAACTAGGGTTTCCAAATATGAAAGGGAAATGAGAGAGATGGAAGAACTAGAAAGAGAATTGGAAGAGCTTGAAACACTTATTGCCACAATATTGCCTAAGGGAGTCTGTAAGTATGAAGGAAAGTTCCCTTTGAAATTTTCATGCAATAAGATAGGTCATTTTGCTTCTAGGTGTCTTGAAAGAGAAGAAAGAGTGTCAAAGTATGATAAGCCTTACAAGCCTAATCACAAGTATAGATATCAGAAGAAATGTTATTGTGTTTTTTATGAAGGTGTGACAGATGATGAGTCTGAGAAAGGGAATTCAGAAGATGAATTTGTGTTCATTGATATCAAGGATGATGGTCTGGTACCTACTAATTCTATAAGTTGTATTGTTGAAGAGAAAGCCTTGGTTGCTAAGATTGAAGGGAAAGATGAATGGGTGTTTGACAGTGGTTGTTCACATCACATGACAAGTGATAAAGGTAAAATTGTGAATATGGAGAAGTATGCTAGTGGTGTAGTAAGATTTGGAGACAACAAAGCTTGTGTAATCTATGGTAGAGGTTCTATTTCTCTTTATGGTAAGCATAATATTGATGATGTTTTATATGTTGAAGGTTTGAAGCATAATCTTTGAGTGTTGGATAGATGGTTGATAAGGGATATGATTTAAATTCAAGAATGAGAAATGTAAGATCTTGAATAGCTCCGGTATAGAAATTGCATTGGGAACTAAAACTAAAGGTAATATCTTTCATCTGAATGTTGGTGAAAAAATTTGTTTGATTGCTTAGATTGATGATAGTTGGTTGTGACATAGAAGGATGTGTCTGTTGGAAGTGGGCCAGCGTCCCTCGCAGGGATTCGCAACATGGTTTAATAGCCTCTTGTGTATTCTATAAGTCTAGTGGTTGTATCGGGCATTAAAAGGTTGATCTTTTGGTGCAATGAAATCCCTAGCTTGTAAAAAGTGGTATCAAAGCTTGGTCATAGGTTCAAATCACGCAAGCCACGATGAGTGATGCTAGGAGGGAGATTGTTGGCAATGGTCTAGCGTCCCTTGTGGGGATTCACGGCATGGTTTAATAGCCTCATGTGGATTCTATAAGTGTAGTGGTTGTATCGGACATTGAAAGGTCAATCTTTTGGTGCAATGAAACCCTAGCTTGTAACAGTGTCATGTTAACTTTGACTACATGATTAAGATAAGCTCTACTCAAGTTGTTAAAGATCTGCCTAAGATAGTGAAGCCTACTAATCCGGCGTGTAAAGAATATCAATTGGGAAAGAAAAAAAGAATTTCATTCAAGAGAAAATTGTATACATCTAAGGTTATTAGATCTTGTGCATACTGATTTATGTGGACCTTCTAGGGTGAGAAGCTTGCAGGGTGATAGATACTTATGTTGTTGATTGATGACTATTCTAGAATGATGTGGGTCACTTTTCTAAGGGAGAAATGTGAAGCACTAAAGAAATTTAAAATATCCAAAGCTAGAGTGGAGACAGAGACATGATTGAAGCTGAAGTGTCTAAGATCTGACAGAGGGGAGAATTCACTTCCGGTGAGTTTAATTCCTTCTATGAAGAGCATGGAATTAGGAGACAGTTATAGGCTCTGTGAACCCCTTAGCAGAATGGAGTTGTTAAAAGGAAGAACAAAATTGTTTTCGATGCTACTAGAACTATGATGATTGAAGGAAATGTTCTGCATATTTATTGGAGAGAATTTGTTAGCACTGTTGTGTACACATTTAACCGAGTGCATATAAAAGGTGATTTTGGTAATACTCCTTATGAGTTATGGTTTGGTCATGTTCCTACAGTTAGGTATTTTAGAATATTTGGAAGCAAATGTTATATCAAAAGAGATGAGGATATAGGAAAATTTGATGCAAGATGTGATGAAGGAATATTTTTTATGATATTCTACTAAGAGCAAAGCCTATCGATGTTACAACAAGATATTGAGAAAGATAGTGGAAAGTGCAAATGTGAAGGTTGATGAGAGTCATGAGAAGCAAATCAGAGCATGTGGATATGAATTTGATGATTAGGATGTTACTTCAAAGAAGGTACAGACTCCGAGCATGAAATAGAGTGATCCAGAAGAGTCAATAAATCCAGATGTTGTTGGCGGTGAAGAAGTTCAATAACTGAAAATCGGAATAATTAGAAGACCCCCAGGTATGTAAGATTAAATCATTCAGAGCATATTATTGGCATGATAAAAATAAAGGTGTGATGACCAAGAGAAGAATTGTTGTTGAAGAAACATGTTTGATTTCCAAGATTGAGCCTAAAGATGTTGATGAAGCTTGTAAAGATGAAAATTGGGTAAATGCCATGGAAGAAGAGTTAAATCAGATTGAGAAGAACAATACATGGGAACTTGTTTTGAGACCTAAAGACAAGAATTTAATTGGTACTAAATGGGTGTTCTAAAATAAACTGAATGAAGATGGAGAAGTTGTTAGAAACAAAGAAAGACTAGTATGTAAAGGATAGTCAAAAATGGAGAGTATTGATTTTGAGGAGAATTTTGCTCCGGTAGCTAGAGTTGACGCTGTTAGATTATTTCTTGCATATGCTGCTCATAAGAAATTCAAGGTATATCAGATGGATGTGAAGTTAGCCTTTTTGAATGGTGAATTGGAAGAGGAAGTCTACAATGAGAAACCGGATCAATTTTCATTGACAGATGAAGGAGACATGGTGTGCAGATTGAAGAAAGCATTGTATGGACTTAAACAAGCCCCTAGAGCTTGGTATGCCAAATTGGACAGGTATTTGATGAATTTGGGATTCTATAAAGGAACTGTTGATAGCAACTTATACTTTAAAATTGATAATGATAATATTTTGATTGTTGAAGTCTTTGTTGATGACTTTATTTTTGGAGGAGATGATGATTTGAGTAAAAAGTTTGTTGATGATATGCAAAAACAATTTGAGATGTCTATGATAGGAGAGATGAAATTCTTTCTGGGATTGCAAATTACACAGATTGATAAAGGCATTTTCATATCTCAATCAAAGTATGTGAAGGAATTATTGAAGAAGTTTGGGTTAGATGATTCCAAACCTGTTGGAACTCCTATGGTACCAAGATGCAAGATGACAAAAGATGATGAATCTCCGAAGGCTAATTGGACCCTGTATAGATCTATGATTGGTGGATTGCTATATTTGACTCAAACTAGACCTAACATTATGAATGTTGTATGTCTTGTTGCAAGATTTCAAGTCTATCCTAAGGAAAGTCATGTTACTGTTGTGAAGAGGATATTCACATATTTGAAGGGAACAGTTGAATATGGTTTTTGGTATCCGAAGAATGATGATTTCACTTTAAATGCTTATATAGATGTTGATTGGGCAGGTGACCTTGATGACTAGAAAAGAAATATCAGTGGAGCATTATTTTGGGGAAATAATTTGGTTGCTTGGGCAAGTAAGAAGTAGAATGCTATTTCTTTATCTACTGCAGAAGTTGAATACATTGTTGCTACTAGCACTTGTACTTAGGTGCTTTGGATGAAGTAGATGTTGAAGGATATTGGAGTTGTTTATATGAGCCTACTGTTATATATTGTGACAACTCTAGTACTATCAATATTTCTAAGAATCTGGTGTTGCATTCTAAGACAAAGCATATATCAATCAAGTTTTATTTCTTGAGAGAGAAGGTGAATGAGAAAGAAGTTAGATTGGAGTATGTATCTACAAAGGAACAGATTGCAAATATCTTCACGAAGCCTTTTCCTGCAGATACATTTGTATATTTGAGAGAGAAGTTAGGGGTGATTGCCCCCCCTGGTGTGAACTAGATGCATTGAGTTGCATCAATCTGGTGGACTTCATAGTCTTATTCTATTATTAGATGGATGAGTGGGTGCTACTACTCAGGGGTAGTTAGTGTGTGATTCAGTTGTTCATAATTGTTCAAGTGTGTGTCTAAGGGGGAGAGATTATCTAGTAAGAGGGAAGAGAATAATGATTTGTATGTGTCTTTGGCATTGTTGTCAAAGGGGGAGAGATACATGTGAAAAACTACCTTATCTAAGGTAGAGAGTTATTTATGCATGATCTCAGGGGGAGATTGTTGGAGTTGATTTCTTTCTTTGCATTGATTATTTTTTACATTCATATGTTTCCATCAATGTCAAAGGGGGAGATTGTTGGATATTAGAGTTGTTGGAATGTGTTGTTGTCATTAATGCCAACATATTCCTATGTTTCTTGTGTTTCGGTGTTGCAGGAAGTTAGTTTGGGTGATCTATTATAGATGTGTTGATGCAGATTAATAGGTTTTGAGATACTTATCTCTAGTTGATTCAGTATGAGTTTCAGTGTTCCAAAAGGTGATTTGATCGATTTATGTGATCCGGTGTGGTGACTAGTTTTTCTGTCAATTTTGTATTGTAGAGTTGTGATTTTAGGTTTGTGTTGCTCCAGAATTGATTCTTTATGTTGCGAGGATTTTGGAGAGTGTTTGGGACGTCCATGTGTGTCCTCAATTCGGGTGGTTTATGATTTGGAACTTCACAAGCATATCTTTAAATTTGTTGTTGGTGTTCTTGAGCTCTGGTGATGAAATAATGATGATTCTAGTTGTTGTGGTTGTTGCAGAGGAATTCACGTTGCTTGTAGGTGTTTCTAGATTGTGTGTTATGTGTTGTGCTAGTCCACATTGATCATGGTGCACGTTATTGAATATTTAATTAGTTTGGTGGTATACTTCGTCTTATACAACTTTCTAGCCGACCCGATGAGTGTTGTGTGTTGTAGATGATCTTGGCGAGATATTTGGTGGTGTTGTGTGTTTGAGGATTTGATTTGGGTCCATGCTATGTCCTTTCCAACGTTGCATTGGTTCGCATATTGACTTATGTATCATGTGATGTAATTTTGTAATTAGGTCTTATGTGTTGTGTTGACCTTGAGGTTAAGGTTGATGATTCTAGTTGTTGTGGTTGTTGTGGAGGAATTCACGTTGCTTGTTGGTGTTTCTAGATTATGTGCTATGCATTGTGCTAGTCCGCATTGATCATGGTGCGTGTTATTGAAGATTTAATTAGTTTGGTGGTATACTTCATGTTATACAACTTTCTAGCTAACCCGATGAGTGTTGTGTGTTGCAAATGATCTTGGTGAGATATTCGGTGGTGTTGTGTGTTCGAGGATTTTATTTGGGTCCATGCTATGTCCTTTCCAACATTGTATTGGTCCACATATTGACTTATGTATCGTGTGATGTAATTTTATAATTAGGTCTTATGTGTTGTGTTGACCTTGAGGTTAAGGTTGATGAAATGTATAAATACATGTAATATTCATTTGTGAGATATATCTGCATGTGTGAATATTGTTTTGATCCTTCAGTAGCAGAGGAGTAAAGCAAAGAAGTGTGAAAGAGTGTGAAGAAGTGTGAAGAGCATAGTTTGAGTATATGTGCTTAACCGGAATTGTGATCAGACATTTGGAGATGCTATTCTTTCAGTTCATATAATTTGGACTGTTGTCTGATCTTTGTAAGTGTCGCATCCCCTATTTTCATAATTATTATTTAATAATGAAATTAATTATGTAATTATTTAATCATGACATATGATTTTTTATTGCATGATTTTAATATTTTAATTAATATATGTATTGATTTTTTCTTTAAATCCTAAATATAAATTATATTAATAATTTCTGGCATGATTCATGGAGTGGTCTCCCCCCTCTTAATCTTGAGGAATCTCTAGTAGATGTGATCCCTATATTTATTACTCAATGGGGATCTTACCTTTATGATTACATAGATGATCTTGAGTAGCCTTCAAATCATGTCCATTGGAAGAATGAAGCTTCACTCCCAATCTCCTCAGCTCGAAAGGTAAATTTTTCTTTGATTCTCAAGAACCGCATTATTTTTATCTCTAATGGTTTGGATAAATTGATATGGTGCCCTGCGAAGAACAGAAATTACTCTAGCAAGGAAGGGTATAAGGCGATTCATTAGATGTCAGTTCAATCCTATTCACAAAGAGCTTATAACTTCTGTTGCAACAACAGTATTCTTCCTAAGGCAGGGATATTTGCTTGGCTTGCTCTACACAAGAGAATACTTACCAATGAGAGACTTGATAAATTGAATATTGCACCTCCATTTGCCTGTGTACTTTGTGGTGAGCATAATGAAACGTTAGATCATCTCGTCCTCCAATGTGATTTTGCTCATTATTGTTGGATGTTTGTGTTTCCTAAACTTTCCTTTAGCATCCCTCTTCCAAATAATGTATGGGATTTGTTCTAGTCCTGGCTAGTCTTATACTCATCCTCTCTTTTTGCATGCATTTAGAAAGTGATCCCATCCATAGTAGTATGGTCACTTTGGTGGGAAACAAATAAGCATATTTTTAGAAAGTAGACATCTCCTCTTTCTGATGTTTTCAATTACATTAAAAATTTAGTATCAGAACCGGTTAATGCTCATGTTTCAAATTAGTTCAATCCAAATAGGGAATTTACTTCTTGGGATGGTCAAGTTATTAATTGTTGGAAGGGCATTTCTATTCCCATATCACCTTGCTTTCCGAGAGTGAGAATTAGTAAAATTGATAGAAATAAAGTGAAATGGTGTCCTCCAAGTTTGACACATTTTAAATTAAATTTTGATGGCTCCTCTAAAGGGAACCCGGGTGATGCAGGAGTATGAGTATGCATAAGGGACCACATAGGGTGTGTTTTTTCTTTGAAATATGTTTCCATTCCATCGAGTACTAACAACTACACAGAGGCATATGCTTTGCTTGAAGGCATTCTACTAGTTAAAAAATTGAACATCTCTTACATTCACATCAAAGGCGACTCAGCTATTATTATCAACCCTTGCATAAAGAGAAATATTGACAATTGGTAGATAAGATATTTGCTTGAACAAGCATGGGAACTTATTGATACATTTGTAAACTTTACTATTTCACATGTGTATAGAGAAGAAAATTGGGTTGCAGATCATTTAGCAAATATGGAAAGTTCCAAGGTGGAACTTAATATGATGGGTCTGAATTGTGATCTCGATTCTTTTCCAATTCTTAGAAAAATAATTTTGGAGGATATGGGTATAGGATAATATTGCACATGGTTATGCAATTGTTTTCATAATAATAAAAAGTTGGTATGTGAGGTATTATAATTGCAGGGTTATGTGGTTGTGTTGTATTTGAATGATGTGAATGGATGTCGATTTGGGCATCTATGAAGCGAGGCAGACTGTGGACTGCTATGTAAATGTGTACAGCTTTCATGATGTTTTGGTTCGGACTTCATCTTGTTCAACATACTTCAGGAAGCATTCGATACTTGGGGATGATTTGTGGCATTCAGTATTCTAGACATTACGAGATATATTGTACCTTTTTGGCATATTAGGGATTTAAGTTTCACAACCTTTCTATGTAATATCGAGCAAGGATCAGAGTTTTTCTTTCTAGTTCTTTTCTCCAGGAGCTCTTTGAATCAGCTTTTGTAAAGAAATATATAAATAAAATATATTAAGTGGCACTGCCACCTTTTTAAAAAATATAATAATAATATTATTTAAAAAAATGTTTGAAACATATTTTAAATTAACATAATGTATTTTTAGAACAAAGTTTTATTATTATATTTAATGTTTTAACTTTCATTTATTCTTTTTAAAAGTTTCTAATTTATTTATATGTTTTAAGAATTCAATTAATAAATTAAAATAAATTAAAACAAAAGAATCTTTTTAAGATAAAAAGAAACTTAAAACAAAAGTTTCTATTAAAAAAATATTTAGAAACTTAACTTATAGAATTCATGTTATATATTTATGAACTTTAGTAAGAAAAGGTGAGAAAGATATGGAATATTTTTTTTAAGGAAAAGTAAATTTTTTTTAATTTTTTTTAAAAGTTTCCTTTTAAATTCTTTTAGAAACTTAAAATATAAATTCATATTATAATTTATTTTATGTTAATTATATAGATATTTTAAATATATTAAATATTTTATTGAAAAGCATTTATAAATTAAATAGAAAACATAAATAAAAAAGAAAACTTATGTAAATATATTATTATAAATCTTTTATTAATATAATGAATACCTTTTCTAATATATTATAAAAAAAAGAAACCAAGAGATAGAGTCATATATAGAAGGTTTTAAATTTTAATATTGAAAATATTTCTTAGAAAATAAAGTTTCTACATAAAGGATAAGAATTGGTGAGATAAAATAAAATAAATAATTATTATGGATTTTATATTTCTTTAGTTTCTATTATGTTTTAAGATAATTAAGATAATTATTATTGAAAGGATAAGTTTAGATAAAGAAACATTTTTTTCTAAGGATAAAAATGTCTTCTGGAATAAGATAAGAGGAGATGCAATAAAAATAAATTAAAAAAAATCTAATCTTTTTTCAAGTTTTTCTATTTAAACAATGAATTGGTTTTTATTTGGGGAGGGAATCTTTGTTTTTAAGTGCAGCAATAAAACATAGTATGAAGATTATCAAATCATTGATACTAACATTCTATGAAATTAGGGATTCACAAATTCTAGATGGCGTTGTGCGTGGAGGGAGTCGAATGCGAGCTAGGGCATCACAGCCCTAGCTCATAGGTGGAGCATGCATGCTGGTGCAGCAATGGGAGGGTGGTGTTTGTGGGTGTGGGTGTTGCTACGGGAGGGGTTAGCTACGAGGCTACGGGGGTGGAAGGTGGTGCGGTGGCTGCGAGTGGTGGGAGGTGTTGCGAGAGGCAAGGGCTTGGGGTTCCTGCAAAGTCACACCTTGTTCGCGGGGAAGGGCAGTGGGGGTTTCAATCTGTACACTAGGGAGAGGGTGTGTTCTTGCAAGGGGGTGTGGTGTCCTTGACCAGTTCCTTTCAGGAGGTGGGCTCTCCAAGTGGTGCGATGTCTGGATCTCATGGAGAGGCCTTGAAGGCATCTCACGATATGGATTTTTGGGCTATGGTGGATTTGAAATCTCCACCCCAAAATGTAAAGACCTTTGATAATAACCTTTTTTGCCTCAGATTCTGGGGCTGGAAGTGTTGGGAGCTCTTGAATCTTGAAGATTAATGGCTTCCTGGAGAAGTGCAGCGAGAGACCAAGGTTGAGTATTCCTTTGGAGATGATAGTGGTGTTAGGCCCAATATGGAAAGCTAATGTACTGAGAGGGGAGGGGTGAATCAGTACTTCAAATCCTTTTATCAACAATATCTTTACTGTTATGCATAAACCACAAACTGTTGTAACATAACATAAAGCTAAAACAAATAAATAACAATCATACATGATTCACTCCATAACACATATATTTTGGTTACACAGAAACTCTTGGTTAGAGAGAAAAACTACGATGGGGATGGCACCCACAACTTCACTACTGCAATAATAAAGGTTTCTTGATTAGAGCTACATGTTCAGCTATTTCTGATAGCTTACCCTATTAGGAGTATCAAGATTGTTAGATCTACCTTGCTAAAGGATTTTACAACACTTAAACTAAATGTTGCACCTGGTTAAAGGCTTTACAATTTATAGACTTTGTTAGAGTCTTTTACCCTGTTAAAGGTTTCTCTTACAACTTCAAAATATTACAATAAAATCTTTACAAATATCTACAACTTTACATCTGGAATGTTATAGCAGATTCTATATGCTCAAAAATGAGATTACCTTGCTTATAGCATACCTCGGTAACCCATAGAATAACTCGATAAACCCTTTTGTTTACTTTGTTCTTTGACTATTCTCTGAAATCCTTCTCAATGACCTATGTGTCTCTGTAACAGTCATAACACTTAGTTCTTTCTTACGTATCACACATGTCTTGCTTCATACACCTCTATGTATCTCTCTCTGTCACACTTTTATCCTTAATCCATGCTGAATAAATAGATCTATTATTTCAGTGATCAGTTTCATTGCTTCGATCTTACAAACATGATTTATCAAATGAATAACTATACAAAATATTTCATTGGTTAGATGACCTCAAAATCATACACAATCTTTAAGTGCAATTTCCAATGTGATAATGGTTTTATGTTCCTCGATCTTGTAACACATTTTCCCATGTGTGTCTAGATTCAATGAATCTAGTAACATGTTTCACTCGGTGTATATCAACTCAGTGTATCATTATTTCTTCTTGGTAGACATGGAATGTTACTCGGTAGACAACTCGATGTATACTGGGCTCTGTGACTACATTCTTCTATAACTGACTATTCTGTGCATACCAACTGAATGTTTCGGTAGTAGTAACCAACTAGAGTATATAGAATGACTTTGGATATAAAACTAATTGAAACTATAATAAGTAGTAACAATCTCCCCTTTTGACATTAGTTGAGATGTTTCACAAAACTACTTTCAAAGTCATAACTCAAAAATCTATATACTTACAAAATTTTGACAAAACTGATAGCATATACTTTTGTCAATGAAATAGTATATTCAGATATACTCCCCTTATCAATATACTGTATAAAATTTTGATTTTCCATGCTCGGTGATCAATGTTTTGTTTTTAACTACTCGGTTCACTGCTCTGTTCTCTATTCCTTGTCAAAATTGACTCTGCATTTGAATACTTTATTCTGCTCAGTATATACTCCCCCTGTATACTACATTCCCCTGTATACTTTGATACGATACTCACTCCCCCTTTTTGACAAACATCAAAACTTAGTTACCATTTGGTGGTGGCAACTGGTCAAAAATGGATTTGTACTTTGTTCAGGCATCGGTGAGAGCAGCAGAGAGGGCATCCTTAACAATCTCCATGAGTGAATTCTGAGCAGTAATGTCAGCTAACAGTGAAATGAGTCCATCTAAGGTGCTTCCCTCTTGTTGAGTGGATAGGGATGTAGCTTTGTTGATCTGTTCTTGGATGGAGGAAAGATGAGGAATGAATAATGTTTGAAGTGTCATTATGTCCATCCTTATCTTGTGTTCTTCATTCCTGAGTTCCAATTGTTGAGCCATGAGCTTTTGTAACTTTGTATAAAAATTCTGAATGGAATTTGGCTTAGTGGTCAACTTATTTGAGAGATCGGTGATCTCTTTCTCAATCACTTCATTTTTATTCTTGATATCTTTAATGAATAAAGAAAATGTACAGAGTTTCTGAAATAAATAAAGAATGTGCTTGAGTTGAGAGGTCAACTCAGCAATAAATTTGACAAGTTTAACTTTGCCAATGGCAATAGCTTTCTGTACCTCTTCAATCATTTTTGCAGTGAGCTCCTTGTCTTTTAAATTTCTCAAATATTCAGATGCATCTACTCCAGATGTCTCTATTTTGGTTAGGAGTTCATCCAGTTGAATGTGGATGGCTGCATCTTTGGTTACTGTAGCTTCAGGTAGCATATCGGTTAAGAGTGCTTTCACCTTCTGAAGTACTTTATTTTTCTTTTGAATAGCCATTTGCTTCTCCTGTTCGGCTTTGGCTTTGCATAGTTCACCAAATTCAATGAGTGCTTGCCCTTTTAATTTGGATATATCAACATTGGGCAACACTATTGGTTTTGACAAATCTAATTTGAAACTATTCTTTTTCATCTTCTTTTCTTTACCTTTCATCGATTGAACTAGAACAATGGCTTGTGAGGCTTGTCGACCCTCGGTAGGTTGCTCGGTAGAGGCAACACTTTGGTTGATTTCTTTAGCCTCTGTAGTGTCCTTTGGTGTCTCTGAGCTTGGTGTCTCGATTGTAACATATTCAGTGCTAGATGGAGCATGAGAGGTCTGTTCTTGAGAAGTAGTTTCTCATGTTGTAGACTTGTGACCTTATGTGCCTTGTTCCGTATCTTGAGGGACCTCGGTTGAGATAGGCTAATTGATCGGAGGATAGGGCTGAACTTGCTCCAAAACTGATTCACTGGATACAAGTTGGGCATAAGCATTCCCTTCTATCATTTCTTGTTTTGGTGCCTCAGTAACCATGATATCTTCATCTACTTTTATGGTGTCAGTAGGGTCTTGCTTGGTGATATCAGGATCTTGCTCAGTGACATCAACTATTTCAACTTCAACTTGCTCACCATCATTCTTGTTTCGAAAGATTTCCTACCATTTTTCTTTGGTCTCATTCTCTACATCCAAGTAAAGGCCATTCATCAATTTCAAGGCTCTTTGCTTGACTAGGAATTTTGTGTGGTAGTTTTCAGATGTTCGGTGATCTCATCTATCGACATGTCTGGGAAAAGATGTACCAAACTTCTTTCTCTCATCTATTTCTCTAAGTCCATTGCATACTTCCATCTGTTGTCAATATGCAAATATAATTCATTTAGAAGAGATTTGCATACTTCCAATGGGACCAATCAGAATTTCAATAGTGTGCAGATGACAGCTTCTTCTATTTGTCTCTTTCCATCATCAGATCTGGATTCATATTTTACATATCTGAATGATCCAAATCCACCATATTGCTTCAGATTAGCATAGAAATTTTCAACACTATGTACATTTACCTTTGTACTCTTGACAATCTGAAATTTGTTTTTGTCTACGGATTCAGTATCACTAGACTCTTTAGTCAAAATGAGTCTCCGTGTAGATTTCTTGTAATTTTTTGTTACCTTTGGTGTGGCAACACTCTTTGTTTTCTTACTCAGTGATGTTGCAGATGCTCTTGTGTTAGGTCACTTTGCTAGAGGAGTCGGTGACACTTTGGATGTATCTTGTTTCTTTCTTTTCAAAACTTTCCCTTTAGGCAATTCGGTGCTCAGTGTTATAGCTTCCTCTTGGGCTTCAGATTCCTCTTCAGTAATTACTATAGTGCCCTTGATAGGTGTGGAGGAAGAACCTTCTCCAAATTTCTCTAATAATGCCTTGATCATTTTTGTTTCTTTTCTTGTAGCCTTGGGTACTACAATGCTCATTTTTAATTTTTCCTTCACTTCTTCATATGTTCCATACCTCAACTCAATAGCATGCCTTGGTAATGTAAGAAAAGCATCTATCTGCTATTGTGTGATGTCAAAATCAATCTCGTAACCCATAGGTGGCAAAGATTGAGTTCTCGTTTCCACACCATTAACATAGCAGTAATCAGTGTCAACTTCAAAACATATGTCATCCTTGTATTTCTCCACTAACTTGGATGGAATTCTATATCTATTATGCATCTTCTCTTGAAACTTGCTGAAATAATCATCCATAATATCATTAAAATTATCACCTAGACGTTTGATAAAATCATTGATTTGATGGGTGATTGGTCAGTGTAGTTCCCAAACAACTTTACCGACTGATGGAAAGAATTTTTCAAAATAGAAAAACATGCATATTAGCAGTGATCCAAACTTTAGTGTATTGGCCGAATTGTTCTTCTTTGGCTTCCTTATGGTATTGAGATTCTCAAACAGGTTTTTCAACAATACCTCACATAAATCAATTTTCATGCCTTTCTTCACAATTTTATATGCTAAGTCTACTGCTGCACAAGGTACATTGTTTTCCCTTGCCGATTGGAAGAAACAGTAACCTATTACTCTAAAGGCAAACTTTAGCTCTGCATCTGTGACATTGTTCAATTTCAGTCCCCTGCAATCAGATTCTACTCTGGTTAAAGTGATCAATTCCTTCTGTGATATCATTTTCTGAGCTCGGGCATGATCATAAATAGGGTAACCGATTATCAAATGAATGATTTTCTTGGTGATCTTAAACGGTTGCTCTTCTAGCCACATGAAGTCATCATGAACTCTGCTAAGAATAAACTTGACCCATTGGGGTTTGAATACACAGGGATATGTTAGGGCTTTGGTCAATCCCTTGATCTTAATGTGCTCATACTTGCTATCCATTTTACCATCAGTACACAATTCATCATATGTGTCCTTGATTTCAATGTGACCTAGTTCTTCAACTTGACATTTAGTAAACAATCTCACATCCTCGACTAATAAAACTCTATTCGGAATGAGTGAAAATGTAGTTTTGTCATCCGGTTCAGATGCAATTTTGGGAGTTAAAGAGTATTTCAGTGAGGGCTTTTTGATGTTCTCAACAACAACGGGATTCTGGATCTTAGGTGCCATTACAGATTTCAGATAAATACTAACAAAAGATCCTTAGGGTTTGAAGACTTTCAAATGGCAGATGCTTTCTACTTTGCAGATAATAACAACTTGATATGATTGGTAAACCAACTTAACAATGCATTGAGATTGATGTAATTACCTTGAATTTTGCTTTGGAGGAGGTTTGATCGCCTTTGAATCGCTTTGCTCTGTTCTCTTAAAAACTTGGTAAGTGAAAAATGACCGCGTAAATGCTTTAAGTACACAATATATCTTATCGGGCTCTGTACAAGTTAGGTCAAAAACATTAAATGCACTCAGTTCCACTAAACCTTCTTTCCTTTTTGTGCTTTAACCGAGTAGCCAGACTTCCTTCATTTACTGACTTAATGGGCTTCCTGTATTCACCGACTTGACAGGGTTCCTGTATAGTGCCCAAAAGACTTTGATAGAATTTCAAACTTACTAATACATCTTAGTTATGTAGATTTTGAATTAAGTACATAATAAAATAGGAACTGTTAAGATTTGACCTTTAAGATAATGCAGTCCCTTCATACCTTTACCGATTAATTTGGAATAGGTGCACCTAACTCGGTAGGTAAGGTGTTTTTTTTCATTTGACACAATTTCATTCTTTTTCCAAATCATTTGTAATTTGCCTTTTATTTCCTCAATGTCTCCTCTAGGTTGATCTTAGCAATCTCTAGCCAAGTGTCCAGCTTTGTGACAATGAAAACATGCAATACCAGGATTTTTCCATGATCTTCGGTTGTTCATTCTAAACCTTATAAAGCAGTTGGCACTTATAGGTCCATATGTTCCACAACATTCACACCATATCCTTGTATTGTAATCCCATGGTACTGTAGAATATTGTTGGTAAGGATCTGTGTGAGTTTGGTAGCCTCTAATATTTGCTCGGTGTGTAGACCACATATAGTTTTTCTGCTTAAACCAACACTCCTCGGTAATATGTCCATATCTATTACAATTTTTACAAAACCCTTTGAAATTTGCCTCCTTACAATTGTTAACAAACTTTTTCCTAGATTGGTTAGATGTGTGACCATATTTGTTGCAATTGTGATAATAACCATTAGACCTAGTGACATTCGATTGCTTACCTTTTCTGATTTGGCACATGTTAGCAGTGTGACCTTATTTTCCATAGTAGTAGCAAATAGGCTTCTTTCCTTTGATATTCTTCTTATTTCCAGCTTGCTTTGATGATTCTCCTCTTTTGGTTGTATGAATTCCCTTCATGATAGAGTCTTTTCCTTTGTAAGTGAGTCCTGCTTCTTTGTTGGGTCTTCTTGTATTCAGTTGCTCATCCAACATCTTTGATGCTTCATAACTCTTTTTCAGTGTTTCCTTAGATTTCTTTTATGTTTCAAGTTCATTGGTCAACCTTGATACTTCAAGTTTCAATGCTTGATTCTCATCATCTTTCAGATTTGCTTCATGATGTGCATAGCCCAATTGATCTGACAGATTTTGTTGAATCCCAGTTAACCCTGTGATTTCATCATTCTTTTCAGATACTAATGCTTCAAGTTGTTGTTTTTCTCTTTCTAGATCTCTTACTTTATCTGCAGCTGTCCTTAGTGCATCAAGATTCTCAGTCATTTGTGTGCTGAAATGTTCATGTCCTCTTTTCATTGCTTTTAATTGATCAGTCAGTGCTTTGTTCTTTTCTTTCAATACTCCAATCATTTCTTCAGTCTCTTCAGATATACTCTTCTCAGATGATGTTTCAATTTGTTCCACTAGCTCTTGAGAGTCCTGCAAATCATCAAATAATCTCCTTCTAACTTTCAATGATTTTTGCATTTGTCTTTGCATGTCTGCAATCACTTGATTAGCATGATCCAAATCTTCTTGCAGATACACAATTCTCCGAGATTTTTTATAGCCTTCCATTGATAAGATCTTTCTCTTTAGGTTGTTAAACCTTTTTCCAAGATTCAGGCTCTGATACCAAATGTTAGGCCCAATATGGAAAGCTAATGTACTGAGAGGGGAGGGGTGAATCAGTACTTCAAATCCTTTTATCAACAATATCTTTACTGTTATGCATAAACCACAAACTTTTGTAACATAACATAAAGCTAAAACAAATAAATAGCAATCATACATTATTCTCTCCATAACACATATATTTTGGTTACGCAGAAACTCTTGGTTAGCGAGAAAAATTGCGGTGGGGATGGCACCCACAACTTCACTACTGCAATAATAAAGGTTTCTCGGTTAGAGCTACATGTTCAGCTATTTCTGATAGCTTACCCTGTTAGGAGTATCAAGATCGTTAGATCTACCTTGCTAAAGGATTTTACAACACTTAAACTAAATGTTGAACCTGGTTAAAGGCTTTACAATTTATAGACTTTGTTAGAGTCTTTTACCCTGTTAAAGGTTTCTCTTACAACTTCAAAATATTACAATAAAATCTTTACAAATATTTGCAACTTTACATCTGGAATGTTATAGCAGATTCTATGTGCTCAAAAATGAGATTACCTTACTTATAGCATACCTCGATAACCCATAGAATAACTCGGTAAACCCTTCTGTTTACTTTGTTATTTGACTGTTCTCTGAAATCCTTCTCGGTGACCTCTGTGTCTCTGTAACAGTCATAACACTTAGTGCTTTCTTATGTAACACACATGTCTTTCTTCATACACCTCTATGTATCTCTCTATGTCACACTTTTATCCTTAATCCATACTGAATAAATAGATCTCTTATGTCCGTGATCAGGTTCATTGCTTCGATCTTACAAACATGATTTATCAAATGAATAACTATACAAAATATTTCATTGGTTAGATGACCTCAAAATCCTACACAATCTTTAAGTGCAATTTCCAATGTGATAACGGTTCTATGTTCCTCGATCTTGTAACACATTTTCCCATGTGTGTCTAGATTCAATGAATCTGGTAACACGTTTCACTCGGTGTATATCAACTCAGTGTATCATTATTTCTGCTCGGTAGACATGGAATGTTACTCGGTAGACAACTCTGTGTATACTGGGCTCTGTGACTACATTCTTCTATAACCGACTGTTATGTGCATACCGACTGAATGTTTCGGTAGTAGTAACCAACTAGAGTATATAGAATGACTTTGGATATAAAACTAATGGCAACTATAATAAGTAGTAACAAGTGGAAGATGTCGATTACTTTTCAAAACATTCGTTATACTGCAAGTTTTTGAGGATGAAGGTTTCTCTGCAGTTTTTGGAGAACTAGGCTCAGAGATCCTAGGCACCGGAAGGGGAAATGGAGATTATGTTACTGGCAAACAACTACTTCATGGTTACCTTCAATTGCATGGAGGATCAGAGTAGGGTGTTTGAAGGAGGGGTGTATTTTTACAACCAGGTGGGGTTGTTCATCAAACCTTGGCATGCAAGGTTCAACCCTTTGGAGGAACTCTTGAATACGATCCCAGTGTGGGTCCATTTACCACATCTTCCGGTCAAATGTTGTTGGGAGGATGTGCTACAGATGCTCGCTTTAGTGCTTGGGAGGCTAGTTGGAGCCTCATCACAAACCCTGGGGAGAAGGGTAATGACCTTTGCTTGTATCTGTGTTGAAATTGATCTTAGTAAGCCTCTGCCAGATGTTATAGATATGTGTGCGGGTTCTTATTCCTGGGTTCAGCAGATTGATTATGAGACTTTACCTTTTCAATGTCGTCTGTGTCATAAGTATGGTCATTTGTAGTGCAAGTGTCCTAGGTATAAACTGATGGTGCACCAATCTCAACAGCTGACCCGTAACATAGATGGGACTCACAAAGGAAAAGTTGCCATGACTGGGGAAGTTGTGGGTACTGATGGTTTTGTCCCAGTTAAGACAAAGAACATGAATCAGGGACAAAAGAGGCCCCTACAGGAGAGACAGGAGGAGGATACCTTTAATAGGTTTGAAGCCCTGGATGACCTCACCTAGTAGGAGGTGAACCCTGGGCTGACTCCTTTGGATCAAGGTGCACCAGGGTTGCTCAATGATAGTGTGAATTGGGACTCGACCTAGGCTCTACAAATTGTTGGGAGCTAGCAAATGGAGATGGATCAGCTAGTTGTGGCTCAGTTGTGGACCATTCCTAGTGCTATAGTGGAGTTGGCTAGGGGGGATGTTTCTCCTTTAGCTCAAAAATTGGAATCTTGTGGAGCCAAAAGTAACAAGATGGGCTTACATTTTGGTCTCCACCAAAAGGACATTAGGAAAGGATCATCGGAGAAGAGTTCAAAGGTTGGCTGAAAAAAGGATTTGGAGAAGATCAAATTGATGAGGGAGAATTTGGTTGAGTCAGGGTCAATAAAGACTCTGGATTCTCATTTTTCCAATCCCCCTAAATGATTGTTTTATCATGGAATGTGAGGGGCTTGAACAGTGGCCCTAGACAAAAAGTTGTTTGGGAGTTGATAAGGAGCCACTCTCTTGATATCCTATTTTTGTAGTAGACAAAACTTTCTGTGGAAAGTATGATGGATCTGGTGCCAAACATTTGGGGGAGATGCCAGTTTCAGTGTATTGGGGATGTGGGATCCTTGGGAGAGGTGCGATGTCTTTGGAACCCTCTAAGGATTCGCCTTGTCTGGTGGGTGGCCTCTAGATCTTCGTTATCTGGAGTTGTCTCTAGTCTTGAGACTAGGGAGTATATCTTGGTTACTAACATCTATGCCCCCCATTGATCTTTAGGGTAAGAAGAACTTATGGTCCCATATTTCTTGTATGTGAAGGTTGGTCCCTTTTCATCCTTGGATTATGGAGGGCGATTTCAATTCCATCCTTGGTTGAGTGAGAAGAAGGGGGGTGTTATGCGGTTAGAACCTTCATCTTTCCTTTTTCAAGATAATATAGCTTCGTTGAATCTTTTTGACATTAAGCCTAGTAATGGTATGTTCACCTGGAACAATAGGAAGGTAGGGGAGTATTGGATTGCGGAAAGGCTGGATCATTTTCTGGTTTCCAGTTTTTGGATTGGTGGGGAGTGGTCCTCAAGCTCGGAGATTCTTGACTAGAGAGGGTTTGATCACCGGCCCATCAAGTTGGTTTCTTCTTCTGCTCAGGTCTCTCACTCTCCTTCATTCAAATTCCAACTTATGTGGCTTCAGAATCCTACTTTGCAGACTCTTGTAGTGGAGTGGTGGAGGAAAGGGAGGCCTACCTTTGGCACTACTATGTACACTTTTGCCAAGCAGCTGCAATTTGTTAAGTTTCAGCTTAAACAATGGAACTGTGAGGGTTTCGAGAATATTTCTCATGCTAATAAAGTTCCTTAGATAGTGTTGAATGGTATCACCAGTGACATCAAAGAGCATGGTTTGTCTGAAGCCTTGCTTAGGGAGGAAGATAGGGTTGTCAAGGCTTTAGAGGAATGGGAGCTTAGGGAGGAAATATACACGAAACAGAGAGCTCGTATTGATTGGCTTCAAGAGGGGGATAATAACACTGCCTTCTTATTCAACTCAATGAAAGAAAGAAGACATGGAAATGCCATTCCTATTCTGGTTAATCATAGAGGTGAGCAGCTTTTATCCCTAGTGAAGGAGATCTCTAGGGAGTCTTTACATTATTTTCAGTCTCTCTTCAGGGAGGATTCTCAAGGGGAATTGGTGAAGAATCAAGTTCTCTATTGCATCCCTTCTCTAGTTACTAGGGAGATGAATGAGCAGCTTATGGGTCCCATTTAGCTGGAAAAAATAGAGAAGATTGTTTTTCACATGAGAAAGGGAAAGGCTCCTTGACTGGATGGGCTCCCGGTTGAATTGTTTCAAGATTTCTGGGATATTATCAAACTGGATTTATGGGAAGTAGTTCAAGAGTCCCAGAGGAATAAGCAGATGCTTCAAGATTTGAATGTGACTTTCATTGTAGTTATCCCCAAGTGTGATGGGGCTGACCGGTTAGGCCAATTTTTACCTATCTCTCTTTGCAATGTGACTTACAAGATCATCTCTAAGCTGATAGCGGATAGGTTGAAAAAGTGTCTGGGGGATGTTATCTCTAAGGAGCAGAGTGGGTGTGTGGAAGGGTGCCAAATCCTGGATGGGGTGGTCATTGCTACGAAGACCATTCACTCTATGGAAATTTCCAAGGAAAAATCTATGTTTATTAAGATGGATGTGGCTAAGGCTTACAATAGAGTTCGTTGGTCCTTCCTCCAGAAGATTCTCAGGGTGTTTGGCTTTGCTGATGAATGGATCCAATGGGTTATGATTTGTGTTATGTCTACATCTTTCTTGGTGCTAATCAATGGAGATCATATTGAGTTGTTTGGTGGTTCTAGGGGTCTTCGCTAGGGGGACACCTTATCCCCTTACCTATTCATTCTTTTGGATGAGGGTTTGGGGAGGTTGATTAAGCATAATGTGGGTCTGGGATTTTATTCAGGGATGGAGTTGGGGTAATGACTTGCAGCCGCAGTCTCATTTGTAGTTTGTTGATGACATAGCCCTGATGGGACTTGCTCGGATCAGAGAGGCCACTAATCTAAGAAAGGTTTTGGATATTTATCTTGTTAGGTCCCAGAGACAATTGAGAGGGGGGGGGATTCAGTTGTCTAATAAATTCAAGCCAAAAACCACTTAACCAACTTAATGCTTAATACCGATAAACCAGTTAAGTATGCTGGTAGATAGCGTTAACAGTAAATTGCTATACTGGTAAAGATTAATGCATGAAACATAAATACAAAGTCATCCACAACACATAACACCAATATTTGTACGTGGAAACCCTGTAAGGGGAAAAACCACGGTGGGAAACCTTACCCATAATCTGATGATACTACTACAGATAGTAAGTGTACATAAATGGGGTCTGCACATGCAGAAAGGCCAACAGCCTAGAGCTCACTGCTCAATCACAAAATGGGAGTCACATTGACTACAGTTGGATGGTTAAATCCAATAAGAATGTACTACACAAAATACCATTTTCATATGTTGGATTTAGTACCGGTGTAATGCTGATATGCTTTCACAAAAACCTAGCTTCACCTTCAAATGATGTCTTCATGTATAGCTCTGCTTAATCTCGCATATACCATCACACAATTCTTTTTCGCATTCCCCACTTGATCTTACAAATAAGATCTTACATTTATACCATAACCTACAACCAATTTTAGTAGGTCGGCTGTACAAGATATTACAATAAAATCTTTTTACAATCAATATAATATCCGATGCAATAACCGATAAAACATGTCGGCTTAATGCATTTACAACAATAATAAATTATCTTCGTAGTGTGCCATGCTGATCTGGAAAAGATAAACATGTCGGTGTAACCCTAGACCTATTTGCTAGTAAAAGCAAATATGCAAATAAGAATATACCAATGATTAATTCTTCAAAACAAAGTGTCCACATGATATCTTTGACATTACCAGGTGTCTTCCACATAATTCCAAGTGTTGATGATCATTATATCCTGGCGATGAACTATATACCAGTAACTATGCAATAGTTACTTGCTTTCCGGTGAATGTTGTTGGATCTCCAGAGTGCTAGTGTTTTAGTAGGTGTTGACATCAATGACAAAACCATACCAAAATACCAACATATCTTGCAGCTTCAAGCCAGATGATCAATGAGGATAAATCTTCTATCCTCTTCTTCAACACTCCTGGTTCTATTCAAAGGAGGATTTCTCTTATCTTGAGATTCCAAGTTGGCTCTTTGCCCTTGACTTATTTGGGTATTCCTATTTCTCCTGGCAACCCTCCTAGGGAATCTTGGCAGGGTATCTTGGATAAATTTTGCATGAAGGTTGATCACTTGACTAATAGATGGTTATCCTTTGTCGGGAGGGTTCAGTTGATTCAGTCGATGGTTCAAGCTCTTCCGATTTATCATTGTATGCTTCAAGTGGCTCCTAAGTGGTTCTTGAAGAGATTGGACTCTCTGGCAAGGTGATTCTTATGGGCAGGCAGTCTTTCCTCCTCCAAATGGAGTCTTGTCAATTGGAATTTGGTGTGTAGCCCAAATCAGTTGGGGGGCTTGGTTTAAGGTAGTCTATTTTATTTGGGGAGGCTCTGGTGGCTAAATTGTATTGGAGGTGGTGTGTTGAGCAGGATTGTGGCTAGGCTAGGATTTTGGCCTACAAATATATGGACAGGATCTCGATGGAGGAAATTCCAAGATATCCGCTTGAGGGAAAAGGCTCAACGATTTGGAGTACTCTTAAGAAGGGGGCTTCTCTTATTAAGGAAGGTCTCTTTTGGATTTTCAGGAGGGGGGAAGAGGTCCTATTTTGGAATGACTCTTGGGATGGTTACCCCCCCATCCTGGACCAGTTTCCCAACCTTGGGAATATTTGTCAGAGGTTTTTGGAGGTAGGGTGGTCTAGGGTGAGTGACTTCAAGGCTATGTATAGGTGTGGGTGGGTGGAGATGGAGCGGTGGAAAGCTCCTAATGAGTGGTCAATTGCCGGGGAGGAAGAGTGTGCAGAGTTGCATGGCATTCTGGTGAATAGACACTATAGTTCACTCAAGGGTAGGGATGGACTTGCTTAGTTTCTGAATCCTAAGGGCGTCTTTACTGTAGCTAGTAGATATCGGGAATTGTTGAACCAAAGACTTAAGGGAAGAGAGGTTTCCTGGTAGAAATAGGTGTGGAATAATCTTTCTTAGCCTAAGTGTAACTGCTTCACTTCGACTTTGGCTTTGAACAGATGCCTAACTTGGGACAATATTCACAAGTGGGGATTTTTGGGGCCTTCCACTTGTGCCTTGTGTGGTAATGGGGAGGAAGGCTCCTCACACCTATTCTTTAGATGCCCCTTCTCTATGCTTATTTGGCACTATTGGTGGGGGGTGTGGAAGCATCCTTGTGTTCATGCGGATTCTCTGGTGGAGTTTTGGAGTAGTTTGGGTAGACCTCCTATCTTCTCCTCCTTCCTCTAGACTGCCTGGTACATTGGGCCCATTTTCATACTGTGGCAGATTTGGCTTGAGAGGAACAAGAGGATCTTTCGTGAGGTTAGACTGGTGGTTTAGCAAGTGTGGAATAGAATCATTGTTATGATTTGAGAGACAATGGAAGCTAAATGTGAGGTACATTTTCCTCTGAATAGAGATGAGGCAGATATTGTGAGTAGGTTGGGATTGCAGGAGTTGTCTCCTGCCTCATCTTGTGTCAAGAGAGGTAGACGTACTTTGAAGAAGGTTCAAAGGATGGGAAGATGGATGCCTCCTCAGGATGAGTTTATCAAGATTAATATCTATGGCTCCTCTAGGGGTAACCCAGGCCCTGCTGGGGTTGGTGGTGTTGGTAGGGATCATATGGGGGAGGTGGTCTTCTTCTTTTTAGTTCATAAAGGGTGGAATTCTAATAATGTTATGGAGGGCTTTGCAATTCTCTATGCCTTGGAGCATTCTTGGGAGTTGGGTCGAAGGAAGGTTATCTGTGAATCAAATTCACAAATTGTTGTGAACTTGTTGACAGAGCAGAAGGTGAGTGGGATTCATTGGCAGTTGGCAGAGATTGTTCGTCAAATTCTTCATATTAGTTCATCTATGGAGCAAGTGTCTTTCATCCACATTCCTCATGAGTGGAATAGAGAAGCAGATTGTTTGGCTAAGTGGGCCTCAAAACATGGTAGTGATTGGAAATTTGAAGGTTGGGAGCATCTTTCCTCGGATTACTATCAGGACTTGCAGAAGATTCTTACTGAGGACATGGATGGGTATGAAACTGGTTGATCTTGGGCTGGGCTTGTGGTCCATTTCTAGGGCATTGGGGCCCTGGTTCTCTTTGTAATTATTGTGTCTGATTTTCAATAAAGTTTTTACCTCTTTATTTCAAAAAATAAAACATAGTATGGAAGGAAAAATTAGTAACTAGAGTCTAGTTTTGTTGGTAAAAGGTATAAGCTATAATGAGAAAAATATAATATTTTTTTTCTTTGTGAAGACAAATTTAGTATATTTGCAAGCATCAAATAAATTGATTGCAAAAAGGAAACTGGAATTATTGCATTCAGGGTATATTTAGTGCTTTAACCCTGTTTTGATGATAAATGTCTATATTGTTACTCTCTAGAATCTGCATTTTTGTATTATTTCCACTATTATTTTCAATATGATTGTAAGTGAGTAAATAGCCATTATTAAGCACATGATCTTTTCTTGAATGACCATTCTATGTCTTCATGTTTGATATCCTTATATGTTTTTCAGAAACTCTTATATGCTTTCTTATAGATACTTATGAATACTCTTATAAACTTATGTATGCAGAGATGTGGTGTAGTATCACCTATGATTCTAGTCTTGTGTATTTCTTAAAAATTTAAGTAAATTGAATTATGGTTCTAATTATTTTACAATTAATTGAGGTTTGATTGAAAATAAGATCCTTGATAAGTTATCAAGTGCATAGATTGATGATATTGCACGCATATATGCTCGTGTAAGCTATGTATGCTTAATATGCTAACCATGATGATGTTAAAATAGCTTTAAAATAGATGTATTATTACACTATTCCATTACTCTTGCCGGATTTGCATTGTTAGTCTACCTCATGCTGGGTCGGGTATCTTTCGTATCATGAAAGATTTTGAGGAAGTGTAACTACTTCATGGTAGGGCAGATACACGCTCCGGCAATGTTCTCGCCCATGATGTTCTCGAGAAGATGTATGTTGGGAATTCTTGTCAAGTTGATCTTCATATTTGGTTCATTAAGGGTTCATTGTAATTGACCTTGTGGTCTATACTAAAGGTATATGTTTCCTTATATTTTCCTTGTATTTGGCTCATGTATTGTATCCTTATGTCAAAATATAATTTCATGTCTCAATCTTATATATATTTGTACATGTGGCATTAATGTATGCTTGTTGATGTGTAATTTGTGAATTAGGTTGATTGGAAAAGTATGTTGGTCATTACATTTGGTATCAGAGCTCTAGGTTCAACACTAGGGCCTTGAGTTCGCTATACTTATTTGTGATATTTGATTGTAGAATCCTCTAGCTGATTTGTACTTAGTGCATTTGTGCATAATAACTTTTATATATATATATATATATAGAGAGAGAGAGAGAGAGAGAGAATCAAAAGTTGAATAAGTGTGGATCAACTTAAGTAGTGAGGAAGAGAGCCCCCTACATGTTTTATACCTTCAAGGAAGGATAGATGCCCTTGTTTGACTTGATTTGACTTGAGTGATTACCGAATTATCTAGGTGAGAATTGTATACTATATTGCATATGTGTCTGAACATTCTCAAAAGTGAATGACATATGAATTGTCAAAATTGATCATTGGGAAAATAACTATCGCATTGTTTATTGTATATATGTGATAACTTGTGTAGCTATTACCTTGTATTTTTCCAAGATAATTTATGTGGGTCAATTGCATTTGGCATATATAGCATCTATGACTATAGTCTGGTGTTGACTAATTTTGCAAATGTGCAAATGAGTGTTAAATAAAATTTGCATCATATGCATACTGTAGTCGTGGTCCATGGTTTGGATTTGAACCTAGCCTACATAGTAGTGTAACTGAGTTCATAATATAATCTTGTATGATGATGGTTTATGATCAAGGTGACTTAGTGTGTTTTTCATGTCATTTTTGTTTAGTAAGTAGATATCATCATATATAGCTTGTGATAGTGAATTATGGTGTAGACAAATGCATGATATTTGAGTGAATAGTCTCTAAATAGTTGAATGTATTTGTGTCTTGAATAAAAATTGTATAAAGTGATCTGGTGTTGAAATCATAGTATACCTTGCTTAGCCTTGTTAAGCATAAGTAATAAAAGTGATCCTAGATGTCGTGTCCTTGTACTCATTACATCCTAGTGACTAGAACACTCTAAGTGAGTTTGACCCTTGCATTAAGTGTATGTCACAAGTGAGTTTAATTTTTGCATAATAATTGATTGTATTGCATTGATATTAAAAATGTTTGCAAGCTAAATGAGTATATAGTTGCATTTAATGGTGTTTGAATATTATGGAAGTCATAGATGACTCATCTATATGGTGAATTTTGTTATGTTATCTAATCTTACTCAGCAATGTGGAAGTGTATTAGTTTGATGATTTACTTTGATAATTGATGAAATGATCCTCATGTTGTAAGGAATAGAATTGCATTTTTAAATTTTCTTATGACTGGTAAAGTCACCAAACTCTTCCATCTATCTTTCTTTGTGACCCTTGTCATACTTGAGTTAATGTTGAATTGCATGCATTTTTATGATTGATAATTCTCCCTCTGAGATTTTTATTTTAAATTTCATGGTGGCTATTCCAAATGTTTGATATTATTGGTCCTATGTTAAGTGTTGTCCTCTATAATGCTGGGAATGAATATTGATAGAAACTACAATGGAGAAGACATAAGAGAACATACTTATGATTTCTTTGATATACTTGTTGCTTAAAAAAAACTGGTATAATTAAAATTACAAGACATGATTGATATTATATTATGAAATAAATTGCCTAGATTTCATTATCAAAAGGAAAGAACAAGGCATATATAGAAAATTATGCATTAAATAATTATGATATTATCAATGCATGAGGCATTGCATGAAAATTACACAAGGAAAATAATGCATTATTGCAAGGAAAGGGAGATATAATTGCTTGACATGTGATATGCATGTGTTCTTATTTCTTTACTTGTTCTACATGTGTGTTGGGAAAGCTTTCCTTATGGGGAGGGTGCTGAATATGGACAACAAAGAGTGTGATCCTCTTTTTAGGATCACAGTTGTAGTTTAAAGTGATTTGGCCAAAGCCAGGAGTTCATTGAAAAAGATTATCATAGCCTAGCAAAACTTATTGATAATAATTCTCTGCCATATCCTGATTGTTAGGAATTGAATATTTGTGGTAAGAATTGCATGTGAGTAAATTAGACTTGCACAAAGAAACCCTCCTTCTTTTTTTTCTAGGTTGCTAGGCATTGTAGGATTAGGTATTCTTCAAGTAGGAAGAATCCCAAGGAAGTGTAAGGCTTCATGGTTGGGTGGAAAAGCACTTAAACCATGTTCTTGTCTGATGGGAATGGGAATGGGATAGACTAGCCTAGTCTATGCTCCTTGATCCTCTCCTTGGATCACCAAGTGTTTCAACCACACCCTAGGGTCTCTAGGACTTCCCTTGCTTTTGGAATCCCCTGACCTTTCCCAATCTACCCACCAACAATCTATGATTTTCCTCCCTAAGTCACATCTACTCTCAAGCATCAAAAACCCTCACATAGGCTAATAAGGGTTTAGCTCCTCCTTCGCCTTCTTAGGTCCTAGCAAGGTTAGGATAGATCTTTGACATGGTTATCCATCCATTCATGTTCCCCCAAGAGTTTTTAACCTTCCATTTCATTGCCAATCTCACTATTTTGTTTTTTTTTCCTACAAAATAGGGCTACAAGGAATGTGCCCAATTAGGCGTCCATTCCGGACTTTTAGGGCTCCCTCTTGCAAATGATGCACAAACTTGTGAAACTTCCCAAAAGGACTACTAATCATTTGGCAAGGGCTCAAATATTTTTCTAGTTTTGGGCCTCAAGTGTCTGTACATTGCCCTAGGTGAATTTTGGGGTTTTTGAGGGTTTTTACAAGGGTTTTAAGGCCTGCTTGGGACACAGTGATGGTTTAATGTCTTTTCCACCTTATCTGGAATGGTGGAAGCTCCTCCTTCTCACCAATGGTGATTCACACATCCCTCTACACCTCCTCCAAAGGGTTCCTCCCTCCTTGCCCCACCTTGCTCTTATGGACCTCTGCAACTTCAACCCTTCCTAGTCGGGCACAGTCTAGTCTCACCTAAGGGTGGGTCTTTGAAAGACTTTCCTGCATCTTCAAGGGCCCTATTTGCTTTGGAATAGTGTACAATATTTTCACTCCTATTCCTCATGGTTTCATGGTGTCTCTACAATGGGGATAGGAGTTATCATTCCATTACACAAAATAGTCCAAAACTGGATAGTGACAAGAGTACTTCACAAAATAATTTCAAACACACACAAACCTACACAAGAACCTACCCTAAGTGCTCAAAATGAAAGGATAAACACAATGCAAGATTCACAACATTGTTTAGTTTACAAAACAATCCATTATCAACCTGTTAATGCTTCATTTGTGCCGACTGGCAACAAAAACACAGTCACAGTCAAGGACTTTTCTCTTGGCCATACAATCTGACATCCAACCCCTCATTTTAGGGTTTGCAATAGCTTATAGTGTCTCTGCCTTAGTTGGTGTGCCCTTGTTAGGGTTCCTAATGCCAAACTAAGGTTATCACCTATTTGCAGGAAAAGTTGCATGACCACTTTGAAAAGTTGTCATGCAACTTTTTACAACTTTTGAGCAACTTCTACAATGTTACTTTTATTGGCTTTTGAGCCTACCTTGGGCTATCCTATGGACACAACCATGTCAAAAGGACCCCAAACACATAAAAGGTACACCTACCTTCTACTGCAGAAGAAAACTCAACCTAGACTTATGAACCTAGGACCTAAACTAGGACCTAAACAAAACCAATGAGCTCTTAGCTCTTATTACATTTACATGGCTTCTTAAAGAAGCAAAATTCCAACAAAGGTCACATGGGGAAAGACCTTAGAAAGGTGCTCCTGCACCATACTCCCCCTCTGCACAAAATTAAGGAACTAGGGGAGAGATGAGAGCTGGGTCAATACCAAATTTCTTGAACCTACTCTCTTCAACCCAAGTGGCTTCAGACTCAGGTTGACCTGCCCACTTCACCAAGTGTTCCATGTAGATCTGGTGTCTAGCAAACTTCTTCACCCTTGACTCCAATATCTCTTCTGCTATGGGTTGCTTCACTTGAGGTAAGGCATTCACATCCAAATCTTGTAGTACCTTGGCTTGATTCTCAGTTTGCCCTGCTATTTCACCCTTGTATAGTATCAGATCAGCAACATTGAAGACTGGTGATATAGCCAAATCTATAGGAAAATCCACCTTGTAGGTGTTTTCACCATATTTGGATAGAATTCTACAAGGTCCTACCCTCTTCATTTGTAGCTTAGTAGGCTTTCCGCTCTGCATTCTATCTTTGCTTAAATGGACCATCACATAGTTACCCACTTTGAACTGAACCTCTCTTCTTCTTTCATCCACTTTTGCTTTCAGTTTTTGAGTAGACTCTAGGATGGCTTTCTTGACCTATTCTTGGACTTCCTTGATGGTTTGAGTGAAGTCCTTTGCTTGCCCACTCTTCATCTCCATGGAACCAAGTTCTCTTAGTTCACACACCCCTCTTGGATGTCTGCCATAGACAACCTCAAAAGGACTCCTAGTGGTCCTATTTACACTGTCATTGTAGGCATACTCAGCTTGTGAAATAACTAGATCCCATGTCTGCCCATACTCCTTGGTTAGACACCTTAACAAGTTGCCTAACACCTTGTTAATGACTTTAGTTTGACCATCAGTTTGTGGATGGTAAGCTGAGTTGAATGACAAATTAGTTCCTAGTCTCCTCCATAAGGTTTGCCAAAAATGGCCCATGAACTTGTTATCCCTATTTGAAACAATACTTAATGGGAGTCCATGAATCCTTACAATCTCCTTAAAGAAGAGATGTGCAATATAGCTAGCATCATGAGTAGTTCTACATAGAATGAAATGAAAATTTGTCTACCACCACATAGATGCTATCCATACCTGTCTTTGTCTTGGGGAGTCCTACCACAAAGTCCATGCTCATACACTCCCAAGGCCTATTTGGGACCGGTAATGGTTGATAGAGGCCTGCATAACTTGATCCTCCTTTTGCCCTTTGACACACACCACATTGCTCCACATGCTTTCTCACATCTCTTGGCAACTTAGGCCAATAGTAGTACCTCTGTACTAGATCCAAAGTTTTATTGACTCCAAAGTGTCCACTTAGACTACCATTGTGTTTCTCTTGCATGAGATTTTCTCTCATGGATCCTCTAGGTACACATAACTGATTGTCTTTGAACAAGAGACCATTTTGGAGAGTGTAATTTACATACTCACCATGAAAATGATTCTCAAACTCCTTTTAGACCTTGTAGGCTGATGAGAAGTCCTCATCTTCTTCATAGAGATCCTTGAAACCTTCTATCCCTATGCTCTGCAATTGTAATTCTTGGATAGTCAACAACTTCTGGCTCAAAGCATCTACCACCTTGTTAAGCTGCCCCTTTTTATGCTTGATGGTAAAGGTAAAGGATTGGAGGTACTCCATCCACTTCAAATGTCTATTTCTAAGCTTCTCTTGAGTGTTGATGTAACTCAAAGCCTGGTTATCTGTGAACACCACAAATTCCTTTGGGAGTAGGTAATGCCTCCACTTCTTGAGAGACTAAACTAGTGCATACAACTCTAGATCATATGCAGAATACCTCTTATTTGCCTCATTAATCTTCTCACTAAAAAATGCCACAGGCCTTCCCTCTTGACTCAATACACCCCCTACTACAATTCCACTTGCATCACACTCCAATGTGAATAGTTTGTCAAAAGTAGGTAAGAGTAGGATGGGTTTTGTGGCTACTTCTTGCTTCAATAATTGGAATGCTTTATCAGCTTGTTCAGTCCATTTGAACTTAGTTTTAAGGCCTCCTTTTATGGTGTCAAGTACTGGTGCACATATGCCACTAAAGTTCCTCACAAACTTTCTATAGAATTGGGCTAAACCATGGAAACTCCTAACTTCAGTCCCTTTTTTAGGGGCAGGCCAATTCAAGATTACCTCCACTTTGCTTGGATCCATCTTCAAGGTTCCCTTAGACACCACAAACCCCAAGTAGACTAACTCTTTCTTCAAAAATTCACACTTCTCTAAGTTGATTACCAACTTCTCTTCATGCAACCTCTCTAGGACTAACCTCAAATGTTCAAGGTACTCCTCTTTGGTTCTGCTATAGATGAGTATGTCATCTAAGTAGACTACCACAAACCTACCTGTAAAGTCCCTCAACACCTCATTCATCAACCTCATGAAGGTGCTTGGGGCATTAGTAAGTCCAAATGGCATCACAAGCCATTCATACAACCCTTCTATGGTCTTAAAAGCGGTCTTCCACTCATCACCCTCCTTAATTCTAATCTGATGATAACCACTTTTAAGGTCCAACTTGGTAAAATACATGGCACCTCCTAAATAGTCCATCAAATCCTCTATTCTAGGAATAGGAAATCTGTACCTTATGGTGATCCTATTGATTTCCCATGAATCAGTACAAAGTCTCCACTTGCCTCACTTCTTTGTTGCTAGTACTATTGGGACTGCGCATGGGCTGATGCTCTTCTTGATCAGTCCTTGATCCAACAACTCCTGCACTTGCCTTGCCACCTACTTATTTTGGTCAGGTGTGAGATTATATACTACTTTATTGGGTAGGGATGCACCAGGTACAAAGTCTATTTGATGGCTAATAGACCTTCTTGGCGGAAGTGTTGCAGGTGCTCCATCACTCACTATATCTTTATACTCTTGCAACATTTGTTTTACCTCCTTAGGTACCTCTCTCTGCAACTTATCTTCCTCCTCCTTTGGCTTCACAAAGATGGCACATCCCACTGTCTCCTCTTAATGTAGCAGGTGTAAGAACTCTTTACCAGTATTAAGTAAAACACTTGGTGTTCTTGAGGTTCCCTCATCATTCTCTGTCAGAGACTGAATCTTAAAGGTTTTGCTATCCTTCTTGAAGGAAATGGAGTTCTCCTCTCCATCATAGATCATCTTCCTATCAAATTGCCAGGGTCTACCTAGTAGCAGATGACAAGCTTCCATAGGTAACACATCACAAAGGATCTTGTCCTTGTATCCTCCAATAGAAAACTCCACCCAAGTCTATTCATTGACAAGCACACTTTGCTCTTGATTCAACCATGTCACCTTGTAAGGGCTAGTGTGGGGTATCTTTGTGAGTTTCAACTTATTAGCTACCTCATCTAATATGATGTTATATGTTGACCCTAAATCAACTATCACCTTGCAAACTTTACCAAAGATTTTGCATCTCACCCTAAACAATGCTCTCCTATGCTTAGGTTCATCCTTAACCGGTTGTCTTATCAAGACTCTATTGAACATTATATTCTCCCCAATCTTTGATTCAATATGGTCCACCTTTTTGCTGCTTGATGTGTCTTCATGAGCATAAGCAACCCTCTTTCCATTGTTTGATGAGGTAGGCTTATCAAGGCATCTATAGGTCGGGTGTCCCAATTGACCACAGTTGTAGCATTTCATGGTTGCAAAGTAGGAGTTACCCCTATTGGTACCTCTACCCCTACTTGGACCCCCTTATGCACCTCTTCCTCTAGAATGGCCTCCTCTGAGATTGGTTTCACTGCCATGTTCAGTCAACTTGGACTCTCCTTGATTCCTTTGCTCATTTGCCTTGCTTTGGTAACCACCTCGGTGATTCATTTGGTCTCTACCTCTGCCTCTACCCCTATTGTTAGAGTCTCCCTTCCTTTTGTTCCTCTCTTTCACCTTGACAGCAAGCTGATGACATTTTTGGACAATAGTAGGAGTCCATAGGCTTCTCTCCTCTTGGATGTTCCACTTTAGGCCACTTAGATACCTAGCCACCTTGATAGATTCCTCCTCTTGGACTTTTAAATCTAAGACAAAGCTTTTGAAACTCCTCTGTGTAGGAGGTCACATCAAGGTCTTTCTACTTCAATCCTTGTCTCTTTTTATGAAGTTGGACTTCATAATCCTCTGGTAAGTAGTTCTCCTTGATCTTACTCACCATGGCCTTCTAGTTGGCTATAGGTAGCTTTCCCATGCTAACTCTCTCTTCTTGCAAGTACTTCCACCATGTCAAGGTTGCTCCCCTTAGTCTTGATTTGGCAACCTTAACCTTTTGAGCTTGTGTCACACCTTCACACTCAAAGTGGTTTTGCATACCCTCAATCCATTCCATGACGGTGTCAATGTCCATCCTTCCATTGAAATGTGGAAATCCTTCAAAAGCTTTTGTATTCAAAGCCTTGATGGCCTTTACAAAAGGTTCCTCATTGATTAAGGGGTCTGGTTCAGGTATGATGTCATCAAGATCAATTGCCATCTTGCCTCTGTCACTAGTTTCCGCACCCCAGAGTTCTTGTGCTCTCTGATCAACCACTTCTTGCAACTTGTTCCTTATTACACTCATAGCATCTTCAAGGAGTATATTTTTCTCCTTTTGTTCTTCTACCTCCCTAGCTAGCTCTGCATTAGTGACCATTATGTTCTCCCCTACTGATTCACCAGATTATAGAGACATGCACGGTCCACCAAATCTTTAACTTGGGGTCTGGTACCAATCTGATGGGAATCGAAATGGGATAAACTAGCCTAGTCTATGCTCCTTGATCCTCTCCTTGGATCACCAGGTGTTTCAACCACACCCTAGGGTCTCTAGGAATTCTCTTTCTTGTGGAATCCCCTGACCTTGCCCAATCTACCCACCAACAATCTGTGATTTTCCTCCCTAAGTCACATCTACTCTCAAGCATCAAAAACCCTCACATAGGCTAATAAGGGTTTAGCTCCTCCTTCACCTTCTTAGGTCCTAGCAAGGTTAGGATAGGTCTCTGACATGGTTATCCATCCATTCATGTGCCCCCAAGAGTTTTTAACCTTCCATTTCATTACCGATCTCACTATTTTGTTTTTTTTTTCCTACAAAATAGGGCTACAAGGAATGTGCCCAATTAGGCCTCCATTCCGGACTTTTAGGGCTCCCTCTTGCAAACGATGCACAAACTTGTGAAACTTCCCAAAAGGACTAATAATAATTTGTCAAGGGCTCAAATATTTTTCTATTTTTGGGCCTCCAAGTGTCTGTACACTGCCCTAGGTGAATTTTGGGGGTTTTGAGGGTTTTTACAAGGGTTTTAAGGCCTGCCTGGGACACAGTGATCGTTTAATGTCTTTGCCACCTTATCTGGATTGGTGGAATCTCTTCCTTCTCACCAATGGTGCTTCACACATCCCTCTACACCTCCTCCAAAGGGTACCTCCCTCCTTGCTCCACCTTGCTCTCATGGACCTTTGTAACTTCAACCCTTCCTAGCCGGGCACAGTCTAGTCTCGCCTAGGGGTGGGTCTTTGAAAGACTTTCCTACATATTCAAGGGCCCTATTTGCTTTGGGATACTGTACAAGGTTTTCACTTCTATTCCCCATGGTTTCATGGTGTCTCCACAATGGGGATAGGAGTTATCATTCCATTACACAAAATAGTCCAAAACTGGACAGTGATAGAGTACTTCACAAAATAATTTCAAACACACACAAACCTGCACAAGAACCTACCCTAAGTGCTCAAAATGAAATGATAAACACAATGCAAGATTCACAACACCATTCAATTTACAAAACAATCCATTATCAACCTGTTAATTCTTCATTTGTGCTGACTAGCAACAAAAACACAGTCACGGTCAAGGACTTTTCTCTTGGCCATACAATCTAACATCCAACCCCTCATTTTAGGGTTTGCAATAGCTTATAGTGTCTCTGCCTCATTTGGTGTGCCTTGGTTAGGGTTCCTAACACCAAACTAAGGTTATCACCTATTTGGAGGAAAAGTTGCATGACAACTTTGAAAAGTTGTCATGCAACTTTTTACAACTTTTGAGCAACTTCTACAATGTTGCTTTTCTTGGCTTTTGAGCCTACCTTGGGCTATCCTATGGACACAACCATGTCAAAAGAACCCCAAACACATCAAAGGCACACCTACCTTCTACTGCACAAGAAAACTCAACCTAGACTTATGAACCTAGGACCTAAACAAAACCAATGAGCTCTTAGCTCTTATTACATTTACATGGCTTCTTAAAGAAGCAAAATTCCAACAAAGGTCACATGGGGTAAGACCTTAGAAAGGTGCTCCTGCACCATTTTCTTTGTACCATTGATGAATATTTTTATGAACTTGTATTTCATAATTGTTTGGATGAGAATACATGGCATGAGAGCCAAGATAAATCATTATTTTAATATGTATGTGCTCATACGTGGATCTAGCATAAATTACATGAAAAATGTAATTTTATCATTTATTTGCATGTAGATATCATTTCATTTTATAAATTTTGTAAAATTTATTGTGAAAATAATTAGAAAAAATGTGAGACTCATAATGATAAGCATAATCATGAGTTGATATAGATATCTTATGAGGTTGGCATTGAATGAAGCATGTTCATGTCTTGAACTTAGTATATTAATTATATGAGTCACATTTGAATTCCTACATGAATATGATATCAATATTGAGGATTTTGTGTTATAAGCATGATGTGACAAGTGAGGCATGGTGCCCAGGTCACATATATTACCAATATGGGTATATTAACCTTGCAGGTGATTGTATTCTAATTGTATTATCATGACGAGGAGGTCATGAGGGCCTGGGTCATATGAATAGCAAGGTGGATCGATTAACTTTTCAAGTGATGCGCGAGTATGCATGGATAATTCATCAACGCACCTAAGTACCACGTGAAAAGGTACATATGAATGTTTTATTTGTTAATCTTTATATAAGATTAGGACATGATTTAGCTTAAAAGTGATTCATTGTTGAACAAATTGAAGTTTTCTTGCGTAAAGATGTTAAATCTGAGATGATCTCTTTGTATGGCATTGATTTATGGATGATCTAAAAAAAAATGCAAGTGCATATAAGGATAGATCAAGAATGTTGACAATAAATATCTGATAACATGGTCAACTCATGAAACTGCGAGCGTATGGCAAGCACATGTATGAATGTGCATTTATGCGATTTTGAGGTTATAGGAAATATGTAAGAAAAGTTCTTGCTTGTTAAATCTTTGAGATTGGTGAATCTTATTTGGACAAGTATAATGTTCCAAAGAATATTTGAATATGATTTCAATTAAGGTCACTAACATGGATTGATATTTTAGGGTTGTTTTTATGAGTGTTATTGACAAGTTAGCACGAACGTAAAAAAAAGAGAACATTGTCGAAGAGAGGTAGCCTAACTTTCTGAAACTGAAAGGTAGTAATGGAATCACACACACTCACTTAGGACTTGTCTTTGAAATGATTGTTTGGTGAATATGCATGATTGTCTTATCTACAAAGTTGCAAATGGTGATTAACTTGATGGATATGTGTGTTTGAATTACCTTGAGTGTTTACAAGAATGATAGATAAATTACATTTAGTGGATAGAAATACTAACCATGTCTAATATGAATTTAGTTGACTTATTTTGGATGTAATGATAAGATTTTGATTGATGCATCGGGACGATGCATGTTTTTAGGGGGGAAGTATGTCACATCCCTTATTTTCATAATTATTATTTAATAATGAAATTAATTGTGTAATTATTTAATCATGACATATAATTTTTTATTGTATGATTTTATTATTTTAATTAATATATGTATTGATTTTTCCTTTAAATCCTAAATATAAATTATATTAATAATATTATTAAAAAATTGTTTGAAACATATTTTAAATGAACATAATGTATTTTTAGAACAAAGTTTTATTATTTTATTTAATGTTTTAATTTTCTTTTTTTTTTTTTAAATTTTCTAATTTGTTTATATGTTTCATGCATTCAATTAATAAATTAAAACAAAAGAATCTTTTTAAGATAAAAAGAAACTTAAAACAAAAGTTTCTATTAAAATAATATTTAGAAACCTAACTTATAGAATTCATGTTATATATTAAGAACTTTAGTAAGAAAAGGTGAGAAAGATATGAAATATTTTTTTAAGGAAAAGTAAATTTTTATAAAAAAAAAAAGAGAAAAGAAATTTATTTTTAAATTCTTTTAGAAACTTAAAATATAAATTCATATTGTAATTTATTTTATGTGAATTGTATAGATCTTTTAAATATATTAAATATTTTATTGAAAAGCATTTATAAATTTGTATCCACTTAAGTTTCACCTAAGAGATTAAACCTGCAAACTCATTAGTCTATCATGAAAATATAACTCAAGTTTCAACCAATGAAATAACATGAAATAGAAAAGCAAATGAAATTGTTATACCTTCATGAATTATGTCTCATTGTGTCCTAACCCCATTGTTCTTGGTTGCAGATGATAACTGGTTGTTGATTGTGTTTAGGGGAAAAAGTGAAAGTATGGAAACCCTAATCCCACTCTCATACACACTCATGGAATACGAAAGAGCCTAGGGAGGTAACGCACATCGACTACTTCTTATGAGAAAGAGAGAGTCATGGATTACCTCTTAGGTTTTATATTCCTTTGTTGTAAATGAGAGAGAGGAATGATGCAACATGCAATCTAACCTAGAAAGCAAGTAAGCAAACAAATCCTAATCTAAGAATGCAGATCAAAGAACAACTAATATACTGCTAAAAAGTAGAGATTAGAAGGCAAAACTAGAGGTGCACCTGTGTCTGAAATCTGAGCAGAAATGTCTGGGACCAAGGTGCTATGCCACCTTCCTGATTCTGCAATTCTGGAGTTGTAATTGAGAAGAGGGATTTTGTGCTTTGTGAATTGTTGTTCTGTCGAGTCCTGCTAACAGAGGGTAGGACCAGGGCACCATGCCCCTGTACTAGGCAGGACCAGGGCACCATGCGCCTATACTTGACAGGTTTTCTGCTCTTCTAAAGTTTCTGAGTGATGTGGATGCTTGTTCCAGATCTGTACCTGCTTCCAGATTCTTGTTTCTGCACTTGCAATCTGAAAAGGGAAGGTTTGGGGTGGCTATATAGGGTTTTGTCATAGTCAAACCCCCATGTTGGTGATTTCTACCTCCATGAATAGCCGATAATGTATTGAAAATGTGTGTGCAAGAACCTTGTGTATATGCAAGATCCTAAGAATGGAAGTAAACAAACTAGAGTAACCCTAAAGAGTAAATCCTAATTGCTTATAATTGACAAAGTAAATGCTCTAAATCCATAATGCAAAGTGATCTAAAGAATGAATATGAATCAAAATGAAGCTTATGCAAAGACATGAAAACAACATGAAACCATACCCAACCCCAAGGGAGAGGTACAAGCCAATCATCAGTCGGCGATCTCTTATTTTTCTTCTATATCTTCAAAAGCTTCCAATTGATAAAATGAGGTTTGATGAATGTTTGATGGATGAATGTTGGACTTTTTTGAAGACTTCAAAGATCTACTCTTTCGCTGCAAAGAAGGCTCTAATACTCCGAAAACATGTTCTTAGATTCTTAGAAGACGACCCCTTCAAATGAAGAAAGAGAGCTCTTAAGTATGAAACCCTAGATCTTAATTCCATGTTTAGGACAACCTAGGATTTGAATTTCCCATTGATATTTTGGGGTTAGGCATTATCATATCATAGGATTGTGCTCCTGAAATTTTGGGAAAAAAGTTGCAGACCATGTGCATTCCCGCCACGGTCCGACCAACTTTGCACTGAATTTTTATGATTGTTAGATATGATGATATTAGAGCACATCATAAAGTTACAACTTATTTCGAGATGTTTTGATATGCGAAATTAGGCCTAAACGGTCAAAATAAGACATAATTAGGGTTTATGATTAAATGATTCATTGGAGGAATAATATGAAAAGGGGCACACTTATGATCAAGGGCCCAACTTTGTAATGTGTAGAGTGATGAGACAAGACCTTATATTTAATTAATTAAATGCTTAAAGCGGAATGAGAAATGCAAGATGTAAGACACACTAAGGCAGGTGCTAACCTAAGTGTGAAATTGGACCACCCTAGCAAGGGTGTACAATTTATGACACTACATTTAGCCCCCACTTTAGCGGTCATATGACACTATGTGCATATGCAAGCTAAAGTACATAAAAAGTAAACGTTATTTGAAAAAAGGATATATCCATAAGTTATTGAACGAAGCCCCCAACGGTATCTATAGTACACAATTAGGAACTACACCCTACAAAACCATATGTTAGATCACAAAATCACCTAATTCTTACTAAGGAAGGTGATGAAATTCATGGGTAGATATATGCCCCCCTATTTCAACTTGCTTATTTGTGAGGTGAAACAGGGTATCATGTTTTCCACAATGAATTGTTATAAAGATTGTGATGAAGAAAGTTCACAACAAGGCTTAATTACTCATCCAAGCGCATTATGGAACTAACACGGAGAAAGAGGGTGAACTCACAATTCCAATGCCACTGACGGTGCGAGAATCAGAGCTTCTTAGCTCAAGATATGATAGATTGAAGAAAAAGTGCAGAAATTAGGGTTTTAACTTAAAAACATAAAGTCAAAAACTGCATAACACATAAATAATGAAAATGACACCTTCATTTGTCACTTTCTAACTTTTTGTCACTATTCACTATAAAGGAGCCCACATACAGGCCATTATACCTCGATGCCAACCTGAGCAACCCACGCAAATGGAGATCCTATGCCAATCTGTACTTGTCGGCCAACCGCTCAATCAAGTGAGTTGACTTCTCATTGACTGCATTGACTTTTTCATGTTTTCATAGTTTTCAGAAGTGATGATGCCATTGCCTAGTCTAGGTTGGGGCCCACCCTTTGGACACCTAGGGGTCCTAGGATGCTTTGGTCCTCCTAAGGCACCAGGGTCCCAAGCGAGCACCCTGGTCCCTGTATAGGGTGACCAACGTCGACACTAGATTAGGCAATGAATAATAGGAATGATAGAATGATTGCTTTGATTAGATGATGACAAATGATTGACCGATTATTGATGAGAGATTGCTTTGCATTTTGCAGACACTACCTTACATCTGAGAGTATACCACTAGCCTCACCTTTTGAAACCTTTGAGAGAAAATCCTGAGACTGAGAGCAGGAGAGAGGGATTTGCTACATGCAGTGGGTTTGTGGGATGTGATGACTATGTCGGCCACCTGATTCCATTCTATTATGCTAATGGAATTTATGGAGAGGTGGGATGTAGATACCTCAACATTCTTACTACCAATGGGGGAGATGACGGTCACCCTAGAGGATGTATACCACATTTTGCGCCTACCCATTAGAGGAGAGACTGTCAGTTATCAATCTGACCATATAGTGGAGGATTATTGGAGAGAGTAGGCATATGCTGTGGGGAGAGTGATACACAGTGAGAGGAGGGGTCGCATTATAGCTAGTTGGCTCCTACACCCTATAGGAGAGGTTCCATTGGTGAGGCGACTCATGATTGCAGCCCTTGCATTAGCTGTGTGCCCCAATGGGTGTGGCACACATGTGTATGGAGGACTCATCTACACAATACGAACTATGGAGAGACACAGGAGAGTATACTCTTGGGGTCAGAGTATGTTTGCACATCTCTATCATGACCTTGGAGATAATGTGTTCAGACAGGGATGCAGCCTTATGACATGCACACTACTACAGGTGTGGATGTTCGAGCATATCACATGTACTAGATCTGGTGGAGCCCCTATAGAGTTGGTCCCAAAGCAGCCTAGGGTGCTTATCCTCTTACCCATGAGTGGCAATTTGGCGATCTCTTATATTGTAGATTGAGCATGGATAGATTGACATTGGATGAGATCATATGGAGACCTTACCTCAAGATGTCCATGTGGGCAGCGCTACGCAAACCAATGTTTGACATGCAGAGGAACCATCTACTAGAGGGACAGCATAGCCACATAGTCGTTCCTTTCTAATTTGACTGAGTTCAGTAGTAGTTTGGGTTTGATTAGTGTGTTCCTACTGATGTGCCTATATACATCTGACACTCATGAGTGATGTCGAGCCTAGGAGCCATTCCTAGGCCTATGAGTGATGAGATCGACATCACATATTCAGATGGGTCAGATGAAGACATAGTGACAAATTATAGAGATGACTCAGGCGCACACCGACAATACATCACATGGTGGACGAGGACATACCTCTGAGCCATTTTCCTAGTAGACTTCCCTAGAGGGGACCCCAGACCATGGAGACAGGCAAGCGACAAAGAGGGATTTGATGCATCTGAGGAGGATTTAGATGATCAGGGTGATGACATAGAGGAGCAGGAGGCAGGAGGAGATGGAGGTGATCCTGATACCAGAGAGGTAGATCAGGATGGAGATGATGACAAGGATGAGGATGAGGAGGAGGATGAGGATGAGGATGAGGATGAGGACAAGGACAAGGATGAGGAGAAGGATGAGTCAGGTGCAGTTCATCACTCCAAAGAGGATACTAGAGCCATAGATCCACCGAGTCTCTCATTGAAGGCAGAGAGGGGTCCCATAAGGGGTCATGATCTTGATCCTCATAGGCCTATACCGACTATACAGAGATAGTAGGAGTGGGGAGAGCCCAGCGAATCCCAGGCTCAGGCAGTCGATGTCCCTAATCCTCACTAGCGAGAGGGAGGTCCAAGTAAAGTGCCCTGTTATTGATTAACATATGCATTCTAGCTGATATAGATTTGATGATATAGAATGTTACTGATGAAAAATTTCTCTCTATCCTACAACTAGCATTCAGGAATGGCGTTCTCTGATTCAGAATGTAGTGACAGACCTTACTATGACTGCACACATATAGATACCGCACAGACCCCAGAGGAGTGTAGGACATCACGAGGACCTTTTCTCTTCTATTCAGATGGAGGTGGAGGACCTACGAGACAAATTATGATGGACAGAGCATGATCTAGCAATGGCACAAATAAAGATAGCCACATATAGAGGGATCATGATGGAGAGAGATTGCAAGAGCTCCTCACGGAGTCACTCATAGTCTGTATCATGATACACCCCCATGGGGCCACTCGCACGACCAGATCAAGAGGGGGCATCTAGCCACCATCCTCCTGCTACTAGTCCCAGGGATAGGAGATTATTTTCATGTACTGATGTATATATGATGACACTAATGATTATATTATTTGTAATGCTTTAAACAATGTACACATTGCTTAAATTAAAAGTAACATATTGAGTAATGAGCAAGTATATCTGATTTAATTTCAATGTGATTGATTTATCAATACTTCATGATTAAATTGATACATGTGTGATTTAATTAAATAATTAAGTAGTTAATCAAATGCTACTTGTGATGATGTAAAAGAAGAATGTATTAAGAATGAGAACTATACGACTAATGTGATTTAATTAACTCTAATTAAACACGACATGATATAATTCTACTTAACACATAAGAAATTTTATAATGTGCTAACACATATGAAATGTAAATCCATTACAATTTACATAAAAAGAATCCAAGACAAACAATATAGCAGTAAAACATGCTTGTCAAGAATGAAGTAACGTAGACCAAACAATATAATATCATTTAATCTTACATACTTTAATGAGGTTATTCAATGATAAGGTTATTGAAGAAAAAGATAACATAAAGAAGACTAGAAAGAGAGAGAGACAGAGACAGAGAGAGATAGAGAGAGACAGAGAGATAGAGAGACAGAGAGATAGAGAGACAGAGAGACAAAGAGATAGAGAGACAGAGACAGAGACAGAGACAGAGATGGAACTAGGCATAGTATCTACGAAGGTGCATAGCATTTATGGGTTCCTTGAGAGGAGTACCTTCCATCTGTAAGCACCTGATCCATAGACCTCCATGATGATGTATGGTCCAAGCTAATTAGAACTAAACTTTTCTTTCTCCTCAGGTAAGTCATTCATGTTACATTGATTCTCCTAAAGGACTAAATCCCCTATCGAGAAGGAACGTTGAATAACCTTATCATTGTAGCTTCATTGAAAAATTTTATGATAAGCTTGAATATGACTGAGGGAATTTATATGCCATTCATCGATCATCTCAAGTTGTTGAAGTCTTTTCTCTCTATAGGAGTCATCATCCACTATACCCTTAAGAGACTCTCAAAGAAGGAATTTCTAACTCCAAAGGCATAATGGCATCAGCACTATAAACAAGATTATAAGGGGTACAACTCGTAGCAACACGTACACTCATGCGATAAGCCCACAGAGCATAGGTTAATTGAGTATGTCAATCCTTACCATGCTTATTTATAGTCTTTCAAAGAATTTGTTCAATTATCCTATTAGAAGACTCAGCTTGACCATTTGATTGAGGATAATAAGGTGTAGAAAATTTATGTTGAATATGATATTTCTCGAGAAACTTCTTCACATCCTTATTTTTGAATGGCGTTCCATTATCTGAAACTAAGGTGAAAGGTATCCCAAATTGAGAAATGATGTTTTCTAAAATGAATTGACAAATTACTTGAGCGGTAGTGGATCGAAGAGGAACGGCTTCCACCCACTCCGTAAAGTAATCAATCGCAGTTATGATGAAAGTGTGTCTTTGAGATGGAGGAGATATTTTACCAACAAGATCCAAATGCCATGTAGAAAAGGGCCAATATGCTACTTGTGATCAAAGCTCTTAGGCAGGGGCATGGTTCAAATTGCTATGTTGCTGAAATTGATGACATAGTTTAACGAACGCAAAAGAATCATTTTCCATGGTTTTCCAATAATATCCCATTTGGAGCAATTGCTGAACTAAAGACCTACCCCCAAAATGCCCCTCGCAAGCACGTGAATGCACTTATTTGAGAGCGATAGGGACCTCAGCCTTGTTTAAGCATCGAAGGAGAAGACCATTATAACCCCTCCTATAGAGAACATTATAAAGGATAATGTATCTAGCAACCAATTTGTGAACCCTAGTATTCTTATTTGTTGAATCAGGAAAGGTAACATCACTTAGATATCTTATGACATGCGAGTACCATTCATTAGAATCTATAATGCAACAATGTGCCAGATCGCCAGGGTTATTAGCAATAGCTGGGGAAGTAAGGTTGTGAATTGTGAATTGAAGATCTATCATGGGGTCCTCTAGAGACACAAGAGAGGTGACACATGCCATCACATTAGAATGTCAATTATCTTTCTGAGGAATGGGCTCCATGGTGTAAGAATCAAATTTTTGTAACAAGGATAAAGCTAGATCTTTATATTGCGATAATTTGTCTTGTTTAGCTTCATAAACTCTTGTCACTTGTCTTATGATTAGTTGAGAATCTCCATAAATGTGTAGATTCTTCACACTCAACGCCAAGGTTTCTTTAATACCAGCTATAAGAGCTTCATATTCAGCAATGTTGTTGGTACATAAGAAATTGAGACAATATGATAAAGAAATAGGCTTTTTTTTAGGAGAAATTTAGACCACCCCTGCCCCCGATCCTGTACGACACTTAGAGTTGTTGAAGTACAATTCCCAAGTCTCATCAACCTCAATGGAAAGAATGTATTCATCAAGGAAAGACTCTAAAATAGGTAGGTAGAAGGGTGAAGGAGAATCAACTAAATGATCAGTCAACGCTTGACCCTTTATTGCCTTTTGTGAGACAAACTTAAGGTCAAACTCGGTCAACATCATAACCCACTTAGCCAAGCGTCTGGAAAGATCAGTTTTGGAGAAAATATGTTTAAGAGGATCAAATTTAATGATAACATGAAGCTCAACATTCAAGAGATAATGCCTCAACTTCTAGGTTGCAAAGACTAAAGCAAGGCACTATCTTTCTATCGCAGAATATCAGACTTCGTAATTGAGTAGAGTGCGGCTTATGTAATAAACCAGGCATTCTCTACCATCCTTATCACATTGTGCCAATAAGGCTGCAAGAGCTTGAGGGGAAGCAGCGGTGTATAGAAGAAAAGGGTTAGTAGGATCAACAGGTTAAAGAATAGGAGGATTAGCCAAATAGGTTTTTAGGTCTTCAAATGCTTGATGACAATCCTCATTCCATTGGAAAGTGATGTTCTTTTTAAGCAATTGTGTGAAAGGAAATGTATGATCCACAAGTTGAGAGACAAACCTATGAATAGCTTGGATCTTTCCTTGCAAACTCTTTAATTGAGAAACATTCCTAGGAGGTGGCATGTTAACAATAGCATCTATCTTCTTTGCATCCACCTCAATGCCACGATGTGAAACTATGAATCCTAATAATTTTCCACTATCCACACCAAAAACACATTTTCAGGGATTCAAATGCATGTTGTGCTTACGAATTCTCTCAAAGATTTGACGAAGGATCTTAACATGATCTATACGAAGGATGGATTTGGCTACGATGTCATCAACATAATCTTCTAAGGTCTTATGCATATAATCATGGAAAATGAGAGTCATAGCACGCTGATAGGTTGCACCTATGTTTTTTAATCCAAAAGACATCATAATCCAACAAAACATACCCCAAGGAGTTGTGAAAGCAGTTTTATATTGATCTTGGGGATTGATGAAAATTTGATTATATCCTGGGAAACCATCCATAAAGGATAGTAAAGCATGCCTTGCTACCGAATCCACTATCATATCAATATTCGAGAAGGGAAAATCATCTTATAAAGAGGCTTTGTTGAAATCATGAAAAATCAGTACACATCCTAATCTTGTTTTCATCTTTAGCCATCACCACAATGTTCAAAATCCATGGGGAATAATCGATAGGATGAATAAATCCAGCATCCAACAATTTTTCAATCTCAGCTTTAACAAGTAATGCCACTTTAGGGTGAATCTTTCAAATATTTTGCTTCATAGGTTTAGCATCAGGAACTAGGACAATATTATGAGTGACAATCCTAGGATCTACGCCAGGCATATCAAAATATATCCAAGCAAAGATCTCAGGAAATTCATGTAACAACTCAACATATTGTTTTTGCTCTTCTTCGTCAAGACATTTCCCTATCTTGATGATCTTACCTTCAACACAAGGATCCATCTTGATATCAATGGTGTCATTTATTAGGAGATTATTTTGTTGAGGAGCATCTCTCAATTGAGGAAATTCTTTAACTATATCATCGTTATTTCTTTCTTTCCCAAAGTAAGCTTCCTCATTTAAATAATAGGGAAAACTATGATTATGGTGATAATGAGGAAGGTTATCATAAGCTCCCAAGAATTCAGCTAAGGAATCATTGGTAGAAAAAACATCCAAAGCAAAGACACAAGAAGGGTCAAAGTCAATATATTCTAGATATTTTAGTGAGAGAGAAGCGAAAATAACATTAACACTAATAGATGGTCTCTTAGAGGCTTTAGTACGCTTGAAAGGAACATAACCAAGCCCAAATGTCATATCATAAAAGTAGTTCTCCAAGCAAACCTTAATCCCTTATTCTTGAGCACCACATCCATTTCCATTATATCCACACCTAGCTAGGATGTGAAAACCAAGACCATAAAGATTAGTCATTTCTGAAGAAGAAGGAGGATTTTCAAAAACTGAAGGATCAAAATCCTCTAGGCTAGAAACTAAGAGAGATGAAATCTTAGAAGCCGCCACAAAGTTATTCTTCAATGGCCCAGACAAAGTAGATTGCTTTTTAGGTTGTTCTTCTTCTTTCTTCTTTTTGACCTTAGGTTCTCTAGGGGGAATTTTGCATTCCCCTACAAAAGTAGGATTGAAATCAAGGGATCCCCAATCATCCTTTGTAAGAATCTATTAAGGAGAGAAGATATTCTCCATCATAGAGTCAAGCTGAGAAGATTATTCCTCAAGAACTTTAGGTCCACTTGAAGAAGCATCGGGGATAGATCTAGATATGGGAGATAGATTTGATGAACTATTCTTACTAATCGAAGTAGAAACTTTAGAGGAATTGTCTAAGATAGTTGGGGAAGAATTGATTGAAGAGGGTTTAGAACTTGACATTTGTAAACAAGCCTAAAATCTCATGTCTCCTAACAAGGTATATGTTATGTTGTTGTAAATGAATTTTATTTGCCTGTGCAATGTAGAGGGAACAACTTCCATGCTATGAATCCAAGGTCTTCCTAGCAACAAGTTGTATGTCAACTCTCCAGACATAACATGGATAGGAGTAGGTAAAGTAACAAGGCCTACCTTAATAGGCAAGGTGATGATACCTAGTGAAGATTTAGCAACATTATCAAAGCCATGGATAGTGAGAGAATTAGGCTTGATAAGAGATGTATCAACATTGATCTTATGCAATAGGTTAATGCTACAAACATTAAGGCCAAAACCATTGTCCACTAATGTTTGTCTTATCGTGCTATCATTTATGATAACCACAATCATTAAGGGATCATATTATTGTTGAATTTCACTAGAAGGTAGCTCATCTTGTGTAAACACAATCTGAGCCTTAGGTGATGTAATAGAGTGAATCAAGGAAGCCATATTTTTGGATGTCACTGTGGGTGGGACATTCAATGTTTTCAAGGCATCTTGTAGCATTCCATGATGAATCAAGGAAGTTTGAAGCAAATCCCAAAGGGATATCTTGGCAAGAGTAGCTTTAATTTGTTCGACAAGATCATATTCCTTACCAAGGGTTTGTGAAATATGAGGTGCTTGAGGATGAATGAGTTGAGGATCAGGTAGACGAGTCAGAACAACTAAAGGAGGGTTAGGTTTCCTATTGTTTCTTGTGTTATAGGTATGGTCAACTATATTATAACTCTCATTAGTAAGTTATCTAGAAGAGCTATAAGGACTCTTAGTGGGATTCCTTTCTTGAACCGTAATGATGGGCTTGTTCGGAGTGCTAAAGGAATCATGACCATATCCACCTTGAACCATGGAAAGAGGTTGATTAAGAAGAGGTGAATTTGGAGAAGGACAAGCACCTTGGACAACAAAAAGTGGTTTGCTATGTTCATTCACATTGATCATGTTGATTAACTTTTTAGATGTATTATTCTTGTTTGGAAGTTTAGGTAGAGACATAAAGTCATCAAGGGCATCATCCAATAAAGCATGGTCATAGTGATTGAAATGCTTATCTTTGGATTCAAAAGGAGACATAAAATCATAGAGGGAATCATGGGAATCAACTATGTTGCTAGATCTAGTGGAGGAGTTGATAGGAATATACCCATGAGAGGGATCATTCAACTTATCTTTCTCATCACCTCGAAATCAAATAGTAACAAGGTTGATTAACTTTTGGCAAAATGAGAGTTTAGAAGGCTTAGGGTTCAAAAACTCATCTAGAGCTTCATCTAATTCATCCTTACTAAACTCATAATCAGCAAAATTTCATACATCATCAAAAGCATGAACTTCTTGCAAATAGAAATATGACATTTTGAAATGAAAATTGCATGAAACTTAAACACACAATGCAAATGAGGTTGAATTCACGTCAGGTTCACCAAAGATGTGTAGGGGAAAAAGTGAGACTAAGTATGGAAATCCTAATCCCACTCTCATACACACTCATTGAATATAAAAGAGCCTAGGGAGGTAACGCACGTCGGCTACTTCTTATGAGAAAGAGAGATCCGTGGATTACCTCTTAGTTTTTCTATTCCTTTGTTGTAAACGAGAGAGAGGAATGATGCAAAATGCAATCTAACCTAGAAAGCAAATAAGCAAACAAATCGTAATTTGAGAATGCAGATCAAAAAACAACTGATATAATGTTGAAAAGTACATATTAGAAGGAAAAATAAGAGGTGCACCTATGTTTGAGATCTGAGTAGAAATGTCTAGGACCAGGGTGCTACGCCACTATCTTGATTCTGCAATTCTGGAGTTGTAACTAAGAAGAGGGATTATGTTCTCTGTGAATTTTTGTTCTTCCAAGTCTTGATGATAGAGGGCAGAACCAGGGCACCATGCCCCTATCCTGGGTAGGACTAGGGTGCCATGCCCCTGTCCTAAGCAGGACCAGGGTGCCACGCCCCTGTCCTAGGCAGGACTAGGGTGCCATGACCCTATCCTATGCAAGACCAGGGAGCCATGTGTTAGGCCCAATATGGAAAGCTAATGTACTAAGAGGGGAGGGGTGAATCAGTACTTCAAATATTTTCTTGAACAATAACTTTACTGTTAAGCATAAACCAAAAATTGTTGTAACATAATATAATGCTAAAACAAATAAATAACAATCATACATGATTTACTCTATAACACATATATTTTGGTTACGTAGAAACTCTTGGTTAGAGAGAAAAACTGTGGTGGGGATGGCACCCATAACTTCACTACTGCAATAATAAAGGTTGCTCGGTTAGAGCTACATGTTTATCTATTTATGATAGCTTACCCTGTTAGGAGTATCAAGATCTTTAGATCTACCTTGCTAAAGGATTTTACAACACTTAAACTAAATGTTGCACCTAATTAAAGGCTTTACAATTATAGACTTTGTTAGAGTCTTTTACCCTGTTAAAGGTTTCTCTTACAACTCAAAATATTACAATAAAATCTTTACAAATATCTGCAACTTTACATCTGGAATGTTATAGTAGATTCTATGTGCTCAAAATGAGATTACCTTGCTTATAGCATACCTCGGTAATCCATAGATTAACTTGGTAAACCCTTCTGTTTACTCTATTCCTTGACTGTTCTCTGAAATCCTTCTAGGTGACCTCTGTGTCTCTAACAGTCACAATACTTAGTTCTTCCTTATCTATTTCACATGTCTTGCTTCATACACCTTCTCTATTTTTTATCCTCAATTAATGCTATATAAATAGATCTCTTATGACGGTGATCTGTTCATGCTTCGATCTTACAAACATGATTCATTGAATGAATAACCATACAAAATATTTCATTGGATAGATGACCTCAAGATCATACAAAATCTTTAAGGTTCAATTTCCTAAGTGATAATGATTCCCTGTTCCTTGATCTTATAACACGTTTACCATATGTGTCTAGGTTCAATGAATCTAGTAACATGTTTCACTCGGTGTGTGTTCACTTGGTTTATCATTTTTGCTACTCGGTAGACATAGAGTGTTACTCGGTAGACAGCTCGGTGTATACTAAGCTCTGTGACTACTTTCTTCTATAATCGACTGCTCTGTGCTTACCGACTAAATGTTTCGGTAGTAATAACTGACTAGAGTATATAGAATGACTTTGGATATAAAACTAATGGCAACTTAGTAAGTAGTAACACCACGCCCTTGTCCTTGATAGGTTTTTTGCACTCCTAAAGTTTATGAGTGATGTGGATGCCTATTCCAAATTTGTACCTACTTCCAAATTCTTGTTTCTGCACCTGCAATCTGAAAAGGGAAGGTTTGGGGTGGCTATATAGGGTTTTTCCATAATCAAACCCTCGTGTTGGTGATTTCCACCTCCACGAATAATTGATAATGTATTAAAAATGTGTGTGCAAGAACCTTGTGTATATGCAAGATCCTGAGAATGAAAGTAAACAAACTAAAGCAACCCTAAAGAGTAAATCCTAATTGCTTATAATTGACAAAGTAAATGCTCTAAACCCATAATACAAAGTGATCTAAAGCATGAATATGAATCAAAATTAAGCTTATGCAAAGACATGAAAACAACATGAAACCATACCCAACCCCAAGGGAGAGGTACAAGCCAATCGTCAGTCGATGATCTCCTATTGTTCTTCTATATCTTCAAAAGCCCCCAATTGATAAAATGAGGCTTGATGAATGTTGGATGTGTAATACCCTAAATGGTCATCTAAACCATAAGCCCCTAATCTTGACAACGTCACCAAGGTCCTAACCAAAGGCAATTATATCAATCTTGAGCACATAATTAATTCTTTAATCATCAAATGTCACATGGCAAAATTAATCAATCAATATTAATTAAAAATTTATTTAATTAATCGATCATTCCAAGTAAACCATTTTAAACAATTATCTTATTTATTTTAATTAAATATCTTTTGCATATTTAATTAAATAAATCAATTTGCTATTAAATCATCAAAAAGAGGAATTTAATTAAATAAATCAATTGAGCACAAATCTTCAAAAATGGAAATAAATCAAAAAAATGAATTAATTGACCAAGAAAGAATTAAAAATTGAGAAAAGAAATCAATTGGAGATAATCTTGAAAAACAAATTAAAAATTGATGAATAATCTCAAAGAAAGCAATTAAAACAATTAAATATTAAAATTGAATGAAATAGAGAATAAATCAGTTTTTTCTTGATTTAATCTTAATTTTAGTTCAATTTCCTTTAAAACTGAGAAAAGCATCCAATCACATCAATTCACCAGGATTGTGCTTCCTCTTGGAAAATCTTGACTGCTAATCATCATTTGATCTCAGTCGTTGGTTTCTTTCTGAATTTTCTATAAATTCAAGCTCTCATCTCTCATTCAAAGAGGCTGGAGAATATATTGTTATTATATTGTTTTTGCTCTAGATTCAATGAGAATATTGCATATTAATTATTTCATATTGATTAAATCATTTAGCTTAATATTGCAAAAATCATGTTAGATTAATCTTGCCTCCCTCTAGCTAATATCATGCTCATATAGATTAAATCCTTCATCTTGGTGTAGTCTAGTCACTGGTATTGCTAATAATATGAGAGCAATCTTATACTCGCATCTTTTAGAAGGCAATGGGTCGATTTGTTATGGTTTTATTATTCATTGATTATATCTTTCTAAACATGCATGTAATGACTTAATTGAAGTGTTGTGTATTACAGATACAGGTCCACTTTTCACACACACAAGATGTTGTTGAAGACTTCAAAGATATACTCTTTCACTGCAAAGAAGGCTCTAATACTCCAAAAACATGTTCTTAGATTCTTAGAAGAAGACCCCTTCAAATGAAGAAAGAGAGCTCTTAAGTATGAAACCCTAGATCTTAATTCCATGTTTAGGCTGACCTAGGATTTGAATTTCCCATTGATATTTTGGGGTTAAGCATTATCATATAATAGGATTGTGCTCCCAAAATTTCAGGAAAAAAGTCGCGGACCATGTGCATTCCCGCCACGGTTTGACCAAATTTTCACTAAATTTTTAGGGTCGTTAGATATGATGATATTAGAGCGCATCCCAAAGTTATAGTTGATTTCAAGATGTTTTGATATGCAAAATCGAGCCTAAACAGTCAAAATAAGACATAATTAGGGTTTATGATTAAATGATTCATTGGAGGAATAATATGAAAAGGGGCACAGTTAGGGTCAAGGGCCCAACTTTGTAATGTATAAAGTGATGAGACAAGACCTTATATTTAATTAAATTAATTAATTAAATGCTTATAGGGGAATGAGAAATGCAAGATGCAAGACACACTAAGGCGGGTGCTAACCTAAGTTTGAAATTGTACCACCCTAGTAAGGGTGTACAATTTACAACACTATAGATTGATATGCTAAATGATATTAAGCTAATATGAAAAGATAATGATATGCTATGATAAAACTCCTAAAATTCTAAATTGCTTTAACCTCAAAACTCACAGATGCAAAATGAAGACTATGTGATTAGCTATTAGTTTCAAAAATGGCTTAGGAGACCTCTATTTATAGATTTTTGAGTGCATAAGCCTAGGTGGCAGATATCAATGATCATGATAAAATCTTGCAATTTGGATGGCTATGAGCAAGAGGTTGAGATGTGAGAGAGAAAGGTGGAAGATGGGATGGAGGAAAGTTGGAAGGAGAATCCAAGTGTCATTCATCTCACCTTGACTAAGAATGAAGACTGAGAGAATATAGGACAGTTGGAGAAGATTTAGAGATAAGAGGAAAAGTGGACTCAACTTCCTCCAAAGATGTAGGAACGTTGGAGAGAATATAGGAAGGTTGAGGAATTTGTGTACGTACACATTATTTGAAGAATAGAATGAATGTTGAAGATAATGATGCATGAGTTGGCAAAGAAGAAGTGATGTGGAGATGAGGGGAGTTGGAAAAGGGAGATTAGATAATTAGGAAATTATTTAATTAAGAAGACTATAAGATAGTGGATAGAAGAATAATTAAATATTAGATATTTAATTAATTGATTAGAAGAAAAGCTAAATGAATTAATTAATAAAATGTTTCAATTAAATTAATTAATATAAGAATATAAAACGAATTAAATAAATTAATCTTTTCAAATTAACTATTTAATAGAAGAATAATTATTAAATAAATATAAAATATTTATTTAATTTCTCATAGCCAATTTTATGTGTATACATTTTGCCCCTCTTTGAAATGATGTTGAGACAACATTGTTTCAAAGATTAAATCAAGTCTTGATAATGTGTCTAACCAAGATAAAAACCTTGATTGTGTGCCCCCTCGAGAGATTGATTGTGAAATTGTTGAAATTTTTTTATTAGGCGATTTATCTCATGATAATTGATTGAAAAGATTTGATTAAATGTATGCCTCTCAATTAAATTCATTTTTGAAAAAAAAAATTGCCCCACTTTTGAAAATTTAATAAATTACCCCTTCAAAAATCAAAAAGGTAATAATAAAATTAACCTAGGTCAATTTTATCCTCATTTGCAAATTTGTCAGCTTTTGCAGAAAAGAATTTGGAGTGCTGAGCTGGCAAAATGGTGATCCCATTCGAGAGCCATCGATTGGAGTGCGTTCGCCAATACCAGAGACTTGTTGAGTACGGCCCACCGGTGAGTGACCTATCTTGACCTTGTTTTTGAATTTTCATACAAGTGTTCGAATTTTTCGCATGTTTTAGGGTAGTTTAATTTTTTTCGATTTTCGGCACTTTGTTTTCACGCTTTTGCACTATAGATTAGTGCATATGTTGTGTCGGTTAGCGCTTCTATTAGTTTAGTGCTTTCATCCTTTTTGTTCTCGCCTTTGCTAGAAATGGTAGCACATATGCTTGATTCGCGCCTGTGCTTATTAAGTTCAGGCATTTGACTGATATATTAGCGCATTTGATATACTTCACGCTTTTGTGCAATACGTTCATGCAAATGATAAATTGGTTAGCGCTTTTGATAGATTTAGCGCCTGTGCCCATTAAGTTAGCGCTTTTGATAGATTTAGCGCCTGTGCCCATTAAGTTAGCGCTTTTTGACTGAAATGGTAGCGTAATTGGTTAAAATTTAAAAAAATTATATTGACAATGTTAAAATTTAATTTGATGAAATTTGATGGGTAATTGGATAGATTGATAGACGATTGATGTCTGATTGATAGAGGATTTGATCAATTTGATCAATAGGATAGATGATTGGTTGATTGATTTGATAGGATTGATATTTGCCTGATTGATGGTTGATAGCCTGATTTGCTGATCGTTTGATTGATAGCTTGATTTGCTGGATAGAAAAGATTTGATTGATTGTTGATATAATTGTTAGAAAAGATTTGATTGAATGGTGATGTGATTGATAGAAAACTTGTCTGATTAAACAGGAGAAACTAGATGTTCTCTAGTGTCGAGAAAAATTATTAGCTATGCGCCATTTAGTCCTAGAGTTGACTCAGGATGAGATTAGACATATTGATGCCTGTGGATTATGTCACATATTATACATGCCTAATATTACACATAATAGGGGCCTATTGACTTCATTAGCTAAGAGATGGCACAGTGAGCACAACATGTTTCACCTACCCACTAGTGAGATTAGTGTGACGCTCTAGGATGTCTATAGGACCCTCAACATCCCTGTGACTAGTGATCTCGTCCAGTATGACCACTAGGATCTTAGTGGGACCGAGGCGTACAGGATAGTATTTGGTGATGAGAGCATCGATGGGGGAGAGATTAAATGGGAGGACATGATTATGCATTATGAGACTCTCCCAATGGTTCTTATAGGCTTGATTGGCAGATTTATTTGTCCTGGAAGGAGATCTTGAGGTTTTGCCTCTGGATGGGTAGGGATCTTGCAGAGCATGATGCAGCATCATACTCAGTATGCATGGGTTTGTGTATGCTTGCACATTTATATCATGATCTACATAAGGTTGTTTATGATGGCGGAGCTAGTCTCTTGTCTGGATGCACACTGCTTCAGGTCTGGTGCTGGGAGCACATTGCTATTACTCGGCATGTTCATGATAGAATTCACGGTGATGGCCAGCCATTTGTATATTTGTATAGAGGTATCATTACTCAGCCTAAGCTGGGTAAGCTTGAGTATTGGCGATGGGTTTTAGATTCTATGGACACTATGATGTGGACACCATATATTGATTGTGAGACTTGGTTGGAGAACACTCAGATGTTGCCATTGATTTTGCAGAGTAGTTATTTGATCGATCATACTCCTTATATCATTGAGAGACAGTTATTTGGTTGCATTTTGAGACCGTTTGGTATTATTCAGCACATGCCTTCTTGTGTCACCATGTATACACGACAATACAAGGATAGGTAGGATTGGGGCCCTTCATTGTCTTTTGAGATAGCATATGTTGAGTTTTTGGTTGTTCTGATTGTAGCATATGTTTTGAGATCACACATTTTCTATGCAGAGATTACAAGAGATTACACTCAGTACCTTCTTGCACACCCCTTTCCATGCATTATTGATCCTGCAGACCCTCCTCCCAGCTCAGGAGATGAGGAGGATGATTTAGATGATCTTGTTGTTCGACGACAGAGATGGGGACAAGAGCTTAGAGCTACACGAGAGGTCGAGGGAGACAGGGGAGGTGAGGGTGGAGATGGGAGAGTAGGGAGACGAGGACAGAGGGGAGGCTGAGTGAGAGTATAAGGAGGACCTTTTGGACAAGTTGGGAGAGTTGGGAGGCTACTTCCTATGGTAGGGAGAGATGCAAGAAGAGGAGGGTTGGAGCAGCAAGAGGATTTTCCTCTCCAGGACTAGGCAAAGGTGGAGGATTGGACAAAGGTCGAGGGAGAGGGATTGATTTTGGTTAGATCCATCCAGATCTAGGGGTAATTACAGCTCAGGGTGGTTGGGATGAGGGGGAGGAGGATTCAAAGGATCATATGTCCCTCATTTAGCAGCGGATTATGAGAGCTACTCGGGTGGAGACTAGGGGGAGAGGGAGGTGGTGATGATTCTATGCAGGATATACCTCAATAGGATGTGCCATAGCAGGAGAGCATATATGACCTTAGAGCATAGATAGATCAGCTCGGGGCATAGGTTCAGATGTTCACTGTTGAGAGAGACAGAGTTGTCAAGAGATACCAAGATACAGAGGCTACTCTCAATCATATTCAGCAGGTTGGTTCTGGCACTCTCTCAGCTGATACTATTAGAGAATTATATCAGCATGGGAAGGAGAGAACATATTGGTAGCAACGATATGAGGAACTGGTCTCTAAGAGCCAAAGAGTAGGGAGCTATGTGACTACTCCTTTATCCAGTAGGATGGATACCAGCAGTGGTTGGGTTATGGGGCCTCCTTAAAGAAGTAGGGATCGAGGAGCAAGGCCATCTGGAGGATCATCTCGCCTACAACTATAGAGATGAACATATTCAGATGGTAGTGGTACAGGGCAGCCATGAGACTTGATTTGATATTTTGAGACATTTGTATGTTATTGATTATTTCTTTGATATCATTGTATACTTGGACTTTTTATTGTTTTATGATGATATGCAGACATGGACTCTATGATATGGTTATGATTCATGATTTATTATGCATGCTACTATGATGGTGATGACCTATATGCATTGATTACATGGATGATGCAATGATGATCTTATTCCATGATGTTATCTTGATGATATGATAATGATCTATATGATGTGATGATGATATTTATATATGCTTGACATGATCTAAATATGAAATGGATGTTTATTTATATTCATTGATGTATATGCATGTGATGATAAGATGATGAAATGATTTTTTTTTGAAATGCATTTGATTTTTTATTTTGATGATTATGAATGTAAATGTAAATGCTTATAATGATTAAATGATGAGATATATAAATAATGATAGAATAATAATATGGTTAATGATTCTAAATGCACAAATGCAATTAAATGAACCTAATGGGTGAATGATTCGAAATGAAACTAATGATAACTAGATGCAAAAGAATGAGAATGAGAAATGAATCTAACTAATAATGATATGATGAATGCAAACCTAATAATTTAAAAGATGAAATGAACCTAATTAATTAAATGCAATCTAATGCAATTATTTTATTTTTTTGTTTGTCCAAATATACTTAATCTTTATATTTGACCGTTGATCTCAAATGAAATGCTTATAATGCAACTGACAATGAATGCTCATAATGCAACTGACAATGAATGCTCATAATGCAAATGATAATTAACTAATTTAAAATGATCTAACTTAAATGATACTGCCATTCCTCACATGCTTTCTTGTAATAGTGCTTGATTTCATCATTGAGCTTTCAAATATTGTAAGAAAATACAAGCAACTTGACATTATGATTCAAGTTGACCTGAGTGTTTCTTACATGGATTTTGACATAGAAAGTTTATACGACCAACTTGATATGATGATTCAAGTTGACCTAAGTATTTCTTGTAGATTAGACAAGGATTATCCCATTTCATGCATGACTCAGTACGTCCTCCATGATCTTTTGCCAGTCATATCCTTAGACAAGTACATACCTTACTAAGAGATAAACCACAAACAACAAAGAAAGAAAATAATCATGCCCCTTCATAGCTCCTCTATTCATGGACATCATTGAGTTGTGTAGGACACAGGATTAGCGAAAATCAAGATATAAACGTTGAATCTTGTGAGGCATACATATGTTCTCATAGTCATTAACTGATATAATCATCTTGATGAATGATCCTTGATAATCCTTTGTTACTTGTTGGTTGAATCTTTGTATTCTAAGTTGAACGATCCAGTTGTTACAAATGCCTTTATCTTCATTGCCTTGTTGCTTGTCGTATGTCTCAAAACCCTAGATGTTTTTGGTTTTTCTAAGTTTTTTGAATGTTTTTTTGTATTTTCAAAGATTTAAAGATTCCCTTATCAAAAGGAGTTTAGGATTTTGCCCCCAAAGGAAACAACCTTTATTATGGATGTACCTAACCATGGTGGGATAAAACTATGAATTGATTGATTCTGATAAAATCCAAGATAGTGACTACGATAAGTATATCAAATATTACTAATTGTTTGATAAGCTACATATTTCCTGCCAATGGTTCAAAGCAATGGATGCGAAAGATAAGATAGACACACGAAGATAGATGGATACGATAGGATGGATAGATACACAAAGCGATCTCATAGATGGAAGAGCCCACTTTTAGATATCACCTATTTACCAGGTTTTCACCATCTAAATTTATTGCATTTTTTTCATATTTGATTTTTAACTATTTTACACTATTTTTATATTTTTCTCCTTTTATGCTTTTTAGGGATTTTTGCTACTTTTCTTATTTTTAGTCATTTTCTGCTTTGTAACTATTTTTGTAGTATTTAATGCTAATACTTTTAAACATAGAATTTCTTCAGATGCATAGTATTGATAGGCTCATCAAACCAATCCTATGTATCTACCAGTTTCTCTGATTACCGTTTGTACTGTCTTAATGTGTACCTATGTATCTACCAGTTTCTCTGATGTTTTCTTTGTATTATATATTGTTAGTATCTCGGTGTTATCCACTGTCGATATCTCTGTCTCTGTCAGTTTTATTGTGCCAGCATCTACACTACCAGTATTTGTTCCACTGTCCAAAGGTTTCTCTGTATGTATTGTTTCCTCTGTTTGCTCTGCTTGTATTCCAACCTCAATATTTTCTGTCGATTGCTCAATGTTTTTAGTGTTGGCAGTATTATTTTTCACTTCAGTGCTATCCTTGTCCACTACTATGTTTACTTCCTGAGTATCAATTTTCATGGTGAGAAATTTTTTTGACTTAGGGTTAGTATCCTCATGTGTTGTGTCAATATTTTCAGTAGTCGGTATGTTATCAGTCTGTACCAATGAAGTAACCAAAGGTGGTGGTAGGTTGTCAGTTACTTTTATGTTTGGTAATCCACCAACTTTACCTTTTCCTTTGTCTCTGTCCTTTTGATAAACCTTGAAAGTTTTCTTAGGTCTATTCAACTCTTCCTATTTTTCCTTCTCTACAAAAAAGATGTCCCACTTGTCTGTTGTTTCCTCTACAATTTCATTGACTCTACCAGCCATTAGGCTCACATGTCGGTGTCCACTTGCAAAAACTGATCTATTAGCTTCACTAATAAGTTCATCAATCTCTTCTACAGAGTTAACCGGATGTACCACTAGAAGTTTTTCAATCTTGAGTTTCTTATCTAGCTCCATAACTGAAATCCTCTTAGCATCTAACCTTCTGTACAATTCATTAGGCAAATCATCTGCAACTTCTATTAACACTTTCTTGTAAATGTCAAGATGTAAAATAATGTTATTCTCAATACTTTCCTTTTCTGCATTAGTGAATGTATTATACAGTTTGCTAACATTTGGTAGATTGTCGTCATCAGTGATTTCACTCAATAATTTATCCAGAGGTGGTATAACCTGTTGTTGTTTCTTCTTAGGTGTCAACTTCCTTGTCAGTAGTCTCACTGCATGTTGCTTCTGCCTTGGTGTTCTTGTTTTCTTGGGTGGAGGAGAGGGCACTGGTGAAGGTTTTCTCTTCCTATCAACTCACTTAAACTCAACAGGTATCTCACTGTCAAATGATGTACCAACCGGTGAGATATGTGCCTCCAGATGCAATCCTTCCAGATCACTTTCCTTTATTCCAGTTATGTTCATGATGTTTTCTTTTATTTCCTTTACTTGTTTAGATGCACTTCTTATGTACTTTTCTCTTCTCTTTCTTTGTTTCAATGTTTGTACACCACTTTCAATTGTTTTTGCACTACCAAAAACCTTTTCTTCTAGTTCTCTAGGTGCCTCTAATAAGGCTTTAGCATAAGTTTCAATAATGTTTACATCTACCTCATACCCCATTTCAGTTACCCATACAGTTCTAGGAAGAACCGCTTCCATCCATATTTCATCCTTTTTTATTACAAAACATATTTCGTTGTTGTACTTGTCCACTACACTCTATGGTAGTCTCTCCCTTGTTTTCATTTTTGCTTTGAAGTTTTTGAAGTACTATGTTATATTGTTTTCCTTGTCACTTCCCATACCAATGAAGATTTCTAGCAATTGTTTGCCTATCGGTATATCATATCCAAAATCTTTCTTTCCAATACCGGGAACTTCTTTTGTGAAATATAACATAAGACATACCAAAAGATTGCCAAAATGAAATGTTCCTTATCTCCTTTTATCTTTTTCAGGTTGTCTATTAATTCATCCTTTAGCCACTCACATACATCTATTTTTGCATCATTATTGACCATATCATAAGCACTTTTAATACAAAGACTAGAAACTGAGTTAAGTCGGTTTGCATGTGTGGTCTTATAACCTAGGATCATGCTTATGAATCTAACATTTTCATCTTTGACATCATTTACTCTCATAGATCTACTGTCATATGTTGCTCCTGTTAATGTCATGACAGTATTATTAGGAACCTTCTTAGTCTTATATGGCTTGCTACCGGTGGAGGGTAAACTTGTCATTGCCCTAATTGGTTCTTTGGTGATTTTGCAAACTGAATCTAGCCAAAGAAATTCTCCATGAACTCTGCTAAGGACAATTCTTACTACCTCCTTAAGAAATTCAGGGAAGTCCAAGATTTCCACAAAACCTAAAGTTTCAATTACCTTGTGTTTGGGTTTGACATCCATTTTCATCACAGATAATAGTTTTAAACATCTTCAATATTTCCTCAAAACCTAATTCCTCAACATTGCAATGAATATAGATTCTAGGGTCTTTAGCATAAGCAACACCTTTTGGAATTTTAGAAAAAGCACCTATGGAATCATCTTGTTTCACTATCTCCAGAATGATCTTAAAAACAGGCCTAGGGCATTTCACAACTTCCACAACAGTAGGGTTTGCCATAAATTTCAGAGCAGAGGAGGAAGCCATTGAAAAATACCTTAAGCTGCCTGATAATGGTTGAGTGCTTGAGATAAATCACTTCACTTCTTCACCTTGGATGCCTTTTCTTGGATTTCATGCTCTCTGTAAGTTTGAATGCTCAGTGAATTGAAAAAAGAGGGATAGCCAATGCTTTATAATGTATTTTCTTCCAACAACCACATTAAATGCTCGTCGGTTAAGTGAAACTTAACACATCTACCGGTAGAGAAGAAATCTATATTCTCACCATGTATCGAGGGTAATTTGCATGATGTTCAACTTGCTACAATACCCCCAAAGGGTTAGTTCTCAGTTGGATGAAGAATCTCCTGCCGGTGGAGTAATACTATGTTCTACCGGTGAAGGAATAGTCTCATCAACATTCTAATCTGTCTTTCTAATCCATTGTCTTGAAAATTCTTGCTTTACCTCATCAACCTTCTCTTTGCCTTTCAAACTGGGTCCTTTATTGTTTGCTGGTGAAGTCTTGCTTCTACAAAATTTTGCAATATGTCCAATCTTGTTACAAGCATAACAAGTCACATTATTCTTCTGAATAGCCTTTCCATATCATATGTCGGTTTGTGTTCTGCATTGATTAGATAAGTGCCTAAATCTTCCACAAACATAACATCTTACATTCATTCTGTAGTTTTTTGAATTGTGACCAATTTTGTTGCATTTGGAACATTGACCGGTGGGTGCATTAATGTTCTGATTGTTTCTAAATCTACACTGATTTGCTCTATGACCATACTTGTTACAGTTAAAGCATTTCCCATTAAATTTGTAAGCATTAGGTTGTCTTGTCGGTTTACTGTGATCATGATTGTTTGTAGTACCGAAACTTTCTCCAACTTCAAATCCAAGTCCATTAGTATCTCCATTAGGTTTCTGACTTTTCAGCATATCATCAAGTTCTTTTGAACTTTTATTGAATTTCTCTTTATGTTGATTTGGAGTAGCCAACTCATTTTCCAGAATTCCTTTTTGTCTCATAAGTTCAGTTTTATCATGTTCCATGTAAATCAAATCTATCTTCAACATATCATTTTCATGACTGACTCTTAGATTTTCATTTCCAGCATCATTCAGTCTCCTAGTCAAGTCATCTTCATTCTTCTTTTTGTCTTCAATGTCTTTACAAAATCTCATATTCATGTCTTGCATTTCATTCCTCATAGTAATGTTTTCTTGCCTCATCTTGTTTACAAGCTCATTAAGAGTTTCCTTTTCATCATCATCACTTTGCATCTTCTCATGAAGTTATTTTCTTTTATTTCTAGCAATAGTAAGATTCTCCTGAAGTCCTTGAATGAATTCCTATGCAATCCTCAAATCATCTTCAAGTTTGATATTCTTCAACTTCCTGAATCATAGTCCACAAGAGCTCCTTTTAATTGCTTTCTTAAGTTCTCCATCTGTACTGGTGTCAGAATCTTCCTCAAGTAGAGGACTGGGCTCTAATACCAATTTTTAGGATTAATGATAGTCCCAAAGATACTGAGAGTGGGGGGGGTGAATCAATATCTAACCTATTGACAGAATATTTAACCTTATTAAGTATTTTGCATTCCAAAAAAGTGTACCAGTAAACAAGAATTAATGCAGTAAATAGGAACAGTAAAGATAGCATAGAAAACACACCATAACACAAGATGTTTAACAAGGAAACCTGGTGTGGGAAAAACCTCGATGGGATTTGTGACCCACAATATTCACTCACTGGCCAATGAATGGATATTACTTACAAGAGGGGTCTGCACATGCATGAAGGCCAACTACCTAGAGCTCACTGCTCAATCTACAAAATGGAAGTCTCACTGACTTACAAAATGGATTATGAAAATCCAATATAATGTACTGCTACAATTCAGCATCTGCTATGCTAGGTTCAGTACCGGTTTAAGCTCATACTATAACCATAAACCTTATACAAAATCTGCCTTAATATTCTCTCATCACTTCTACCATATCCGTCATATGTCCATCCTCTATCATCTAAAAATGATTTACAAGATATCATACATATATGAGTCTATTACAATATGCCATGTCAGCTTTACAAAAGATATTTACAATTAAATACAATAAACAAAAGTTTATTCCTATTGGCTAGAGTGCCAGTATACATTGTTGTTGCTGTCGGTGAAGTGTCTGTCGGTGCTGGTGTCTGCCGCTATCTTTACCAGATGAATGCCACAAGGTTGCCGGTAGGTTGCCATCAATGACAACACCATCATTTCTCACTACAGTGTAGAATGCCAACAGAAGTTTTCCAGAGGTAACTCCAAATGCACATTTCTTTGGATTTAATCTCAACTGATATTGTTCAAGCCTGTCAAAAATTTTGTCCAAGATGTTCAAATGTTCTTTCCTTGTATGAGATTTTGCAAGTATGTCATCTACATAGTCTTCCATAAATGTATGCATCATATCATAAAAAATTGTTGTCATGGCTCTCTGATAAGTTGCTCCTGCATTATTAAGCCCAAATGGCATGACATTCCAGCAGTAGGTACCCAATGCACAAGTGAATGTTGTCTTTTCTTGATCTTTAGGGGTGATTCTTATTTGATTGTACCTCAAGAATCCATCCATTAGGGAAAACATTTCATGTCCTGCTGATAAGTCTACACTTGTATACACCTAAAAATGGTCTGAAGATAGTTAATTAAATACTCAGTTATTTGATTAATCCCCCTTCCCAATTAATTGAATTCACAAGCAATTTGATTAATTTCTCTATTCATCTATTAGTAAATAAATCTACATGATTTATTTACATAGTTCATTTCATATCCCCCTTTGATTAATTAATTCCAAATTAATTAATTCCCCCCATATAAATCAATTCTTCTAATCCCTAATTAAAATTAACAAACTCAAGTTTGTTGAGATTAATTATCATTTTCCAAATTATTTGAATTTCTAAATTCAAATGAGCACATGGCTCCTAACTTTTAACCACCTAACCTAACCATCCCTTAACCTAACCCATTCCACCTAACCTTGGGTTTAACTAACCCTATCCTATCTTTCACATCCTAACCTCCTATGGTGTGGATATTCTCCCCTTGAGACACGTGGCACTTTTGCCACATGTCTCCTCCCTTGGACACTTGCCCTCTCATGAGCAAGGCTCCTTGACACTTGTCACCATAGAGATGAAAAGTGTACCTACCTCCAACCTCTTCTCCAACTTCCTCAATCTTGACCCTTGATATCTTCAAATCAGATCTGGACCATCGATTCCTACCACCTCACCTTTGACCTTGGAATTCCTATAAATATCCCCCATTTTGGAGCAATAAGGATCCCTTCCATTCATAGTTTTAGCATCATTACTATAGGCAATTTGAATTTCATTTATCTAGTAATTAAACTTTTGGATAAATCATAGCATGTTAATCTAGTTTCTTAGATCATGCATATCATATCATTCACATAATCAATCATGATCAAGTAGCTACTCAACTCTTGAGTTGTCACTTTGGAGGTCATTGCTCCATTGAGAGCCAATCAATCCAACACCTTCAAGGTCCTCAAGAATATAAGAAAATGGGACATTTCAAGGAAGGCTTATAGTTTGCATCTTTAATTTAGTTTTCAATTAAGCTTTCCATTATGTTTTATTGTCTTATTATATGTGTATGCCTTTGTATTTACCACATTTTTAGCATCACATTAATTGGCGCCTATCATGGGGCCTAGCCCCTTTGATCTTTAACAAGTTTGCTTGCAGTAAATTTCATTGATAGGTTAATTAGCTCTTTCGGTGGGTAGATTAGCTCTCTCGGCCTCTCGAATCACGTTCTTGGTCTCTGTTGTAGCGTCCCGAAATCTCAAATGGCAATTATGGGAGACTTATCAACTCTGTTTTTATGATTTTCTCTTTTTTAGTGTTTTTCAATATGTACCTTGTCATTTTTGGTATGTTCTTTAGTGTTTCTGGTACATTTGATAGTGTTTTTAGTCAGTTTAACAACGTTTTTGGTGTGCACAATGGCATTTCTGGTGTGTAGACTAGCGTTTTGGGTCCATTTGGCAGCATTCTTGGCACATATGATGACGTTCTTGGTCAATTTGATGGAATTTTTAGTTTTTTATTGATTTTGCAAATGTTGTATTTTGCATTCCTTATTTCTTCTTGTGGACTATCATTTTCCTGAACCTAATTTGCAGATTGTTGGTTTTGTGAGTACTCATTATGAGAGATCAGAGGCATAAACCATTTCGTTGTCAAAGAATGCAATATAAACTACTAACTTTGTTTGCAGGTGCGGGATTTTGCACTTATTTTTGTTAAATTAGGTACATAGACTAATTACAATGGAAATGAACAAACATGTCTTATGTGTTTTGATGATAGGCGAGTATGCTCTCACCTTTCTTAGGTGATCAGAAAGATATACTCATCTTTTCCTTTCAATAGTGCATATCTTTAGCGGGCTTGCCCTCCCGAGGAGCCTATAAGGCCAAAGCCATTAAGGCCAGTGAGAGGGGAATGACCCAAGTGGGAACAGCTAATGCCAAGTACTCCAACCCACTATAAAATAAATGTGATTTGATGAAAATCAAGTCAACGGTAGTGCTTAGGAATAGCTCTCCTTCGTACCTTCGGGTATATCAAACCTTGGTTTTCAAGGCTGGGAGACCTCTTAATTGAGTTTATACCCCAACACGCCAAACGGATCCCTTACTAGTTCCAATTAAAATTAGAAGCTACTCGGTTTACCTCCAAACATTATTAAATTCTTAGTGCATGGAGGGGGAAGGATCTCTCCTTAAGATACTCACCATATGTCCCTCTTGAGCATATGTGTGAACTCCCCTTTTGAGACCTTATTGTTAGGCTCATAATGGGACTCCACTAGCTCTCACAAAGGCAAAAGCATGGGTGCCCTTTAGGGGGTGACAAGGTTGTGTGAGCTGATAGGTTACCAAGTGTAGGCTAAGAGCTAATAATGAAGCCAATCTCCTTAGGATAGATTGAATGATGTGTTTTCAATTGTTCAAAACCTATGAAAACTTGGGCTTTCTTTAAAGCTTCTTGAACAATCACTTTATGTGTCCTTTGGGACAAAAATACAATTTGAATTTTGTGTTTGTAAGTCAAGTCAAGATATCATTCATTGAAATGCAACAAAAATTGCAAACTCAAACTTCAAATTGTCAAATTTAGAAGTTTCACAACAGATTAGCTCTTTTGGTCCAAATGGTCGCACTTTCAGTCCAAACAATAGCTCTTTTGGTCCAAACAATGGCATTTTCAGTCCAAACAGTAGCTCTTACGGTCCAAATAGTCGCACTTTTGGTCTGAACAATAGCTCTTTCAATCCAAATAGTCGCACTTTCAGTCCAAATAGTTGCAATTTCAGTCCAAATAGTAGCTCTTACAATCCAAACAGTCGCACTTTCGGTCCAAACAGTAGCTCTTTCAGTCCAAACAGTAGCTCTTTCAGTCCAAACAGTTGCACTTTCAGTCCAAACAGTAGCTCTTATGGTCCAAACAGTTGCACTTTCAGTCCAAACAGTAGCTCTTTTGGTCCAAACAGTAGCTCTTATGGTCCAAACAGTAGCACTTTTAGTCCAAACATTAGCTCTTTTGGTCCAAACAATCGCACTTTCAGTCCAAACAGTAGCTCTCATAGTCCAAATAGTAGCTCTCTTAGTCTAAACGTCAGCTCTCTTCATCTAAACATCAACTCTTTTGGTCTAAACGTCAACTCTCTTAGTCTAAATGCTATAGACTAAGCTCTCTTGGAATAAATGTTATCTCTCTTAGTCTAAACGTCAGCTCTTCCGATCTAAATGTCAACACTCTTGGTCTAGAGGTCAACTCCCTTGGTCTAATCAACAACTCTTTTGAGTTGAATGTCAAATTGCTCATGTTTCAACACTAGATCTCCTAGTTTGCACTTGCTAGGTCTAAATTTCAGTTATCTGAGTCTGAAAATCAAAAAGTTAGGTCAAAACAACAATCTCCTAAGTTCAAACACCCAATTTTCTGAGTCTAAACATTACTATTTTGAACTTTAGAGTCACTGCACTACAAAATAGTCTTTTTGGTATGTTCCTCAGCATTTCTGGTCAGTTTTTCAGTGTTTCTAGTTAGTATAGTAGTATTTCGGGTTAGTTTGTCAGCGTTTCTAGTCAGTATAGCAGCGTTTCTGGTAAGTATAGCAACATTCTCAGTCAATTTGTCAGTGTTTCTGGTCAGTTTGTTAGTGTTTTTGGTCTATATAGTAGTGTTTATGGTCATTTTGTTCGCGTTTATGGTCATTTTGTTAGCGTTTCTGGTCATTTTGTTCGCGTTTATGGTCATTTTGTTAGTGTTTCTAGTAAACTACACCAAAATTAGAAAACAAAAACAACCCATTTCTCAGATAGTCAAACATAGAGACTAGGTCATCTTCTCAGGTCATTCAGTCAGGTTATCTTTTTCCAAAAGAGATTCAAATAAAGACACACTAAGGTTCTCAAGTATTCATCTCCAACAAGTTTAAGATCTAACATCTCAAATTGCAACATCACACCTTCTTTGATAAACTGATCACTCAAAACATAGTTTTTCATCAGGATCTATCATCCTCTATCACGAAACTGCAACGTTTGATCAGGATAACCTTGTCCCACATCGTAGGATATATCGTTCCTATTGGACTTGGTTTTATCAAAATCATCATCATTGCACTCCAAACTAAGATCGAAAAACTTACAAATCTACAAATACTTGAATTATCTTTTCGTACCATATCATTCTATCATATCTACCTTGACAGTTGGTCACTTATCGAAACACCTTTTAGACAATTGAATCCTTGCAATGGAAACAAAAACATTCAGAATAGCTGAAGATCATAGAAACATGCCATACCAAAGCAAAATACAAGAAGAAGACATAACAAGTCAACATATCAAAGGAATCAAACAAGTCCAAAATCAAAATCCAACTATGTCAAAACCTCACTAGGATTCAAATGCATCTCCAAAGAAAGGTGGCTCTTTTATGCAACTCTTAAAGAGATCCCTAAGGGATTTTGCCAAGGAAGATCAAAATCACACACCTATGTCTAGCAATGGCTCATCCCCCCATAAGCAAATTGACTCTCCAAAGGCATTTATTCCTACGCCTCTTAAACACTTGCAAGAACCTTCCATAGCATCCTCACCAAACAATACATCCAAGGATGAAGTTCCCCAAGGGATATCCATAATGGCCATCAAACCTATTTCAGAGGATCCTATTCAAAGCTCGTCTCCTTCATATCTAAGCATTGATTCCTTGCAATATCCCCATAACGCTCCCTTGCAAATTGAAGTCCTCATTCATAGAATGCTCGTTAAATGTGTCCTAATAGATGGGGGAGTTGGCTTAAACATTTTCTCATTGAGTCTTGTTCGTTCTCTAGGTTATTTAGAAGATGCAGTTGATCCCCAGAAAAAAATCACATTCAAAGCATATGATAAAGAAGAGCATTCCTCTAAAGGAATTATGATATTACCCATCAGAGTGAGACCTTTGCAGAAAGACACATCATGCCAAGTTCTAGACTTGGAATTACCATACAACATACTCTTGGGAAGACCATGGATACATGACATATAGGCTATTCCATCAACATGTCATCAGTGCCTGAAATTTCCATACAATGGGCAGGAAATCACGATCTCAGCAAACTCAAATCCATTGCAGTGCTGTAGTAATCTAAAACCAGCTCAAGAGGTCATTGTTCCGCATAACATAGAGGCAACATCTTCAAGCACATAATCCAAGAAACAATAATTTGCCTCAATTTTTTCAAGCAAGGAAAAACAAATGCAGTTAAGAGATCGAGAGAATGGAGAATATTCACTATCATGGAAAAACAAACAAGGGCAACTTGAAATTGACAGGGAAGAAGTAGATGTTGATATAGTTCATGCGTATGCAGGACAAACATTAGGAACTAGCCCACTTGAATCAGAATCAGATTCGGTTGACTTGGACTTAATTGAGGACGATCAGGAGCTACCTGCAAGAGGTCATTCTGATGAGAGTATCATTCTAGACATGGAAATACAAATTGAAAGCTCTGGCACCTTATCATGACCCCTAATATATTTGAAACAATTCAATAGGATGATCCTTTCCCCTTAATCCATCCTGAACTTATGGACTAGGAAAATGAAAGACATACTACCATTGATACTTTTCCTAATGACCATGCCATATCCTTATATCTTGATGCAATCAAACCCACAACAACTTTCACCAGGAATTTCAACAACGCATCTTCCAGTCAAGTGGGTGCCAAATCTCCCAATCGCAAAAAGGAAAATTAAAAAAAACATATCAGGTCTAATGTTGAAAACCATTTCTTGGCAACATTAGATCAGGAAAAGTAAAAAGAAAGGATGCATCTAATGGTGAAAACCTCCTCGAGGCACTAAAAGATGGGAGATTTGACACCTTACCTGAATTTTATCAAGAGAGGTCATCTATCCTAATAGAACCGATAGAGGAAGTTGACATTGGCACAACTAATCTATATCCAACAACTTCTCTATCAGAACTAGCAAGGCAAAAATATTTGGAGCTCTTCAAAAGGAGGCAAATCAAAAGATGGTCATATGCAGACATTCTAGGGTTGGATCCATATCTTATAATACATTACCCGAATATCAGTCTAGAAGAACGCATCAATAATGGAACACAACATGGATCGGGATCAAGCATACTATTCATCACACCACAAGGTCATACAATTCCAAAAGTGTACAAATTAAGCTTCCCATGCACCAACAATATAGCAGAATATGAGGCTTTGGTCCCAGGAATCAAAATGGCCATAGAGTGGAACATTACATAGCTATAGGTCTTTGGAGACTCTCAGCTCATCATCAATCAAATCAATGATGATTATCAAATAAAGGATGAAAAGCTAATGCCTTATAAGAAGATGGTTGATGATGTCAAGAAATTGTCGAAATAAATTTTCAGAAGATTCTGAGGAATGACAACAAAGTAGCTGACACCATGGCAACACTTGCTTCTCTATTGCAGACACAGAAAAATCAAGAGCGTTATGAATTCCTGGTGGAAGAGTTGTTTTACCCTGCACATAATTGTCCTAATTCCCAAACTATTTGTCACCTTGTTGGGCATGATTTCTCCCGCTATGGCCAAACTTACACATACTGAAAGATAATATCCTCCCTCTTGACTTGTCAAAGAACCAAAAGAGAAACTTTATTAGCCAATCCTCCCATTATACTCTTGTCACAGATACCCTGCTTAAATGAGGTCTGGACGGTACTCTTTTAAGATGTCTTGAACAAGAAGAATATAAGAAGGCCTTAAATGAAGTCCATAATGACATTTGTGGCACTCATTCAAGTGGTCTTGCCCTTTTGAAAAAACTCATACACTTGGGCTATTATTGGCCAACTATGGAATGAGATTCTTTTCGAATAGCTAAAACATGCAAACAATGTCAGATCCATGGGAATTTGATTCATGCACCAGCACAAGAACTTCATGCTTTGGCAACATCTTGGCCTTTCTGCCAATGGGGTCTTGATCTAGTAGGAAAGATAAATCCTTCCTCATCCTATGGTCATAAATTCATCCTTGTAGCTACAGAATATTTCACAAAATGGATTAAGGCAGTACCTCTCATCAATATCATAGGAAAATGAATTGTTGCATTTATCTTGAACTACATCATATGTCGCTATGGAATACCCATGACCATTATCACTGATAATGGGCGACTATTCAAGAATCAAGATGTCCAAGAGCTATGTGAGAAATTCAAGATCCAACATAGATTTTCCACACCCTACTATCCACAAGGGAATGGGAAAGCATAAGCATCAAACAAAACTATTTTGAAAATCCTCAAAAAGACAATGAATGATGCTGGCAGAGATTGGCATATTCAATTGAACCCTGCTCTATGGGCCTACCGTACCAGTATCCACACACCAACAAGTGCCACACCTTTCTCTCTTGTTTATGGATCAGAAGCAATACTGCCAATAGAAGTACAGATACCTTCTCTATGAGTATCATTAAAAGGCCTTATCCCAGATGCAGAAGAATGAGTATCTATATTGCAAGAGTTATAATTGATCCATAAACGAAGACAAAATGCCTTTGATCATTTGAAGATATATCAGCAAAGAATGTGCCAAAGTTATAATCACAAGGTCAAACCACGAGTCTTTCAAGTTGGAGAACTAGTACTAAAGGAAAATCCATGAAACCAGTCAGATCGAGAAAAGAAAGGAAAGTTTGAACCAAATTGGTTAGGTCTGTTTGTGGTCACAACAGTATTTGGGTCAAGAGCATATCAGCTATCAATATAGGATGGGGATCAGCTCAAGGAACCCATCAATAGCATGCATCTGAAGAAGTTTTATGTCTGAAAAAGCAGAAAAATCCAAAAATAGTGGAAAAGCATAAAAACTCCAAAAATAGTGAAAAAGTAGAAAAATCCAAAAATAGTGAAAAAACAGAAAATCCAAAAATAGTGAAAAAGCAGAAAAAAACAAAAACAGTGAAAAACAATTAAAAAAATTAAAAAATCAAATATGAGAAAAAGTGCAATAAAAAAAGATGGTGAAAACCTGGCAAACGGGCGCTATCTATTAGCTAGCTCTTCCATGTATTGGTTCATGCATCCTTTTGCTTGTATTCATTTCCATCAGTGTTGTTCATATCCATCATAAAGCCTTTGTACATACGCGGGCATCCCAGGTGATTTCTCGTCATGGTTTGGATCATTGTATATATCATAATAAAGGCTTGTTTCTAGACTAGGGGCAAAATCCTGAACCTAGCTGGGGGCAAAAATTTTGATCATTTTGAGCTTAATCAAATAGGTAGAACAATAGTTAGGCAACTCTTGTCAAGCAAAAACTGAGACACATCCAACGTTGAACACAAGATCACATTGTCAACCATCAACTATCACATATCAATCTAAACATGACAAACACATATCAATGGATGATATATCTTGACTCATGATTTTAACAGTTTGACAATAATGGTTCAACTATTTTATCTTGATTTTCGCTACCATGATTTCTAAGTGACTCCAGGATGTCTTTGACTAGAGGAACAAGGAAGGAACATGATATTTTTCTTGTCTGTTGTCTGTAAATTAATCATTAATATGTGAAAAGTTGTCTCAAGATATGATCATCGGAGTATCATAGAAGACATTTCAGACTCGCATATAGAAATGGTTAATACTGCATGTTTTACGCAAGCAACACTCAGGTCATCTTGGTTCAATTATACCTCGATGCATGTGCTAACTTGCAATATCAAAACCTAGGAAAGTAGTGCTCAGGTCATCATGGTTCAATTATACTATTGATGTTTGCACTCACTTCCCACATTTTAAAGGCTTAATGATGAAACAAAGCAATGACCACATGATCGGTCCAATCGCCGCATTGCATTTCATTTGCATTTGCATTTGCATTTAGCTTGCATTTTATTCTTGCATAGGATCACAAATTTCATCTTATCCAAGGCCAAATCTATCACATGAATCATCAATGTATCATCATAGGTATATACACAATCAGAACGATGACTCATCTCTCTCCAAATATTGTCGACCCAGCGCAAATCTTATGCTACCTCCTCAAATGAACCCACATCAGCATATCTAAATCTTCCCGCAACATGATATCAGTTCTTTATCCAATCAATCTTATCAATTCTATCAATTCTTTATCCAATCAATCTTATCAATTCTTTCAATCGATCTCATCTGATCTATTCTATAATATCTTATATAGGATGTACCTTTCTTGGAACCAAATGTTCTGATCAAGTCTTATACAAGATATATCATTCCTGAAACCAGACGCTTTGATCATCTTTGTCTTATACAAGAGGTGTCCTTCCTGAAACCAGACTAGATCTTGATCTTATCAATCTAATCAATCTTATCAATTCAATCAAACTCTATCAATCATCACATCAAGAACCACATCAAAGTGATCAAAGAACTCGCACTTTCATCAACCACAGTTGCAGGAATCATCCAATAATCTATCAGGAAATCAATTTCGCAAAGATCCAAAAAATCCAAAGCTCAATTATCTCAATTGATCTCCCGAGGGGGCATCATCATATCACAACTTAGCAATCAATGGTTGGGGCATCCTATTGAACCAATATCACATCAACGCATCATCACACCTCACTTCAAAGAGGGGCAAAATGTATACACCTAAAAATGGTCTGGAGATAGTTAATTAAATACACAATTATTTGATTAATCGCCCTTCCCAATTAATTGAATTCACAAGCAATTTGATTAATTTCTCTATTCATCTACTAGTAAATAAATCTACATGATTTATTTACATAGTTCATTTCATATCCCCCTTTGATTAATTAATTCTAAATTAATTAATTCCCCCCATATAAATCAATTCTTCTAATCCCTAATTAAAATTAACAAACTCAAGTTTGTTGAGATTAATTATCATTTTCCAAATTATTTGAATTTCTAAATTCAAATGAGCACATGGTTCCTAACTTTTAACCACCTAACCTAACCATCACCTAACCTAACCCATTCCACCTAACCTTGTGTTTAACTAACCCTATCATATCTTACACATCATAACCTCCTTATCCTAACCTCCTTATCCTAACCTCCTATGGTGTCGATATTCTCCCCTTGAGACACGTGGCACTTTTGCCACATGTCTTCTCCCTTGGACACTTGCCCTCTCATGAGCAAGGCTCCTTGACACTTGTCATCATAGAGATGACAAGTGTCCCTACCTCCAACCTCTTCTCCAACTTCCTCAATCTTGCCCCTTGATATCTTCATATCAGATTTGGACCGTCGATTCCTGCCACCTCATCTTTGGCCTTGGAATTCCTATAAATATCCCTCATTTTGGAGCAATAAGGATCCCTTGCATTCATAGTTTTAGCATCATTACTATAGGCAATTTTCATTTCAATTATCTAGTAATTAGACTTTTGGATTAATCATAGCATGTTAATCTAGTTTCTTAGATCATGCATATCACATCATTTGCATAATCAATCATGATCAAGTAGCTACTCAACTCTTGAGTTTTCACTTTGGAGGTCATTGCTCTGCTAAGAGCCAATCAATCCAACACCTTCAAGGTCCTCAAGAATAGAGGAAAATGGGACATTTCAAGAAAGGCTTATGGTTTGCATCTTTAATTTAGTTTTCAATTAAGCTCTCCACTATGTTTTATTGTCTCATTATATGTGTATGTCTTTCTATTTACCACATTTTTAGCATCACAACACTTATATCAATGTTGGGTAGTGGGAAATCTTCTTTGGGACATGCTTTATTCAAATATCTGAAGTCGGTGCAGACTCTTATGCTTTTATCCGATTCGGATACTGGTACAATACTTGAGACCCACTCTGGCTAAGCAACATGTCTTATGAAACCTACATCTAATAGTTTCTTTAGCTCTGTTTTGACAAGAAGAGTGATATGTGGATGCATCTTCCTTAGCTTTTGTTTAACTAGTTTTGCTTTTGGATCCACATTGAGATGGTGCATGATAAGATCTGGATCAAGTCTTGTCTTGTCTGCATAGGACCAAGCAAAATTTATCTGCCTTTGTTTGAAGAATTCTATGTAGTCTTTCTTTTCTTCATCTGATAATGATGCAACAGGATGAAGAATCTTGGGATCCTTTGTTGTGCCAATGTTTATTGGTTTTGTTGGCTCTATCAATATAGCAGATCTCTCATAAAAATATGTAGGGAGGATGTCAAAATTTCCATCTTCTAGCGCCTCAAGGAGGTTTTCACCATCAGATACGTCCTTTATTTTTCCTCTTGATTGATTTAGTGTTGCCATGAAATGGTTTTCAACACTAGGTCTTTTGTCTTCTTTTATTTCATTTTTGCGACTGGAAAGTTTGGCACTCTCTTGACTGCAAGAAGCGTTACTCGATTCATCAGTGGAAGATATCTTAGGTGTGATTGGTTCAATGGTATTAAAATATACGACTAAGTCATTATCATTGGAAAAGACATCCAATTCAAGGTTTTCTAGGTTATCCTAATCAATCAATTCTGGATGAAGCATGGGTAAGTCATAGTTATTGTCATTGTTGGGTATTTCAAAGTTCATGGTGTAATAATCATAGTTTGGTGTAGAATAGGTTATCTCATAGATAGAACTCTCTTGAGGATAATCTCTTCCAAGTTCTCTCCAATTAGCTCTAACAAAATCAGGATTGGTATTTTACAATTCGCTCTCAAGTGACTCATCATCTAACGTTTGTCCCTCAAACGAATGAATTATATCAACACATACATATTTGATACTATAGGTTCCTTCTTGGTCAATTTCAATAGATTCATTTGTGGCTTGAAGTTGACATAATTGTGCACATGGTATAGAATATTCTTTTATTATCTTTTGTCTTCTCTCGAACTCAGCTTCTTCTAGACTAATAGTCATTCCTTCTTGACTTTCTATTAGTTATTCTATAGTTCTTCCATACCTTGGTATCTCTTACTCAATATTTGATATAGATATGATATTTTGTGTTTCCTATGTTGTCATTTCTTGATCTTTCTCATTCTCTTTTCTTTGTTTTGTGAAAAGTGTGTCCCCACCTGTAACAGTAGCTTGTTCCTCATTATTTTTTTCACTTGATACATCAGATGATGGATCTGGACCCCATTCATATTCATTTGAATCTTTTTTTCTGAACCATTGTCTAGAATCACATCACTATACCTAACAGGAATGTTATATGGTGTGAAGAGTTCTTTGATTTTCACCATCTATTCTTTCACTGCTTCTAGAATATCTTGATCGGGTTCTGTGCTTGCTTGTATTCCCTGGACGTGTTTTCAAGATTCTTCTTCTCTTTTGATAGCAAGTTCTTCCTGTTGTTTCTCATATTTTTCTTGATTATGTTTGTTAGCTATTGTTTCTACTGCTTGATGTAGCTTTTCTTTCCATGGCTCTTCTTTAGGGATTGCTTTCTTTCACCACTTTGGATGTTGATAATTGTGGTGCCTTTGCTTTGATTTAGAAAACCCAAGTCCTGATTTATCTTCCTTAGATTGTGTATGAGGACAAATAGGTTCTGAAATACCTTCTTGTTGCTTGCCAATTGGTCCTTTTCCTTCATATCCCATCTTTTGCATGATCTTTTAACCATTGCCATATTATTTTGTGGGAATATTAACTTCTACAGTTGTTGCTATGGTTTCATTTTCATCTTTGTACAACTAACTAAGGATCTCCTTATCTTCAGTTTCCTCTGCAAGTGTTCCAACTCTAATAAATTCTCCATCAAACATTTCAACTAATTTATATGGGATCTGTGGTTAAGCATTTGTAGGTTTTCCATATGATTTAGGTGAAAGTTGTAAGTTATGCAAAGAATACTTTCCCATTCCTTCATCATTTAATTTTACCTTTTTCTCAAATTTTTCCCATAATTTTTCTTGAGTTTCTTTAGTGGGATATATTGTTTCTCTATTATGTTGAACTCTTGCATCTTGCGTTGGTTTCAAATTATTGCAATATTGATTGGAGTCTGTTGCTATAGTGATTTCTTGTTCATTATGAGGAAATTTTACACACTGATGATAGGTAGAAGGAACGACTTGCATGTCATGAATTTGTGGTCTTCCTAAAAGAATGTTATAAGATAAATTCAAGTCTAAAACTTGGCACAATGCATCTCTTTCCACAGGTCCTATTTTGATTGGTAACACTATAGTCCATTTAGAAGAATGCTTTTCCTCATCATAAGCCTTGATAGTTATTTTCTTCTTTAGATCCACTGCATTTTCTGAATATCCCAAAGCTTTTATTAAACTTAATGCACAAATGTTCAAGCCAACTCCACCATCTATGAGTATGCGTTTGATACGGGTTTTATGAATGGTGACTTCAATATGTAGGGGAGCATTATGAGGGTGTTGCAAGGATGCATCATAATTTTTAGAAAAGGATAAGCAATGTGGATTTATGAGGTGTCCCACCATGTTTTGGAATTGATCCACATCCAGGTATTTTGAGATTGTTGTTTCTACTAGACCTTTCTCCAATATTTTCTTATGCATAGGTGAAACTTTTAGGAGCTCCAAAATTGAAATTTGAGCGAGTATCTTTTGCAATTGTTCCACTGAGTTGTATTGTCTTGAAGTGGATGTTGATTCATTTGTTATACCCAAAAATGTAACCTTCTCTTTTCTTCTTGTAATGGCGTTGATTGGTTTTGAAGGTGTTTTGTCTTTGACAATGATGACATTTACCACATCATCATACGTGTAAGTATAATTTACCTTAGCTTTGCCCTTGTCATCTTTTGGGTTGGAATGTTCACCTTTTTCATAATTTGGGAGTGGAGTTTTGAATATGCTAGATGTGATTCATTCATTTTATGACCATCCACTATGATAGTTCCATTATCAATTAAGTCTTGAATAAGGTGCTTCAATCTTTGACAATCATTGGTTTGGTGTCCTTTGTTTCGATGATAGTTGCAAAAATGATTGTCATTCCACCAATTTGGTTTGGCTCGAGGCTCATAATTTCTTGCTTTTGGTAAGGTAATCAATTTATTTACAAGAAGAGTCTTCAAAGTTGATTCCAATGGTTCCCCAATGTTTGTGAATTTCCTATGAGGATTGGAGAAGAAAGAATTGGATTTACTATTCTCTTGATTGTTATAGCAAAAAAATAAAAGGAGGACATTGCATTTTAAGATGGTAACTCATTTCACTGGTAAGGTTGTCAATGAATATATCCATTATCTCTTGATCGGGTATATCTCTTGGATATCTATTGAACATTCGTCTCCATCGCTATAAAAAAGACCATGAAAGGTTCACCATTCTTTTGCTTGATGTTGCATAGATCTATCATTGTTATCTCATGCCTTATGTTGTAAGAATATTGTGAGATAAATCTGTTCACAAGTTCTTCAAAATATTTAATCCTAAATGGTAGTCTTGAGAACCATTCCATTGATTGTCCGCTTAAGCTTCTAGGAAATAGACGCATCAAGTAAGTTTCATTGTGTGCAAACTCCATACTCATGGTGCAAAATTCCCTAATGTGATCCTGAAGATCAGATTTCCCATCATATTTATCGTATTTAGGGATTTCACAATGTTGTGGGAATGGTATCATGTTTAAATTCTTGTCAAAAGGATATGGACAAATGTCCTCCAATGAGTATTTCTTAGAACTTGTTCCATTCTGCATATCATGTATTTGTTGTTGCAAGGTTTGCATTTGTTGAGCGAGAGTTAACAAAGGATTATCAACGTGGGTTCTTCTGTCACCACAATCTCTTCTTGTTTCATCTTGGTTCCTTGCATCATCATAGTCTTTTCTTGTTCTATCCCCTCTTGTTTCCTCATGATTTACTCGATTTACATATTCGTTATTGATTTCATTAGTGTTTTGATTGTTACTTGTTCCTGCATCTTGTTTCAAAACTTCTACATTAAAATCTTGTGGTAATTTAGCTCCTGAATTTGCCAACATTAGGATGTACTGTTCCTTTTGTTTTCCCAATAACTTTTCCATTAGTTTGTCAAATTTATAATATTTTTCTAGGTCTCTAATGGTGTTATTTACTGCTTCTTCATCAACATTTGTGTATCCAAATTGATGAAACATTGGATTGTCCTCTTCCATTTGTTTTTGTTGTCTTTTGAATTGCTCGTATTGAGCTCTAGTCCAAACTAGCATGTGATTGATTTGAATTTCCTAACTTTTGATTTTCTAAATGCAACTCAAAAGGTAATCACTGGTTTAAGAAGATAAGCTTTGTTGATTTTACCACTGTTATTAGTGTGTTGTGATAAGGTGTCTTTTTGTTGAAAGACATGTGCTTGCAAAAGTTTTATGTCAAACTCTATTCCGTAACCACGTAAATAGTGATGAAAACAGTGTAGGAATGTTCTATATTTTAGTAAGATTTTGCAATTGATGTATAAGAATTTCCTCTTCTTCAAGATAGCCTTCCAACTTGGTTTTCTCTTCTTGAGGCGATATCTAAAAGTCATATAAGCATCTAATGATTTTCACATTGTTTAATTCCAATGTGAGTGCAATATTGATTTTGATAAAACCTAGTTCAAAAGAGGAACAATATATCCAAGATAATGAACAAAGGTTGATATGATCAAGTTTCATGATAAAGGATTTGATATATCCTGATATGAAACTGATAATGATATTTATTTGCACTTGAGATGGTTGAATCACTAACTTGTTGGATGTTTTATGCTTATGAAAACTTTTGGAAAAAAGCCTATTTGATTGATAAGTTAATCATTTGACTAGCTTGAAGACCTGTGATAGTTGAAGACAAATCTACTCTAAAAAGGGTATCTGAAGATGATGTTGAAATTTTGGTCTAATATGTGGAAGTGCTCACTGTTTCAAATGCGGGAAAACAAATGTGCTAACCTTTTGCTCAAAAGTGCTAACCTGTGCAACAAATGCGCTGCTCTATCCAATGGAAGCATTGCTCTATGTCATAAAAGTGTTAAACTAAGGTGTAAAAATGTTGTTTTAGTTGTAAAAGTGTTGTTTTGTTGAGCAAAAGCATGATTTTAAAGGTCAAAAGCGCTATACTGTTGATCAAGAGTTTTTTTTTGCGCAACAAATGTGTTGTTCTATGCAACAAATGCGTGATTCTGACTCTATTTAAAGAATTTCTCAGTTTTCCAGCAAGTTCTTAGATTTCTAACTCATTTCCAGATGATGATTTTTAAAAAAAAATTTGAGCATTTTGAAAATATTTTGCAGACATAAAAGACACAATATTTAGAAAGAAAAGTGCATAAGCAAGCACAAGTCTTATGGTAGGCTGAGACAATAATTGTTGAATCTCACATAGGGTTTCCCTCGAGGCTACGCTATTCAGAGCGGATATTTAGGGGCTTGACCCCACTGGCTCCACCCTTGGCACTCACTTCTCCGGGGCAACCAAGCACCAGTTTCCATGAAAACTCCCCATGACAAACTTCATATCTCTACTAAGAACCGTATGTGTGTGAGCCACTTTAGAGGTTCGACCTCCTGTGCCAACAATTAGAAGGATTTTGGAAGCTAATACAAATGGGTTTTAGTAAGGTCTTCTGGTCATGTGGTCATACATGCGACACTCTACACTCTATAAATATAGAAGGTTCCCAGCCTATAGAGGTTACGCTCCATAGGGTTTATGGGGAAACATGGTGTCGGTATGAACTAATCAATACATGTTGTCTATGACTTTCATCATAGACACGATGTATTTAGAGTGGATTAGAAGGACTCGGTATTAGCTCATTTCCACTTGGGTCATTCCCCTCTCATTGGCCCCCTCAAGGCAGCTCGGGAAGGCAGACCCTCTAAAGGTAAAACATGAAAAATGAAAGAAGGTCTTGTTTTATAATCACCGTATCAGGGTGAGAGCATACTCACCTACTACTTTCAAACTAGCATGGTAGACAATGGTTCTTTTACCCTTTTGATTACCTATGTGCAACTACCTTACTAAAAACACACAATGCAAGTTGCATTCTATTCATTTACCTCTTAGTTAAGCTAGGTGAAACATGTATGATTTTTTTTTACTTCCCAAAGTACTCCTAGTTAAACTAAGTGAGAAAATGCATGGAAAATTGCTCAAAAAAAACCCTGCATGCACATAAGTTAGTAGTTTTCCGAAATCTGGTCTTGGATGGTTGAACCTACAAAAGTATGTTAGCTAAGAAATTGTAAAATTTTAAAAAAATTACAGTTTGATAGAACAAAAGCGCTAAAACTATAAATGTGTGATTCTAAACTATAAAAGCACTATTCTACAGAATAAATGTGTTGCCCTACGTCACAAATGCGCTATTCTACTGCTTAAATGTGTGATTTCAACATCAAAAGCGCTAACCTATTTAACATATGCATTAACCAAAGTCGTACAAGCGCTGTCCTATTAAGTAAATGCGCTATCAGATTGCGCATAGGTGTGAATCTGAGTTACAAATGCATTAAATTGATTTCTACGAGAATAAGACAGGGTATTAGAAGGATAGGTGCAAGGCATGAGCCCCATGATGGGCACCAAAATGTATCCACTTAAGTTTCACCTTGGAGATTAAACCTGCAAACTCATTAGTCTATCATGCAAATATAACTCAAGTTTCAACCAATGAAACAACATGAAATAGAAAAGAAAATGAAATTGTTATACCTTCATGAATTATGTCTCATTGTGTCCTAACCCCATTGTTCTTGGTTGCAGATGATTTTGCTCTCAGACAAGCACTAGTAGCTTCCAAGATGGCATATGAAGAATGGACAGATAACTGGTTGTTGATTGATATGCTAAATGATATTAAGCTAATATGCAAAGATAATGATATGCTATGATAAAACTCCTAAAATGCTAAATTGCTTTAAACTCAAAACTCACAGATGCAAAATGAGGACTATGTGATTAGCTATTAGTTTCAAAAATGGCTTAGGAGACCTCTATTTATAGATTTTTGAGTGCATAAGCCTAGGTGGTAGAGATCAACGGTCATGATTAGATCTTGCAATTTGGATGGCTATGAGCAAGAGGTTGAGATGTGAGAGAGAAAGGTGGAAGATGTTCCTCCTACACCTACGGGATGGAGGAAAAGGTGGAAGGAGAAGCCAAGTGTCATTCATCTCACCTTGACTAAGAATGAAGACTGAGAGAATATAGGATAGTTGGAGAATATTTAGGGATAAGAGGACAAGTGAAGTCAACTTCCTCCAAAGATGTAGGGAGGTTGGAGAGAATATAGGAAGGTTGAGGAATGTGTGTACGTACACATTATTTGAATAACAGAATGAATGTTGAAGATAATAATGCATATTAATATTAATTAAATGTTAATATCTTTAGCCACATGATGGATGAGTTGGCAAAGAAGAAGTTATGTGGAGATGAGGGGAGTTGGAAAAGGGAGATTAAATAATTAAGAAATTATTTAATTAAGAGGACTATAAGATAGTGGATAGAAGAATAATTAAATATTAGATATTTAATTAATTGATTAGAAGAAAAGCTAAATGAATTAATTAATAAATTTTTTTGATTAAGTTAATTAATAGAAGAATACGAAACAAATTAAATAAATTAATCTTTTCAAATTAACTATTTAATAGAAGAAGAATTATTAAAATAAAATATTTATTTAATTGCTCATAGCCAATTTTATGTGTATACAAAATTAAATAGACAACATAAATAAAATAGAAAACCTATCTAAATAATATTAGAAAACTTTTATTAATATAATGAATATATTTTCTAATATATTATAAAAAAAAAAAGAAAGAGATAGAGTCATATATAGAAGGTTTTAAATTTTAATATTGAAAATATTTCTTAGAAGATAAAGTTTCTACATAAAGGATAAGAATTGGTGAGATAAAATAAAACAAATAATTATTATAGATTTTATATTTATTTAGTTTCTATTATGTCTTAAGATAATTAAGATAATTATTATTGGAAGGATAAGTTTAGATAAACAAATGTGTTTTTCTAAGGATAAAAGATGTCTTCTAGAATAAGATAAGAGGGGATGCAATAAAACAATTTCTAAAAAAAACAAATCTAATATTTTGTCAAGTTTTTCTATTTAAACAATCAATTAGTTTTCATTTGGGGAGGGAATCTTTGTTTTTAAGTGCAACAAGAAAACATAGTATGGAAGCAGAAATCAGTAATTAGAGTCTAGTTTTGTTGGTAAAAGGTGTAAGCTATGATGAGAAAAATATATTATTATTTTTCTTTGTGAAGACAAATTCAGTATATTTGCAGGCATAAAATAAATTGATTGCAGAAAGGAAACTGGAATTATTGCATCCAGGGTATATTTAGTGCTTTAACCCTCTTTTAATGATAGATGTCTATATTGTTACTCTCTAGAATCTGTATTTTTGTATTATTTCCACTGTTATTTTCAATATGATTGTAAGTGAGTAAATAGTTGTTATTAAGTGTAGCGTCGTAAAATTGCGACACTTGCAATTTCGACTGCATTTGGCTCTTCACGATGGCGGCGCAACGTTGAACCTGAATGGAGACCCTGAAACCTATTTGCGACATCAAAAACTGCATCTTTCTGCACCTTGGCCTGATCCTCCTTGCACCCTGCTGTCCCGGGAGGTGGGACCATGGCGCCTAGCGCCCTGGTCCCTGGCCCTATTTTGGGCCCGGTCTTTTGTTGGGCATCGAGTCTTCAAGTTTGCAATTTGGAAAATAATGCTCCTAGGTTGGCCTAAGGTCAGAAAAACCAGTCTCCTAACCCTAATTGACAAGTATATAAACTACATTTCCCCTCCCATTTGGAAGGAGGAAAAATATATATGTGTGCAAAAGGCAGAAGCAATAGGCAAACATTCAAACATTCAAGCATTCAAGCATTCCTTCAAGCAATTGAGCATTCTAGGTCTCCATTCAAGGCTAGGTGTTGCATTCAAGACAAGGATTCAACCATTGAAGAGGAGATCACCTACAACACACAACATACAACATACAACATCATTACACCTTTGCATGTAAGAATACAAACATTCTTACAACAAGGTATCAGTACTTGATTACATTACAAACATTTACATTTATAGCATTCTCATTTCTTGGTTAATTCCAAAACCGGGGTTTGACCTGAAGGCAAACCCCTAATCCCTAATCCCCCAATCATCCTCTCTTTTCTGTGTGTAGGTTGCAGGTACGCGGCTGTAATTGAAGATCTGGAATCCTTGTGCAGAGACGAACAGATCCCCCTTCGTTTCGTGGATTTTTCGGAGGACCGTGTGCACTCTGGGCGCCATCGTCCCGTCAACTTTCGCTCAAACTTGCAGGACGACATCGTCTCAACATTTTACTGCTAATTCTAGGTCCGTAGCTTCATCCCGTGTCTCTATCTCCGTCTACAAGTGAATCTTTCTTACTTTTACATACATTCCTAGTTCAATCCTTCTATCTGCATTCTTTACAAAAGAGGGTATCCTTGTTGTCTCAACCCTTGAAACTCATTTAGAATTCAATCTTGCATTATGTGGGATTGGATCTTGTGAGTTTCAACCCCTCTTTTGAATGTAAAGTCTCTCCCAAGTGAAAACCGTCAATCCTAGTGACCTCCTTTCTCCCTCCTTGGAGTGGGGGGAACACCTAAGGTTCGATTTTCCGCTTTACATTTTGGTGAACCCGACGTGAACATCCTAATTCTGATTATTCATGGTTAGATCTGAAAAATTTGCTTCCTTAATTACATTTTCATGTTTGATCTTTTGCAAAATTTTAGAGGTTAATTGCATAAAAACCCTAAATTTTCTTTTTAGTAATTGAGCTTGTGAAATGTTTAATTGTTAATGCTTATTTCAGATCTACCCTTCTATTGCAAATTGTCAATTCATATTTGTGCTTTAATTCTGAAAATTAAGTGGTTAAAAGTCAAAACCCTAATTTTTAAAACCCTCTTGATTCAACCTTTGACTGATAATTTCACTGATCAGAACACCTCCAAATCGGCTGTAACTTTGGATTCCGCAAAAAAATCATAATATCTTTCATCCCTGAAAATTTCAAAAAAATTTGCGAGGACCGTGTGCACCCCGAGCGCCATCGTCCCCGACATTTTTTCTGAAATTTCGGGAGCTAGATCTTACTGTATTTTTCTGCTAAAATCCAGAATCTTGGCTGATTTCATCAATTCTAACACATTCAAAATTAAAGTCAAAGTTGGTCTAGTGATTGCTTGGATTAAGGCTTCTAATCATTCAAAAATTGTGGAAATTGAAATTTTGTGTCAAAATTGTGTTTCTTACTGTCCTAAATCTGAAAAGTGTGTTGGCATTCATTCGAAGTTTCAGTGCTTTATTCAAATTTTTGCAATTTGTGGCTTTTGAAATTAAGTGTTTAATTGCAACAACTTTGATTTCCGCTTTCAAAATTGAATTTTGCATGAAATTGAGTCAACTTTTAAATTTCAAAGCCTGCATTGCTTTTAGTATTCCCTCTAAAATCATAAAATTCAAAATTTCAGTTTCCCTCTCTTTTTCAAAATTCAATTTTTGCATTTTTCAACAATCTTGGTAGGGTTCAATTTTGAGATTGCAACTTTAATTTGGCCTATCTACAGATCGTAAAATCACTCAATTTTTTCAGATTAGCTTTAAAATTATCATAACTTTCATCCCTGAAAATTTCAAAAAAAGTTGCGAGGACCGTGTGCACTCCGTTCGCCACGGTCCCTGACATTTTTTTCAAAATTTCGGGAGATTGTCGTGATTGCATTTAACAGCTTAAATCTAGGAGATTGGCTGATTTTATTGAAATTTGCTACCTCTAAATTCAAAAAAAAAATTCAAAATCTTCTCTCTTTCCCTAGTGCATGAGTTTTACAACAATAAGCCCTACTTACACTATTCCCGTTAGACGAAGCCTTAGAATTAAGTCTTTCCAAGGTTTAATTACCGAGGAGATGGAACCTAATTTGAATGGCCTTTTTAACGAGGACATGGGTAATTCCTCTAATCCTCTTAATGATGAGGAAGCTCTCCATGAGGTTTCTGTAGAACAACTTTCGAAATTGGATAACCAATTTGATGATTTTTAGCAATGGATGTCTCATGAATACCCTAATAGTCAAGCTCTTTCATTAATTGAGGGTCTAAAATGTATGGTTCAAAGTGATAAGAATGGAATTGATATTTTGCGTAGTATTGCACACATCGTAGATTCGAATGTGATGCCTATGAAGAGTTATGCCGAAACTTTAGGTTATACACAACCTCCTACTCAAGTCAATCATTCTATACCTTTGACAACTTCTATTGCTAGTATACCTACTTTTACATCAAACATAATGACTACTTCAATACAAAACATTCCACCTATGATCACCAGTCATGGGGGCAATCCTTCCTCTTCAATCAACCCTCTTCCTTCATTCAATCTGACTTCTTCATTCATTCCTTCAATGAGTGTCCCTATTACATCTCCACAAATGAACATGACGCAAGGGGGCAATTCATTCAGCCATTCCATTCCTCCTTGTAGTGCTCCTTGTTTCCAATCATCTCCTATGACTAACCATCATAGTGTCCCACCACCTTACTCTCAATCAATACCTTCTTTCAATAACATAATACCTCCATCACAATCTAACATGTCTAATATGAACTCTTCGACTGAAGCGACCATTAACAATCTTGCGCAAACTATCTCTTCTTTACAGCAACAAATTGCCTCTATGAATCAATCTAAGTTTAGTGTGCCCACATTTGATGTTGCGAGCCCACTTTCTCTTGACATTGTTCGAGCTATCCCCCCTAAGCATGTTGAAATCCCACAGTTGGAGCTTTATAATGGTAAAGGTGATCCTCTAACACATGTTAAGACCTTTCAAACAATATGTACCGATTTTGCTCATGACCAAAGGTTGCTTGCAAAACTGTTTACTAGAACATTAAGAGATAAGGCTCTACAATGGTATTTCTCGTTGCCTTCCTATTCTTTTACTTCTTTCAAACAACTTGCAAATGCTTTTATTCAACAATTTCAAAACAATATAAGTCCTAAAGTTACTTTGATTGATTTAATGCATTGTAAACAAGGTGTTAAAGAAAAAGTGACTGATTTCATTGGTAGATATAAGCATTTGTGTGCTCAAATTTCTTTTCCAGTACCTGACAATGATATTCAAAGAATCTTTATTTCTAATTTACAAAAAGATATTAGAGAAAAACTTTTGTTTTCTGAGTTTACTTCTTTCCAACAGTTGTGTGCAACTCTTCACAATTATCAACTGACTGTGAGTCAAATGGAACAAGCAAATCCTATGGCTCCGAGTGATAAGGGTGATAGTAGTCAACAACCATTTGGGAAGTTTAAACCGAATAGAGGGTTCATTACGTTCAATGAAAACATCACCAACAACAATGTGAATGCAGCATCAGGTGTGCCTCCTATTTCTAAGTTTTTCAAGAAAGAAAGAGAGTTTACTCCTTTGAATGAATCATTGCATAGTATTATGAATAAGTTATTGGAACAAAATGTGCTTACTCTCCCTCCTATAAAGCAAATAGATCCTGCAAAGATTAATTCACCCTATTTTGATCACAAATCTTTTTGTCAATTTCATCATCAACCTGGGCATGATACTGAAAAATGTTTTGCTTTAAAGGGTAAAATTCAAGATTTGATTGATAATAATACTATCTCTGTTTCAGGTGTGAATGATAAAGGCAACACATCTGTAGCTCTTCCTAACCAAAATCTTAAGATTTTTACTGATCCATTACCTTCTCATGCCTCTAATATGATTGAGACTAATGGTTCCTCTTTCTCACCTAATGGTCTTGTGTCTATGACTCCGAATGTGATTAACTTTGTAGAGCAGCAAAAAATTCCTAAAGAACCTTCCATCACATTTGATTCCAGTGAAACTATCAGGGCACCTGATGGTCCTTTATATATAGTTGCAAAAGTCAAGAATACACCTTGCCGTGGAGTGCTTATTGATCCTTCTTGCATGGTTAATGTCATTACTGAAGAATTTCTTTTTACTTTGCAATTGAATCAAGTGATCTATGACAAAACAAATGTGGTTGTGAAATTATTTGATGCATTTTCTTCTCCTGCAATTGGTTCTATTACATTACCTATTGAGGTCCATAACAAATCCCTTGATGTGAGCTTTGCTATTATTCCATCATCCGAACAATTTCATGTGAAGCTAGGCTATCCTTGGCTATCTTCCATGAAAGCTATTGCTTCTCCTATTCACAAGTGTTTGAAATTTCCCCATAATGGTGAAGTTGTTACTGTCAATCATAGTCTCTTTAAACCAACTGAAAGAACTTCCAGCATTCCTATTGATTATTTTTGGCATAAACAATTCCAATCTCTTCCACCGCGAAGTGATCATCTTTTCAAATCTTATCAAAAGTGGAAAAAAGATATGATCCTATCTCTAAGTGAACCTCGAACACCCAAACTTGATATTCCTATCGTTCTTGAGAAGGAAGTTCTTCCTTTGAAAGATAAAACTAATGTCTTTCCTCAAGAAGATTCCCAACCCATTCCTATGGATGTGACTATGTCTATGTCTAATAAACTTTCTAAAAGTAGACCTATAGCTCCTCGTCATGATGGACTTGGTCTCCTTCCTAAACCAAATATTCCTCCTTTATATGGAGCAGTTCCTCCTCCTTCCTCTTATAAAGAGAAGAGACCTTCCTCTTCTCCTATCATCCAACCTAAGAGACCACAACCTAAACACCCAAGTGATAAGGATGAGAACATTCCTCCTCCTCAATCTTCTCAACTTCCTACTAAGACTAGACGAAATCGTTCTGCGCGTGAACACTAACGAAAGCATCATCTTAGAGCTCGTGCAACTACTTCTCAAACTTTGCAATCCCCAAAAACACCTTCAGCTAGTATTATTCCATTTTCTCCTCAACCGAAAATCGAGCCAAAATCTCCTAAGCATAAGATGCATGATGGTTTTGATCCTGTGCGAGTTAAAGATCCTATTTTTATAAATCTTGATGATGATATCGATGAAAATGTTATTCATGATGAAAATGTTACTCCTCTTGCTTCTGATAGTGAATATGAATATGTTGATATTAATAACCATTTATCTAACGAATTTTCTAAAGCACTTATCCTAGCTCCTAGACAAGAACAACGTGGCTTGGAACATGAACATAGCCCTTGTTTGGATCTTGTGATGGCTCCATCTGCTATGTTGGATGTTCCTCCTCTAGCGTGTTTCCTGCCTTCCCAAAATATTGATCAGCAAGATCAGGGGGTGGATGACATGCTATACTAGTTCATTAGCATAGCAGACTCTCTCCTCCTCTCTTGATCTCTTTTGTTACTTCTTCTATGTGTTATTCTCATTCTTCTATTTGTTGTCCTTAGTGTTGTCTACTTGAGGACGATGCAAAGCATTGAGATCTCTTTTGGTCTCTCTCATGTTGACTCAAAAGACACATGTGTTCCCTTCTTCTAGGTGACCTTCCTTGATTGGGGAATGAAGAACAATTATGCATACATACATATGAGATACATGAATTATCATACAACATACTGACCCCAAGGAAAACGAAGTCACCTCGTGATTTGTGTTTTGTGTCTATTATCCTTGGGTTTATCTCACACTTGGGGGCTAAATCTTTGTGATAACATGCTCCTTTCCCTTCTCATTTCTTATGTGTATCACTACCTTAAAGCAATCACCCCCGATGAGGCATGTGCGATCGCTTTAACGTAGGGGGCATACACTCTGTCCATATCTCTTCAAGATTCTTGAAAATTTCTTGGCGAACTTAGCTTTGCCTTGAAAATTTTTGGTATTTTTCTTGCATGACTCATAGTGAGGGAACCTTACTACTAACAGTCATGGTTCTCCCTCGTGATCTTCCCTTTTACTTTGTCAATCGAAGTCGTAAGATCCTTAGTCCACTAGGGGCTTGGTGTATCTTGCCTCCTTGACGTGGTGAAAGTCTTTCAATGTTGTTTCCTTGTACTTTACCAGAAGCATGGGCGTACGCTTATACTCCCGCTAAAGTGGGGGCTAAATGTAGCGTCGTAAAATTGCGACACTTGCAATTTCGACTGCATTTGGCTCTTCACGATGGCGGCGCAACGTTGAACTTGAATGGAGACCCCGAAACCTATTTGCGACATCAAAAACTGCATCTTTCTGCACCTTGGCCTGATCCTCCTTGCACCCTGCTGTCCCGGGAGGTGGGACCATGGCGCCTAGCGCCCTGGTCCCTGGCCCTATTTTGGGCCCGGTCTCTTGTTGGGCATCGGGTCTTCAAGTTTGCAATTTGGAAAATAATGCTCCTAGGTTGGCCTAAGGTCGGAAAAATCAGTCTCCTAACCCTAATTGACAAGTATATAAACTACATTTCCCCTCCCATTTGGAAGGAGGAAAAATATATATGTGTGCAAAAGGCGGAAGTGATAGGCAAACATTCAAACATTCAAACATTCAAGCATTCCTTCAAGCAATTGAGCATTCTAGGTCTCCATTCAAGGCTAGGTGTTGCATTCAAGACAAGGATTCAACCATTGAAGAGGAGATCACCTACAACACACAACATACAACATACAACATCATTACACCTTTGCATGTAAGAATACAAACATTCTGACAACAAGGTATCACTACTTGATTACATTACAAACATTTACATTTACAACATTCTCATTTCTTGGTTAATTCCAAAACCGGGGTTTGACCTGAAGGCAAACCCCTAATCCCTAATCCTCCAATCGTCCTCTCTTTTCTGTGTGTAGGTTGCAGGTACGCGGCTGTAATTGAAGATCTGGAATCCTTGTGCAGAGATGAACAGATCCCCCTTCGTTTTGCGGATTTTTCGGAGGACCGTGTGCACTCTGGGCGCCATCGTCCTGTCAACTTTCACTCAAACTTGTAGGACAGCATCGTCTCGACATTTTACTACTAATTCCAGGTCCATAGCTTCACCCCATGTCTCTATCTCCGTCTACAAGCGAATCTTTCTTACTTTTACATACATTCCTAGTTCAATCCTTCTATCTACATTCTTTACAAAAGAGGGTATCCTTGCTGTCTCAACCCTTGAAACTCATTTAGAATTCAATCTTGCATTGTGTGGGATTGGATCTTGTGAGTTTCAACCCCTCTTTTGAATGTAAAGTCTCTCCCAAGTGAAAACCGTCAATCCTAGTGACCTCCTTTCTCCCTCCTTGGAGTGGGGGGAACACCTAGGGTTCGATTTTCCGCTTTACATTAAGCACATGATCTTTTCTTGAATGGTCATTCTATGTCTTCATGTTGATATCCTTATATGTTTTTCAAAGACTCTTATATGCTTTCTTATAGATACTCATGAATACAATTATAAACTTATGTATGTAGAGATGTGTTGTAGTATCACCTATGATTCGAGTCTTGTATATTTCTTGAAAAGTTAAGTAAATTGAATTATGGTTCTAATTATTTTACAATTAATGGAGGTTTGATTGAAGATAAGATCCTTGATAAGTTATCAAGTGCATGGATTGATGATATTGTGTGCATATATGCTCATGTAAGTTATGCATTCTTAATATGCTAACCATGATGTTGTTAAAATAGCTTAAAAATAGATGTATTATTACACTATTTCATTACTCTTGTTGGATTTGCATTGTTAGTCTACCTCATGCTGGGTTAGATATCTTTTGTATCATGAAAGATTCTGGGGAAGTGTAACTACTTCGTGGTAGGGTAGATACACGCTTCGGCAATGTTCTCGCCCGTGATGTGCTCGGGTAGATGTATGTTGGGAGTTCTTGTCAAGTTGATCTTCATATTTGGTGCATTAAGTGTTCATTGTAATTGACCTTGTGGTTTATAATAAAGGTTATGTTTCCTTATGTTTGCCTTGTATTTGGCTCATGTATTGTATCTTTATGTTAAAATATAATTTTATGTGTCAATCTTGTATATATTTGGACATGTGGCATTAATGTATGCTTGTTGATGTGTAATTTGTGAATTATGTTAACTGGAAAATTATGGTGGTCATTATAGTAAAGTAGTGAGCCTTCCCAGGGTTGTAGCCCTTTGTTGTTTTTGAGCAGTGAGCTCTAGGCAATGTGCCTAAGTGCATGTGCATTCTCCATTGTAATATTCACACATACTACTGCAGAGTATCGTTATATTATGGGTAGGTTCACACTGTGGTTTTTCCCTTGATCAGGTTTTCCACGTCAAAAATCCATGTGTTATGTGTGTTGTTGATGTGGTGTTTATCTTTGCTATTGTTGTTCTTGATCAGATTTGAAGTTAAGGTTAATTTGGTTAAGTTTGGTGAAAACTGATTCACCCCCCCCCCCCTCTCAATTTTTCTTCATTGTCGTTGCCAATAGTTAGGGCTTCAACTTCCTTGTTCTTCACAATCTTCTTAACCGATACATTCCCTTTGTCACATAGACCAGTAATAGTTGAAATGATGTTTTTCATAATTGGATAGGGTTTATCCAATACAATATAGTCATTTTTCACTCTACTTAATATTAATCTGATCACATCTTCATTATCAAACTAAGGAAATTCACTCCACAAATCCAATCCTTTATGCCCTAACTCTTTAAACTTTTGTAATTCTACTTCACTTAAACTGTTCTCAATTTTTCTGATCTTTTCATGATTGAACTCATCTAACCATACATTTACCAAATTCTGAAAAACTCTACTGCTCGATTTTCCAATGATCATCTTGGATTCCATGATTACTTGCTCTACTTCCGCTCTCTCTCTTTAGCTACACTCTTTCTCTTCAAACAATTCTTTCTACATAATGAAGAAAATAATCTCAAAGTTTGATACTTATCTTACCAATCACTCTTAGGGTTTTGTCACCAAAAAGTGTCTTGTTGACGACATCACCAAATTACCGGATTTCATATTCAACATAGTCATGTTGGACCCACAACATGAACTACTTCAGAAAAGGGGGGACAAAAGATTTCCCTTGATAGCTCCTCCTAAGCCAAAGCAATAAGCTCAGTTACTAGAGGAAGAGGTGTTTGCACCAGATTCTATTACACTAGGCTTGCACTCATTATTTACCTCTTTCTTTATCCATACCATGACTTCCTTCTTCTTCTATTCACTAGACTTGATCACATTCTTTTCCATAGACTTCTCCATACCAACCACATTTCTGCACTTATTAGCATAATGTTCGGATTGTTTGGACTTATAACATTTGATGTTCTTTTGTATTGAATTCGCTAAATGTATTCTAGATTTGCGTTGATTAGCTTTGTGACCATAACCATTACATAGATGATAATATTCATGAAATTTACTATTCATTCTACTCATTCCAACTGGATAATGATTCCGACTCACAACATGATTCCTACAGTAATTTTCTTTGTGACCAAACTTCTTGCAATTGTAACATTGAATGCTTCTACAATCTACAACCTTGTGACCAAAATTATTACATTGAAAATAATAAACATTAAATGATGGGTACCTTTGTGCATTCAGTTGATGAACTAGTGGTCTTCTTGTAGTAGATCTCTGATTCTGGATTTTGCTTGCATCTTTAGGTTTCTTTTCTACTTCTACCTTAACTTCCTTACCTTTGTCTTTGTCATTCTAATTTGAATATTCATCGGTCTAAAACCCTAGACTTGTCTTGTCTATATGAGCTTTCTGCATGTTAATCAAGTCTTTCAGTAGTTTGTTGCTTTCAAGAACTTTAGTCCCTGCCTTCAGCTTCATTACTTCTTGTTACAACCTCTCACATTCTTCAGTCTTTAGCTTAATTTAATCTTTCAGGGTTTTTCCACTTTGTTCTTTTCCTCAATCTTCAGCATCAGATCGAGCTAATAGTTTCATTCACTCACTTTAATTGATTATTAACATCCTTATGCTTCAATTTGAACTTCTGGATCTATCCTCGCAATTTCACCACAAACTCATTTGCTTCTCAAATATTTTCCTTTAATTCCTCATTCTCAAATTCTACACTTTCCAGATCTTCAAGAGTTGTCTTCAATTCTTCATCCAGATGATATTCTTCGGTCATATTCATTGGTGCCATGATTCAACCAATAAGGATCTCTCTTAAGTGGTTAAGCTAGCAAACAAGGGACCAAGATCTGATACCAATTGTTGAATGGCTAAATGGTTTGGAATAATGAGAGGAGGGGTGAATCAATATTCTCACACTTATAAAACTTTTACTGATATTTTAACTTAATCAATCTCATAAAAAATGAATCAGCAAATGCAAAATAAAAGAAAAACATAATCAGAATATAGACACCATATTTTTATACATGGAAAACCCAAATGAGAAAAACCATGGAGAGGGTTAACTCTCAAGATAATATAACTAGTTATATGGTGTTTACAAAAGGGTGGCTCACTGTCAGTTGGCTCAATGCTTGAATACAATTCAACTCACTGCCAGAATGCTTAATGCAATAGAAATAAGTGAATTGAGAAAAATTGCATCTCCAAATGCACAAGGTCAGTTCCAAGATAAGCTTAAATATCAACACAACAACTCACAACAAATATAGTAAGGGATTATTGCAACATTGCACTCGCACATACACCTTCGATCTTACACATACATCATACTCCATATTCACACACACACTACTCGCATACACTTTTTTCCACTGTTTTCTCACTTTGCTTGAACACCAAACTTGCTTCTTCTCTCTCTCCTGCTATGTATCATTCACACATCCACATACATATATATACATATACATGTACTGATAAGCACACACACCAAGATAATATATTGGCCAAGCATGAAAGGTCTATACAATAAAGCATTGCTCGGATCAACATTACCCAATAAAGCCTTGATAAAAAATAGAGTAACCAAGTCGGCCTTCATCGGTCTTCTACACAATTCCTTAATTACCGAAACACATGCTTTAATTACCGGAAAAAAAAAGGGTCTACCAGATCCATAGATACGGACCCACATACACAAATTCCAAGCATAATGACTTCCATCTTCAAGATACTGATACCATAGATTTCAAAGCATAGAACTCATAGAACATAATGTAATATAACCATTTAGATAGCAATTCAACAAACACAACTAATACCAAAACTTGATACAAACCATGATAAGCAAAACACAAGATTCCAGAGAAGAGGATCTTCCAGAAAATACTTATGTACACCATAAATGCTTTACTGCTTCATATCACATACATACATATCTTCTATTGTTTCTCAACATCACACACATACCTATCTTCCACTGTTGCTCAATACACCACATTCGATTGCAACTGGATCACCAGGTTTGACATCAATGACAACAATGGCAACATTCACACAAATCTAACAATGGGTATCTAGGTAATTTACCGATTCAGCCGACCTCCAATGTTCATGTGGAGCCACAAAGTTGAATTCCCATCAGAGAGACAGGGCCCATATCCCATTTTAAAATAGGGCCCAACTAAGAGGGTCTAGGGCACTAGGCACTCAGGTTCTTTGATTTAGTCCTAGGGAGAAGGGTACCCCTCTAGGAAATCAATTGGTGGGTGTACATAGCACTGAACGAACCTGGATAGGTGATGAGAGGGAGACACGCTAAGTAGGGGCACAAACATGAGGTGTAGATTGGCTTGGTGACAATTTACGACACTACAAGAATATATTTTTAAATCTTCTGGTGAAATAATTTTGTGAAAATAAAACACATGTGGTAGTGGAGGGATGATTCTTGGTAAATATGTTTTCACTCTATGTATTGAACTCGACAATGATCTATCTTACATGATGGATTAAATTATTATGATAAAAAATCTCTTTGGTGACATTGACCTTCCTTGTGTGAGAGTATCACATAAAGGATGAGATAAACACACCACCCTCCTCTATTTAAATTTTTTGTATTTGTGCCTAGACTAACAATTGCTCAATTGTGAAAGAATTTTTCAATAATTTAAATGTTATATTAATTTTTTTATTAACTTTAATATTCTCTAAGGCTTTATCCTCAAGTTTAAAATTATTTTAAAATATTGAATGAGATTATTTTGTTTTTTATTGTCATTTCAGGATTAAAATACTATTTTGGGGTATTTCTTTGATTTATCTATTTCATGTTATCGTACCAATCACAATACAAATATAGTACACCATATAGAGAAGATTTGTACACAATATGTTCCATCTCTCTACACTCAAACATCACTCTCTTTAATGGTCAAATAGTCAACAATAATTTTACACTTCATCACTTTAAAAGAGTGGTAATTTATGAAGCACATTTCTTTACTAAATACTACATGAATTAAAGGAGCTCAAATTATTTAATATTGTAAGGGATTAATTCCTAATATCTTGGAGTGTATGTACATTGTCATATACAAGAATCATTTTATCCAATTTGTATATATTTAGATTATTCTAATTTTAAATTTTTTTGCTACTTTGCAATAAGAGTCATACTTTTTCCTATAAGAAATTAAAAGTACATTAATAGCAATACTAGATAGTTTGACATTAAAAAATAGGACCTACTTGTGGCTAACTTGATATTTTCCACCACCAATCCATTTTCACATTCATGTCTAGAAATTTCAAATTCTATCAATAAGTGCATTTCATTTTTAACAAACCACACAAGGTACGTTAATGTTGAGATCAACATTGATACTAATTTCAAAATTTTATACATGATGTAATTTAATTCTAATAAATTTCATATGAAAGAATAGAGTGATTTTGTGCATAGGAGATTTATAATCGATGTAGTACTAAGTTTCCAACAATCCATTCACTTGATAAACTCCATACAAAGAAGTAGTATGATAATAAAAATGGAAATGAAGAAGGCTTATAATAGGTTGGGTCAAACAGTTTTTTATAAATTTTCATAGAAAAATATGATTTTAGCAAACAACAGTTTGATTGGATTTATAATTTCATTTCCAATCCAAGATACTCAATAATAAATTAAAGCCCACAAAGTTTTTGTAGAACATCTAGAGGATTTTGGTAGGGGTACCTAATCTCTTCCTTCTTTTTCATAATTATGGTGGATTCCTTAGGAAGAGATCTGTCCAAGTAGAATTCTTTAAAGATGAATAGTAAGGAAGCATAATAACAAAGGAACTGAACCTAACTATTTGGGCTACAAGAAAATGAGTTAACAATAATAACAAAATTGAAACCGACAATTCATGATAAAGCAAAATAATCTACATAATGAACCAAACACAAGCCTAATAACAAAGTGATGAAGGAATTTAGAAAAACCTAAAAGTATATTGATATGGTAGGGTTAAAGATTCTCGGATATCATATAATTGTTTAGTATGTCAATAGTGAAAAGTTGAGAGCTTGTGATACATCGAAGCTCGAGATTAGGGTTTAGGGGTTTGGGATATCAAATACTCTTTAGATATGTTCGTAGAGATAATTCCAAGAGTTTGTAGGGGAGAGGAGCTAGAACATGCATGGGGTCCAATACATGCGATAGTACTGGGGTGGTTAGGGGTGCATAGGTGTGCGAATGATCACCTAGTACATGTTAGGTCAAAACTCAAAATATACACATTTACAAATTAGTTAAGTAATTGATATAAATTTAACACTTTTTAGTAAAAAAATGTTTTGTATATATAACATTGAGTTCAAATTTTAGTGGTCAAACAAGCTGGACTACTTCAAAATTCACTTGTACATATTAGGTCCACAATCCAATGTGCCTAAGAATGGGCCATATGTTCAAAAAATAAGTGTTTTCATAAAGCATAAACAAGGAAAACATAAATTATTTATAGAACCCGCCACCATACATAGAAACTAACATAACAACTAGTACAATGCCACCTACGCACCCATGGACTCCAAACTGGCCCATCAATGGTCACCTAAAGAGACTATTGTGTCCACATGTGCCTCCTACAATGTGACCTCCTTAACATGTTAATACACCCTCCATCCCATCTATCCAACTTGAACACGCATGTAGTGATCACTTCATTGCACACATACTGGTCATGTCACCAACACTCCCACCTGCATCCACTGCAAGAAACGTATAAGGCCACCAATTTCCATAAAAAATCAATCAACTCAAACTTAAATGGCGAAAACAAATTGGCTTTGTAAATTGAATGGAGATTCAAAATTCAAATTGGAAATAGTATATACATTAAAGATGGTAAAACAACAAATACAATATACAAATAGACGTGAAATCATCTCATTGCAGTCATAAAGAAGACACAACAACAAGAAGACACATTTTTTGTTCCAGGTATTCTTCTTCTTCACAATCCATGTTTGTTGTCATTTACCTATGGTATTACTGGAAATGATATATCATTTGTTTCCCTTACTCATGTAGTGGTTAAAATTGAGGATTCAAATTTGCAACCAATATTTACGCCTTTCAACAATTTAACCATTCATTTTATGTTTCATAGACAAAAGTAAATATTATTCAATTAGCCTATACTACACCTATATGATATACAACCTATTTGAACATGTTAAAGCAACAATGTTAATAATAGAGTTTTGATAATTAAAAAAAATACATTAATAAGTAAGAAGTATTTTTCACAATGTGTCATATTATGATGTTTGATAAAAAATCAATTGCATAGTTTTTGAATCCAACTTATTAACCCATATTTCATGAATAGTGGTTCCCATGAACCTGTGTGTCATGAACATGAATGGTCCATTTAACAATCATTACATTTAAGTGATGCTCGTAGAGGTGATGTATTAGACTTCTTGGAAGGTCACCTATTTTAGCACTACTCTAACTCAAATGTGCTTACTATGAAATTTCCAAAAATTGAGTCTATCTAACTTGCCATCCTATTTAAATGATTCATAAGATATAAAACTTGTTAAAGACTTTGCAAATCAAATAACAATCTAAATACAATTGATCTTAAATATAAATAATCCATTCATATTTATAAGAAATAAATTTATTCTAAACAATTGTGCATTTTTTATATTTAAAAAAAATATCTACACAATTGTAGTTCGATAAAAATTAACATCTAGACATACCTACATAGGGGAAGAGCATGGTAATTGTGTTGAACCCAAGGCGAGACTGACAGGGGGCGGGGGGGGGGGGGGTGAATCAGTCTTGAACAAAAATTAATGCAACATATAAATAATTAATCAACACCACATATCCAACACATGAACACCAAGATTTTCTATGTGGAAAACCTAAATAGGGAAAAGCTACGGTGAACACTTGTCCACAAAATATATCCACTATGTATATCAGATTACAATGAATGAGCTCACTACTCCGAACTTGCAAACCAAGGCTAACTACTCTTGGGGCAAGTTACAAAAAAAGGACTTGCAACCCTGATGCTAACTACAACAAGGCAAGATACAAAAAGAGGACTTGCAAACCTGATGCTAACTATAACAAGGCAAGATACAAAAAGAGGACTTGCAAACCTAATGCTAATGACAACAGGGCAAGATACAAAATAATTTGAAAAGAAGGATCTCCTGATCATGAAGCTGTCCTTGAACTCTACATCAAGCAACTAACATCAACACACACAAGTTAGACCTCGTCTATCAACACTCTCTCTCATAACTTTGCCACATTCTCAAACAACTTGCATATCATTCGAACATAACTCTTCTTCTCTGCTCTAAATTTCACTGATTATCTTCACATCACATACTTCCTCTCATCCTCTTACATTCATCTATACGACTTAATCACATACATCCTTTATATACAAGATAGATCATCAAAGCTTGAACCAAGTCGACTTGAAACACAATACACCTTCTAGACCAAAAATACACACGCTGATCCACTCCAAGAGAAAGGGGACCAAAACACATCTTCCAAAGACAACATCCCAACACGCAACACATCCTAATAGACAATTAACGGTAAAAAAAAACTCTCTAATGCAAATCACTCTCATTCAGATTTCCACACGCTATAGTGAGACCTGTAACATATCAAATAACTTTCTACAAATCATATCCGGACCCAAAGATAGGTTTAACATAGAATATCACAACCGACTATGAAATATACCACAACTTCTTGAGAAAAAAAAGATATTTCCAGACCACAAAAGTAACTCGTCCATAATACCAAAAACATAACCAAAGAACATCAAACAACATCAACAACACTTCTCGGACCTGAACACTTTCACAACAACCAATAGAATAACTGCAACACTAACACAACAAAATATCTCTGTACCACATACATTTCAGACCAACAACTATTCAAAACACCAAGTTTGACATCAATAACAACCACAACAACACATACTTATAACATACCATTATAGCTAACTTCACACACCCTAAGTTCCTAAAATAGCTATTGTTCTCACTTTTCGGTAAAAAAGACAGATGCAATGGAATTTGATATATGTACAAGGGTAAAAAAGATAGTCATTTCAAAATGTCATCCTAAAAATATTCCCTATTGCTCCATTACCTATTCGCTTTGACCAAAAAAAATAAAAAATTGTGCCCCAATCATCATCCACAAAAATTGTAGAATTGATACTAATTTTTTCTCTGGCTATTACATATAGCAATATGGGCGGTAACATTTTGACCAAAAATAAAAATAAAAATTGTGCCCCAATCATCGTCCACAAAAATTGTAGAATTGATACTAAATTTTTCTCCGGCTATTACATATAGCAATATGGGCGGTAACATTTTGATAAAACATCTACACTTCTATATATCAAAGCTAGGGGAAAGGACCCAGTAGTTGAGCGTGTACCAATTGTTGTGAGGGTTGTTGATACCTTTTGTTCTAAAAATTGAACAAATAAAATCTATTGTTTGAAACAAAAAATATCAATTTTTGTTAGGAAATGTACTAACAGTTGTTAGGAAATGTACCAATAGTTGTTAAGAAATGTACTAATATTGTAAAAAGTAGCCAATCAGATGATGCCATATCTGCTACACAACTATTGGGGTTTCTTTTGCACGTCTATTGGTCTCACTTTTTTTTTTGGGCTGTTTTGAACACCTTGACAAAAAGCATGCTGATGTGGCATCATATTTGATTGATGATGTGGCCCTGAAACCTTAGTTAAAAACAGGGGACTTGCCAAGTAAGCTGGTCTAAAAAAATCTGAGTGATTTGAAATTTTCAAGTAAGATTTTGAGAAGTGCAAAATTAGGGTGCACAACTGCCGAATCCTTTCCACTACGTTAAATTTTGCACTGACAGAGAAGAAACAACCAGACATTCACTTTGTTATAATCTGCCCAAAGCAATTGGTCAAGCAGTTCTTGACGGATTGCTGAAAGCAATAGATAAATACTTTCTTGTCTGAACAGATCGATTTATATTTCGTCAGAAACCCGAAATTTATTTAGTTTCAGAAATTCCAAACCCTAGCGTAAAGAAGAAGAAGAAAGGAGAAATATGTTTTTTCATATAGTATTGGAGAGGAACATGCAGCTACATCCTCGCCACTTTGGACCACACCTGCGAGACAAGCTAGTCTCCAAGCTCCTTCAGGACGTGGAAGGAACTTGCAGGTAATTTCTTTTGTATTCTTTTTCTTTCTTCATTTTTTTTTTTGCTTTTCTTAAAAGAGTATTTGATCAGGGAGATAATTTTTCAATAGAATCCTTTATTAAGTCAATTAGCTAATTTTTTTCATTCTTCTTCCCGAGATTTCGATTCCCCCAACCAGCAATCAGTTGTAAAACTATCGGCATATAGAATATACATATACATCTCTTTAAATAAAAATTTCAACTGAAAACGTTTGTTGCTACTTGTATAATATTTTGATTCCTTAGAATTTTGCTGGGCTCAGGGGAAGAAAACTATATCATTTTAATTAACAGAAAAGTTGCATCAATCCAACGACAGTGCCATAACAAAGTTTTTTCATTAAAATGTCATCACAGCTAACATGCTTCTGCAAAGCCAATGCAAATTTTATGGTTATCTTTTACTCTTTTCAACTGAGTTGGGACAGATCTTCTTAAATTGTTTACTCGAATTTAATAAAAAAATCCTGTAGTTATTATCACAGGAGCTATTCAAGTCTATAACGTTTTTACTCAAAACCAGAGCTTTAGGAAATTAGGACTACGTTGCAAGAAATGCAACGGGATTGCCCCATTTTATATTTCTTGTTTTTGCAACAGTGAATTATCGTTAAGGACAGGGTAGTTCATTTTTTAGGCAGAAGAAAATGTCCTCATCTGTGCAACAGAATCCGATCCTTTCTCAACCGTTGCCCACTGCAGCTATTGTCTGAACTCCTGTTTTCATTTCTTCTTTACTCCTCCCTTTATCAGTTTTTTTCTTCTCTTTTTCAATCCAGACTTTTTTGTGATTAACTGCATATTTTTTGCAATCTTGACAAAAATGTTCTTAAATGTGGAGCAAGGAAGGATGTAACCCATGCACTGTTCCTGATTTCTAAAAAATGCTCTATCCCAGCTGCCTAATTCTTGCAGTGATCTGTAAATGCTGCAGACCACTCTCTAGATTCCACTCCCGAGTTTGCGATACTGTGCAATGGCCCTGTCTAAGTATATCCTTCACCATGTTTTTTCCCCTTTAAAGTAGAGCCGTTAGGTCACTATCCAGTACCAACTTTTCATATTACAGTGTAGATAAAGTCTTTTTGCAGTACCTTCGTGATTGAAAATAATGTATATCCCCATTGTTTAGCTCATTTTTATTGTTTTTATCATCCAATCATTTCAAATAATAATAAGAACCTAAAACGAACTATACAACACATTTGGGCTAGATAAATGTGAGAGACGGCCTCTAAATAACTCCAAAGAGCTCCATTTGAATCATACCGTAACATATGACATCCATCTTGATTTTGTTTTTTATCATTTGCATCAATTCCTGTGCTCTTTTTCCATAGATTTATGAAGCTTGAAAATGATAATGAAACTGTCATTCAATCAAGTGTAATCCAGTTGTATATTACTGTTTCTATGCTTTACTTCCTATAATTTTTCATCATTATGTTATACATAAAAAACGCATTACTTTAAAAAAAAAAAAAAAAAGTGTCAGAATTCTGATGGGTTTGCTCTAGGTTTGTTCTAGATGAACACAATTCCCCAAACACATGCCTTGTCAGAATCTGCAAGGGAACTAGACTAGACTGCAAATTAGGTTTGAACCCAAACTTGGATCTGGCTGGTCCTTTGGCAAATTTGGTAACATAGAGCAAGACCAATAATGGCTTTGGCTTTATCATCTATGCTTTGCCAATCCAGTAATTTATTTGCATCCGTAGGTGGTTTCTCATTCTCATTTACCATTTTCCACAATTTTTTATTTGTAGTTGCATTTGGATTTTTACTTTCCAGTTATGGATGTTGCGTGCAGAATTTCCATTCCAAAAGAAAATTAAAGTATGAATTTGACTTATTAATAACAATGAATAGGCTGGACCATTGGATAGGCAGTAAATGAAGAATAATTGTTGCAAAGTTCCATTGTTAACTATGCAACATTTTTGACAATTTACAGGAACTTATCACCTTGCAACTTATCTGATGTGCAAATAAACAGATTTGCTTCTACAATCATCATGTTGTAATGCCTTCTAAAAGCAAACCAATCAAATAGAAGTGTAGTTTTCCTTGAGCAGCAAATGTGGAAGGGATCTATTTTTTTATCATGTTAAAGTGTAAAGAAGATGAATATCTTTTCATTGGATGATTTTCTACAGATGTTTTTTGATGAATATGAAGGATGCAGTGACTGCCATTGCTCCAATATTTTAGTTTTTTTGCATGTTCGACAATATAGAGTGCACAAAGGGGATGCATATGGAAGCTATGATCAAAAGAGGGAGAAGCTTCATCAAATAATGTTTAATGAATATTCTAAAATAAACAATGCAACCAGGGATGTGGGATTTTAGTGTCACAAGATAGACCACGCCCCATTGCCGTCTTCATTAGTGGCATCTTCATTAAGAACCCAATGATTTTATAAGAGACCAAAGCAAGACGAATTGCTAATGGAAGTTTGGAATGCTTTGTGAACAATTGTTATGCTTGTGAGGATGTTATATAGATATGGGTTGAGATTGGAATTAGTTGAGATCAAAAGATCACCTTGCATATCAGGATCATGCATATAACAGGATAATAATTGATAATGTAAAGTTTTTGGACTAACTCATAGTTAGTGCTCTCCTACTTTTATATCTGGCCATTCATCATTTTTAACAGGTTACCTTGTTAATTCAAAACCGATCTTGAATATTTATCTTTAAATTAAAAATCTTGCCATTTTTTTTTTTCAAGTTTCTATTCTTAAATTTTAAATACACGATTTCCATTCACTTTGCAAGTGGCTACTTCATTGTCATGCAAGCAAATTGGAGTGAGTAATCCTTTATCCAATTAGTGAAACAAAATTTTCTACCCACTCTCAAGGCTCAAGATGTGATGAGTATGACTTAAATAGTTGCCTTATTTCTCTGCCATAAGCAGAATACTTTACTGGATCTATTGAGATGTGGGATTATGTTGGAGATAAAAGTTACAATGAGCTGCCTGTGAAGGTGTTGCAAAGAAGCCCTAGTAATTATTTCTTACAGTTTTGATGATAGTCTAGGGGCTTTTATGATTCTTAAATCTTCTTTTAGAAAGTTGAATGACTTCAATTTGTTCCAAATGATAGTTCAAACATAACAATTATTGCATATGAACACAAAAACCCCAAACATGTTTACCCCTTGTTTGAATCCTTAATATCATTCAGTATAATTTCCCCTTTCATTCTCTATTTCCCATGTACAGAAACATAGTTTACATTCGTCAAAGGTTCATGATTTTGTAACACCTCTCAAGTTAAAGCTAAGGATAAACATTATCCAACTAAAGTTATGGGGGATAAATATTTAGTTTTAAGGGCACTTCTACCATCTGTGCATACCAGATATGTATCTCTGCTTGTCGCCTGCCCTTTTTATGTCATTGGAAGCATGCACATTGATATTCACTCAAAATTCTAGCTTGCATTCTACGACACATCACTCAATTTGTTATTTTGTACCCAATTAACCAAACAATTCATTACAGTATAAAACATGTCACAGTCTTCCTAGGGGCTGCAATGATCTAGTTTACACATGCTGAAGGTTGACATTTGTTGTTAACATTCCTCATGCTGGACTTAATTGATTAAACATTGCTTGGTTTAGTTAGCATAGGCAAATGTTAAATTTTACAAGTATTCAATCCATCTACATGTGATGGGAGCAGCAAATTCACCTCATTCAGTCAAAATGCTATTTTGTACTTTATGCCACATTTTCTTATACAGAATTGTTTGCAGTATTTTTTGTCCCAGAAGTAACCATACATTTCCAAAGGAAACAAAAATCCTATTTCTCATGTGATATGAAAACATTCCATTAATAGATAATTGAGTAAAGCATACAAGTTTGCTACAAAGAGACAAAAATTACAGCTTTCCAAAGGCCTGGAGAAGAACCCCCACATTCAATTTATCTCTTTTAATAGCCCAGATTATAAAAGGAATCCAATCGAAAATAGTTACAACATGTCTCTTAGAGTATGTTGAAGACTGTTCTTTCCTCTCCCATATTCTCCCAATTTGGAGAGACCACTACTGATGGTCTTAGAAAATTTAGATATAAGAAACATTTAACCATTAAATTTTTAAGATCTCACAACTTGTTTGAGTATTTTTTATGTATTTGGTAAGTGATAGACAGTTACACTTTTCCTAAATTCAAATTCTCTTAGAATATTAAGGCAGTATCGTCTTAGGAGCTTGCTCCCCCAGTAGTTGGCAGTTTTGTCACATGAAAGAAGCTTTTTATTGAAAATTCTGATCTGGTTTGTTTTCATGTTGTTATATCCAGTGGTCGATATGGATTCGTTGTAGCTATAACAGGAGTTGAGAACATTGGAAAGGGGCTTATCCGGGAGGGAACTGGATTTGTAACATTTCCAGTTAAATACCAATGTGTAATTTTCAGACCTTTCAAAGGGGAGATTTTAGAAGCTGTGGTGACAATGGTGAATAAGGTAGGTTTATATCCTCTTTCATGAATCAATCCTTTAATATATGATATAATTGTATTGCATTCGCTGTTATATGATTTATGTAGATCAATGAGACATTGTCATATCACTTCTAGGGAAGCATTTGCCAAAAAGAGGTATTAGGCATAAATGAAATCTTAGTATATCAATTGATCTCAACTCAATAGATCTGAAGGTGTGTATATATATATATTTAATATTTTTGTTTTCATTTGATTTGAATGTGTTGTTTATGAATTTATTGCCATTGGGATTATAATGGTAGCTAGTTCTAGCTCTGTTGGCTGATCTTGCTTCAAAACAGATCCAAATTCTTCCCTTTGGAAATATGTTTTTGAGTTACAACAATTTCTAGGTGGTGTGGTTTTATACTTGGATTTGCATGGGTGTGGTATTAGGAATCCAAGCTCATACAGTTGTGTGAAAGCTCATTTATGCCGCATTCTTTGAACTAGGCATTAAAGTTTGTTTAGGAAAAAGTAATGTGTCCGTTCCTCAAGAGCAAGTCATAACATATATTAGTATGTGGGAAATTTTTTATCAAGCATCAAGTTACAAATTAAAATGTCCTTAGTCAAATAAAGGATCTCGAGGATCGAAGGCCCGACGCCACATCATTCTGACCCATGTCTTGACTATGAAAAGAACACCAGTTTTGCAGAGGAAATTGAGTGTAGCTCTAACAAGATCACCACAGCAGTGGAGTATTTGCTGCAGTAATTGTCGAGTTCACTGCCTGTGGAAAGTGACGAATTCACAAATACTGAAAAAAACTAAGGTTATAAACCTGTAAGAACCCTTGAAGGTTCCGTTGCTGTTCTTTTTATGTGATTGTTTTTGAATAGTTTTTATGGTTTTTTGGACGTTTTTGAACATAGATTTAAATAAAATAACAAGGAAGAAATCTGATCTCTACCAAGTAAATTCACAATATAAGCAATGTTGGAAAAAAAAACAAGAAAGAACCTGATTTTTTCTCCCAACAGCCAGTAGGTTTATTGCTATGAAATTGCGTCACAAATTCGTGGCCAAGAAACCATAGATCACCATCCTCCTTTGGATTTTTACATTCTTTTGAAACCCTTATAATAAAATCGCAATTTCTTGGAATTTGCGCCAAGTTTGATGAGGCCTGCAAATACTTGTTGTGGCTGTCCTAAATACTGCTGCTCCTCTGCTGTAACCCTTCTCTCTGATTCTGCAACATAATCCCTTCACTATCTGATCCAGTCTTCACCAAATCTCTCCAACTGAAGCACAAATAGAGTCCCAGTATAGAACCCTCCAATATTCCAAGTTCGCTGGGTATTTCACCAGTTCAGATGGAAGCACAGAGAAGAATCTTTGTTCTCCAATGGCGGCTGCAAGTAGAAACCCTTGGTCTCCAAGCAAGAGCAAAAAATCAATTCAAGGTTGTCAATAATCAATAATTCCTCAAGAAAGTCTCTCTCCCTCCTTTTAACGCCAAACTTAGGGTTTTGGCGCAGCTCCCCAAAAGGTACAATTTCCATCATTTAATCATTTGAATGATTAACATTTAATAATATGGAGACTATAGTTCATGGTAAAATATTTCCCAGTTCAACTAATATAAAAAATGGCCCCCTTTCAATGATGAAAGACCCCTTCACTTACGTGATTTAATATTAAGTAATTTGGACTTAATATTAAATCATTAACCATTTAATTAATATCAATTCGCTGTAAAATTCATAACTCCATCAATACTCTGAATTTGGCTACGCCGTCTGAAACAGGAGTCGGTACAATTATTCCCCATGTGACTAAAACATACTGCTAAAAATAGCAAATCTCAACCAAATGGAGTCTAAAACGTCCTTGAATACCAAATCAAAGGCACTGAGCTTTGCGGAAGACAAATCACCAGACAACCAACTCCTCCTGTGCTCAAGCTGACCCCCTATCCATCTGTGTTAGCCTACGAGGGTCCAATAATAGGCTAAACCACTGCTAGACTGAAGTCTCTAGCTAGAAGGGGACATCACAGTCCGCCCCTCCTGAAATTGCTTGTCCTCAAGCAATCTCAACTCAGGATGCTGTAAGATCTCCTCGCTCTCCTAGGTAGCATCTTCAATAGGCATGTCCTTCCATTTCACCAAGTACTCGGTGATGGTACGTCTCCTGAACTTCCTCTCCCTGAACTCACCAAAACCAACTTCCCCTCATCATCCAGGGGTGGAAGCACTATAGAAGGAATAATATGGTGTCCTAACGCCTTTTTGAGACGTGACACATGAAAAATATTATGCACCCTACTCATTGTCGGCAAATCCAACTCATAAGCCACCCCTCCAACTCGCCTGATCACCCTGAAAGGTCCATAGTAACGCGGTCTAAGCTTCTCGGCACCACTCTTTTTGAGAGTGGATTGGCGGTAAGGCTATAACATCAAATATACCATATCGCCTACCTCAAAAGTCTGCTCAATCCTCTTTTGATCTGCATACTGCTTCTACTGATTCTGTGCCTTAGTGATATTTTCCTTAAGAGCCTTTACGATGTCCTGGCTCTCCTATAACAAGTCTCCAACACTAGGCACTCTACTATCTGATAACAATAGATCCATGAAACTGGGTGCCTCATATCCATATAATGCCATGAAGGGTGACATCTGGATAGACATGTGGTAAGTGGAATTATAACAATACTCACATAAATATATCCACTTAACCCAAGCCTTCTGCTGCCCTGCTATGTAGTTCCTGAGGTATCCCTCCACCCATTTATTGACTATCTCAGTCTGTCCATCCGTCTGGGGGTGGTAGTTAGTACTCAGAGTGAGCTCTGTCCCGCACAACCTGAATAACTCCTGCCAGAAGTGACTCATAAACCTGCTGTCCCTATCGCTAACAATGCTCCAAGGTAAGCCATGCAACCTGAATACCTCCCTAAAGAATAAGTTTGCCACCTGTGTAGCAGTGTAGGTAGTAGTGATCGGAAAGAAGTGGGCAAACTTCGTAAGCCAATCAACAACAACATATATAGAGTCTCTGCCTTGGGCTCTCGGCAGTCCTGTGATGAAATCCATGGACAAACACTCCCACTTCCTATTTGGAATTGTAAGTGGCTGAAGTAGACTGACTGGATAAGAGTGTTCCTGTTTATTCTGCTGGCAAGTAGGACACTCTCTAACATACTGTAACACCTTAGCTTTGAGCTCTTTCCAAGAAAAGCGCTCACGAATCTGCCGGTAGGTTTTATAAAAACCTGGATGTCCTGCCATCGGTGAGTCATGATAAACTCTCAACACCATCCTCCTCACCTCTGATCCTGGCACCAAATAAATACGCCCTTTGTAAATGATGAGCTCATTCACAAGGGTGAAGTCACTATCCTGAACCGATCCATCTATGAATCCTGATGCCCATGTATCCTTTGCATACTCCGCAAGGATCAAATGTCTCCAGTCCTCCGATATATCTGTCATCAAACTCAAATGGGGTTTGCGTGACAAGGCATTTGCTACAACATTCTGTGTCCCCTTGAAATAGGTAATATCAAAGTCATATGACTGTAATTTACTCACCCATCTCTGCTGCCTATCATTGAGATCTCGCTGCCCCAGGAAATGTTTCAAGCTGTTATCGTATGTTTTAATGCAAAATTTGCTGCCCACTAAATATTGCCTGAATTTGGCCAAAGCATGCATTATGGCCAACATCTCCTTATCATAAATACTGAAGCTCCTCTCAGGTCCTCTGAGCTTCCTACTCTCATACACGATCGGGTGCTTGTCCTGCATAAGCACCGCTCCAACGCCCTCACTAGATGCATCACAATGAAGCTCAAATGGTTTGCTGAAATCCGGTAAAGCGAGCACTAGACAAGAAGTTATCAACTCCTTGAATTTGTCAAAACACTCCTGTGCCTCAGGAGTCCATATGAAAGCCCCCTTTCTCATCAAATCCGTCAAGGGTGCTGCATGCCTAGAATATATACTAACAAACCTCCTATAGAACCCACACAACCCCAAAAATCCTCTTAACTGTGTAAGGCTCACCGTTGTGGGCCTCTCCACAATAGCTCGAATCTTTTCAGGATCCATGCATAGCCCCTGTGCATTGATAATGTGACCCAGATATAATAACTGATAATCCCAAATCACATTTGGACTCCTTTGCATACAAGGACTCCTACTCAAAATGCTCAACACTGCATCCAAGTGCCGCAAGTGTTCATCCCATGTTTTATTGTAAACAATGATGTCATCAAATTAGACCAATACAAATTTCCTCAACTGAGGATGGAAGACTTTGTTCATTGTGGACTGAAAAGTCGTTGGGGCATTAGTTAGCCCGAATGGCATAACTACAAACTCAAAGTGACCACAATGACATCTGAATTCTGTCTTTTCTATATCCTGCTCCCTCACTTTGATTTAATGATAACCCGATCTCAAATCAATCTTCGAAAAGAGACATGCACCATGGAGCTCATCTAATAACTCATCAATCCGTGGGATGGGGTACCTATTCTTGATAGTCTTCCTGTTCAGAACCCTATATTCAATGCACATTCTGAGAGTACCATCCTTCTTCTTCACTAAAACCACAAAAGAGGCAAAAGGGGATTTACTTGGTCTAATATGGCCCATGGCAAGTAATTCCTTGATGGTCTTTTCTATTTCATCTTTTAATCTTTTGGGATGCCTGTATGGTGTTATCATAATGGGTTTGGCACCCTCCTCTAGCTCAATAATGTGCTTAATACCTCTATCCGGAGGTCTACCTGGTGGAATGTCACTGAATACCTTATAGTGCTTGATTCTAAGCTCCTGTATGTCAGGGTGATATTCTGATTTTTGCTGCCCTTGTGATGGCATCATAGTGCAACGGGCTGCCCACTCAACGTGGTCATGTCTCAACAAGCTCTCCATGCGTCTGCAAGACATCATTTTAAACTCGCTGTCCCGGATGGCCTTAAGTATGTGTGTCTTCCCATCCGATTGAAATCTCATCTCCATTTCTCTCAAGTTGAGAGTGAACTCCCCAACATCATGCAACCAAGTCATGCCCAAAACCAAATCCGTGTCACCCATATTAACAACATAGAAATCTGCCTTGAAGTCATAGTTGTTAATTTTCAGAGGTAGACCTGTGATCTTTCTTTCACTTTTGAGGACAAAGCCATCAGCTACCCTCACTCTCAGACCTTCAAACTGCTCGGTCTGTATCCCACGCCTCTCAACCAACCTGGAATCAATGAAGTAATGCGTGGCACCTGTATCTAGCAATGTGATAATTGGCTGTCCAGCCAACACTCCTCTCATCCTAAATGATCCCTCTTGTTGCACACTAGTTAGACGGGCCTCGTTCAGCCTACCCTCAACCTTCTCTTCATTGATAGACATTTGCTTAAATTTTTCATCATCCAAACTCTCTTTTCCTTCACTAGATTCCTCATTTTCAGTTTGCTGGTCCAAATTTTCAGAATCAGAATCCTCATAATAAGCCCACATAACCTTGTTTGCTTTACCCTTAGGTCTCAAGGGACAATCATGGTTCATGTCATAGGGTCCTTTGCAATAGAAACAATTTTTTTTTTTCTCAAATCATTCAATGTCTCTCTATCCAATGGTGCAAATGATTTGTTTTTATTTTCAGTCTTTGTTTCATTCTTCTCTGGTGTCTTGAAGAACGGTTTATTGTCTTTGCTAGATGATGCACCTTTTGACTGAAATTTATTTGTTGGGGCTGCATGCTCCATACTCCTAGCCTTTTTAATTGCTTCTTGCAAATTGAATGGATCAAAGGCTTTTACCCAACCCTTTAGTGGTTCGGATAATCTCTCAATGAACAAAACTACCAATCTCCTATCTGAGATATCTGGCACCATAACAGATAGCCTCTGGAAATTACTAATGAAGTACTCCAATCCTCCTGTCTGTTTCAATTGTGCCAACTCTCTGAAGTAGACTTCTGGATCCTTTTTGTCAAACCTCTCTACTAACCTGTCCACAAAATCCTGGTAGGAAGTCACCTGGTTATGCTGTAAAGTAATCATACCATGGTACCACCAATCATGTGCAGCTCCCTCTAAATGTAGCGTGGCATATTTTATTGCCTCCACTTCTGTCATAGGTCAAAGTGCCAAAAAGGTATCAAGCTTGTGAATCCAAGCCTGTGCTGTCATTCTGCTACTACCATCAAATGTAGTCAAGGAAAGCTTGCCTGTAGCACACTTTAATTCACTGTTCTGGCTCCGTGGTCTCTTGTCTTGTCTTGCTGCCCTGTAGTGTTCTCTTCTTTGATTCACAAACCTTTCAAAGGTCATTCTCTCTCGTACTTGAGGAGCTAATAACTCCCACTCATCATTTGCAGCCATAAGGGTATCTGCAAATATGGGGTCTGCTGCAACCTCTTCTGCTGGAGCTTCCTCTGGTTCTTCGGAAATAAATGTGGGATGTGTAGGTCTATCAGCTGTCCTGGATTGAGTCCTTTGAGCCCTTTGAGAACCAATAGCACTCCTGTTATCCTCATGATCCACATTCTGTCTGTTTGGAGGATTCATGCGCTCCATCATAGTGGTGAGTGCCTATATTGCCTGGGCCACCTGCTGCTGCCCCGTAGCCATAGTCCTGAAGAACTCTCTAGTCTCCTCATGTTCAGCCCTGTTCCCTTTGGGTGGGCTGCCTACATGCCTATCACCCACGGTATCTGGTTGCCTATCTGCAACTTTTCCACCTTCAAGTAAGGCTCTCCTCCGTGTGTTATACCTGTGTTGACCAACTTCTTCTGGCTGCATGTAAATTCCTCACCCTCAAGATGACAGGATTTTTGCTCTGATACCAATGTAAGAACCCTTGAAGGTTTTGTTGCTGTTCTTTTTATGTGATTGTTTTTGGATAGTTTTATGGTTTTTTGGACGTTTTTGAACATAGATTTAAATAAAATAACAAGGAAGAAATCTGATTTCTACCAAGTAAATTCACAATATAAGCAATGTTGGAAAAAAAAACAAGAAAGAACCTGATTTTTCCTCCCAACAGCCAGTAGGTTTATTGCTATGAAATTGCGTCACAAATTCGTGGCCAAGAAACCATAGATCACCATCCTCCTTTGGATTTTTACATTCTTTTGAAACCCTTATAATAAAATCACAATTTCTTGGAATTTGTGCCAAGTTTGATGAGGCCTGCAAATACTTGTTGTGGCTGTCCTAAATACTGCTGCTCCTCTGCTGTAACCCTTCTCTCTGATTCTGCAATATAATCCCTTCACTATCTGATACAATCTTCACCAAATCTCTCCAACTGAAGCACAAATAGAGTCCCAGTATAGAACCCTCCAATATTCCAAGTTCGCTGGGTATTTCACCAGTTCAGATGGAAGCACAGAGAAGAATCTTCGTTCTCCAATGGCGGCTGCAAGTCGAAACCCTTGGTCTCCAAGCAAGAGCAAAAAATCAATTCAAGGTTGTCAATAATCAATAATCCCTCAAGAAAGTCTCTCTCCCTCCTTTTAACGCCAAACTTAGGGTTTTGGCACAGCTCCCCAAAAGGTACGATTTCCATCATTTAATCATTTAAATGATTAACATTTAATAATATGGAGACTATAGTTCATGGTAAAATATTTCCCAGTTCAACTAATATAAAAAATGCCCCCCTTTCAATGATGAAAGACCCCTTCACTTAAGTGATTTAATATTAAGTAATTTGGACTTAATATTAAATCTTTAACCATTTAATTAATATCAATTCGCTGTAAAATTCATAACTCCATCAATACTATGAATCTGGCTACGCCGTCTGAAACAAGAGTCGGTACAATTATTCCCCATGTGACTAAAACATACTGCTAAAAATAGCAAATCTCAACCAAATGGAGTCTAAAACGTCCTTGAATACCAAATCAAAGGCACTAGGCTCTGTGGAAGACACCAGACAACCAACTCCTCCTGTGCCCAAACTGACCCCCTATCCATCTGTGTTAGCCTACGAGGGTCCAATAATAGGCTAAACCACTGCTAGACTGAAGTCTCTAGCTAGAAGGGGACATCACAAAACCTGCACACATGTCAATCTTATTCTCTTCAATGCTCCAGAGCATCCCAAGTCTGAATCTTGAGGAACTTGAATGCAAGCCTTATTCTGACTTGGGATGCTCTGGAGCATTGAAGAGAATAAGATTGACATGTGTGCAGGTTTATAACCTTAGTGGTTTCCAGTATTTGTGAATTCATCACTTTCCACAGGCAGTGAACTCGACAATTACTGCAGCAAATAGTCCACTGCCGTGGTGATTTTGTTAGAGACCGCAATTTATGCACTTAGTTTGCAATGTACACTCAATTTCCCCTGCAAAATTGGCAATCTTTTCATAGTTAAGACATGGTCCAGAATGATGTTTCATTTCAACTTCTATGTATTGATTTTCATGTTTGGAGGCCAGAGCATTATGTGGAGCTCTGTAACAGTCAATTTTGGATGTGGTGCAAGTGTTGGGACTGGTGTTTTTCTCTTAGAATTCATGTTTGCAATTGAATGTCATTGGAGGCTAGGTTTCAAGGTGATCTACAGACTGCATTGTAGTTTGTACATATTCTTTGTTGATGTGGAAGTGCCATGCTATGCTGTACTTGACTGATTTGATAGGAGAAATTAGGGTTTTCCTAGGGTGTGTTTATACTTTATATACTTGTTTGATGTTCTAGAATTCTGCAACTCATGTATATAGGGTGTTGTGTTGTCTATCGGTTGCACCACTCCATCAGTTAATACTACTTTGTATCGGCAATTGGTTGGCAGCCTTTTATACTTGACACATGGTTGTCTTGATTTTTCCTTTGTAGTTGGTCTTGCCTCTTGTTTCTCTCAAGATCCTCATGAGAGTCATTAGAAGTTGGTTAAACATAATTTGAGGTACATTCAAGGCCCTACTCAAGCTGGCATTCAATACACATCAAGAGCTACTCAGATTGTGGGCTTCATTGACTCCAATTGGGCAGGTGATGTTGATGATCAAAAGTCTACTTCTGGCTTTGTTTTTTGGTCTTGGTTCTGGTTTGGTTGCTTGGTCTTGCAAGAAGCAAACTGCTATTTCATTATCATCGACAAAAGCTGATGGCTGAGTTTGGCTTTCCTTTTGATCATCCCACTACTCTTTGGTGTGACAATTAGAGTGCCATTCATATCTCTCGCAACCCAGTGGAGCATCAACGTACAAAGCATATTGAGATCCATCTGGACTTCATTTGGCAGCTCATTCAGGATGGTGTTCTTAGTTTGGAGTATTTGCCTATGGAGCAGCAGGTTGTAGACATCTTCACTAAACCTTTGGCATCTCCTCGCCATCTTTTGTTGTGATCGATGTTAAGGGTGAAGGGAGTTGTCCTTGTGGGGTCTTGAGGAGTCTTTCCTTTTGCTTTTTGCTTTTGAGCATTTTAAGTTTTCTCTCTTTTGGAGAAGAGTTTTCTCCCACATGTTTTTTTCTCCTTTTCTCCATTTGTGAGAGATTTTTATTGCATTGCATTGTAGTTGTGCATGGGTACCTAAGGCTTTGTTATGGGACCCATCTTGCATCTCATATTGCATAATAATCTCCCTAAGTTGCACTTAAGGGGGGTGTGTTGATGTGTATTTTGTACACGACCAAACACAGAATAAAATACCCAGAGGTATCTTATCCTCTCTTGAGTAAAGTCTCAGAATGCTGAAGATATCGCAAAAAGGATCAATCGGAAGGACTTCAAGGTTCTGCTTTGTAGGATCTCTACTCGCGGATAAGCACCAGTGGTTGTTGTGTTTACTGTTTTTTCAAGGGGCCTTACGTACTTTCAAAGAAAGCTTGTTCGTGCAACTACCTTCCAAATGAGGAAACAGGATTCTCCTAATACTAACAGATTTTCAAAACAAAAATCAAAAGATAAAGGTTTCGAGGAAGAGATACTTAAACTAATCCTAAGAGTGACTTAATGAGGACTGGTCTTGATAAGATTTTACCAATTTCAGTATCGCCAAAGGATTACAACTCCACTGGAATTGATGCGATCTTCTAAGGGGATTCAACGATTTTCAAATCACCAAGGAGATAGATACTATCAGGGAGATACATATCAATACTTCTAATGATGATTGAACTCTTAATCAATCTTAATGTTTCCAGTTGACCACACAAGGCGTTCTTACAATCAGTACGAAGCTAGTGGTTTGGAATGTGAGTCTTATCGAAGATAAGGCACAACATTCGTCCTTCAAACTTAAAATTTAAATGCTATCTCTACTAAGAGTGATTCAAGAAGATAAACAACCATGAAAGTGGCCACAAAGATTGCAACAAAACACCATAACTTCAATATTTCATTGATCTCATAGCCAAATAAACAACAATTGTTCAACTTTCTCTCTTCACTACTCAATTCTTTGCTACTAACAAAATTAAACTTGCTTCTCTCCAACTTTCTAACTTTTCTAACCTTTCTAACTGAAATGAGTGAGGGCTTATATAGCATCCTCAAATACAATGAACGACCTGGATCAAAAGAAGATCGATGGCTGAGATTTTGACACCTAAACCCTAATTAGGGTTTGTTACAAAAAAGTCCCCAATTAGATAAACATTATTAATCCATAGCCAAAAAAAATTGGCACAAATAACGAGGGGACATAGACCAATAGGAATTAAGCTGCCACATCATTTTATAACAACTTTTCATCTAGAACTTTGTTCCCCTTTCTATGCTCTTTTCTAGCATATTCAATGAATCTAGACGTGACCGCCTCAATCTCAACAATGGGAATCTCAAGAAGATTCTTCATCCGTTCTTCCAAGTGAAGAACTTGATCAAAGGCAGTGAGAAGAGTTGTCTCCGATCCAAGCTCCACCTCTTTTGTTTTCTCAATCAGGAACATAGTAGCATGCATTTGATTTCGCTGCTCTTTGGTGACTGTGTTCTCCTCTTCGCAAAAGATGATCCTGATCTTGTCTTCCAATTCTTGGATGTCTACATCCGTCTCGATCTCAATTCTTTTGCCAAGGATCGTACACAATACCTCAAATACCTTGTCTTGAATAGGGTGGATAGTTCCCTCAACTTGGCCGCACCTGGAACTGATATCTTCGAAAAGAACTTCCTTTATCTGGAGCAAAGTTGACCACTGCAGAAGACTATGGGTTTCTCCACTCATTATCTTCTCTTGTGCCAAAATTTGTCTTGGTGTCCTTCTTATCACTTGCAAGATCGGGATGACAACCTCTCTAGTGTGAGCAAATGCATCCACAGTTACCAATAGATTATGAATGATCTCAAGAACTTGGATAGCACGGTGGACCGTCTTCATCATCCTTGTTGCAAATTCCATGGCCACCTTGTAAGATTCATCAATCCAAGAACTCATGAGTTGGACCAAGCTCTTTACCCTTTCCGCCTCATTTATTGATTCAAGAGGAAGTGCATGCAAAGGATATATTGCTGGATCCTGTCGTCTCAAAGGTTGATTAAGATGGCTAAAATAATTTCTCCAAGCACTGACCTCCTTTTCTAGTTTCTTATTCTTTTCCATTTCTTCTTTGAGTTTGTCATTAAGTGCTTTCAGTGAATCAGTTGCTTCTTCCATGGCTTGCACGGTGGTAAGTGGACCAAGATCAAATGTTTCCAGGTCGTATTCTTCTGCTAGAATCTCATCCTCATACTTGTCCACCACTGGTGTAGCTATCTGCACTTTTCTGGATCCTGTCTCATCCCTAATTACCTTTGACATCTTTGTGGCCTTCTTCTTTTCTATTTCTTCATGAGAATTTCCTATGAGGCTTTCCAAGTCAAATACTTGTTCTTCCTCTTCGACCACAACTACCCTTGTCAACCTCTCTTTTAGCCAATCTGGAATGATAGATTTCCTTTCCCTCACTTGTATTTCTTTAGGCAGAGGTCTATCTTCCTTGAAAGGAGATGTTGCTTCATCATCATTGTTTTCTTCTTGTTGCTCATTAGCACCAACCTGGGGAGATTGACTTGATGAACACTGAGGTGTCTGTCCTTTTCCTTGTTTATCATTCTGTACCATGGATTCCATAGACTCATCAATTTCATACACTATCTGCCTCTGATCTTCTCCTTGACTTGCTTCCTTTTCATGCCTAGAAGATGTGCTTGGTGGGCGATCAGGATTCACTTTCTGCTTCTTCTTGGAAGGCTCTCTCTTCTTAGGTCCTTTCCTCTTTGAACCCTTGGAATGAGAAGTATTCTCACTCACACTTGCCTCTCCTTCTTCTGGTCTTGTTTCCAAGGTGAATGTCATGGATACATTCTGCTTCTTCAACTTTTGATGCTGTACGTCCACCCATCTGCGAGTGCAAGATAAAACGGGAGCCATCAAAGCTCTTAGGTCTAAAACCTCGGGCTCATTCCAATCTACCTTCACTTCTTTATCTTCCTTCTCATAGGATGATTGGAGGTATCTACCACTGTCCTGGGCTTGATCGGCTACTCTATAAATTTTGCATTTCCTTATGAGATCCAAGGGTAACCTGGAATGCATCTTTCTTTTGACCTCTACATCATCCTGGACATTCATCCAAAAGTCTTCCACTTGAAACTCATGTTTGTACTTCTTCCCGATTGTCTCTTCTATATGATCATGAGGATCAAAATTCTCCCTTGAGGCAAAGGATATGAATGAATATAGAGATAGTTCCTTCTCCGCATCTTCCGCGGCCTGAGTATTAGGACACACTTCAACTGAGTTCCCTAGTAGGATGGGTACGAGAATTCCATTTCCATGCACACTCGATCATCAACTATGACACTTGACTGCGGGAGGGAAACCTGCAGCCTTGATGATGCCACTCGCAATTATCTTCTTTGCAACAGGTGACGGCTTGCCGATGTAGGGCGCTTCCCGAAACTTCTTCACATTGAAGTTTCCTAGATTGGTGTCTCCAATATTGCTCCACTTGGACACGATCCCGGTCTCCAATTCATCATTTTTCTGATCCTCCTTGATGAGAGCTTGTCGGGTAGTGGATCCTCCGGCCTTGGGGGTCGTCATTTGATACCTACACAAAAACTTAAAGTTAGGGTTTGAGCATAATACCTTAAGGTATGGGATTTAAGTCCTTTCAAGGAAATAACTAAATATTAATTTGAAAATAATGTGATAAATCTTAGAATTATGAATTTTCAAATTAATATTAATTGAGAATTGAAATCAGATTGTACAAGACTTAGATTTTCAAAGGATTGCTATGGAAAATCAAACTAAATCTTGAATAAACTTTCAAAAAATCTGATTACACATACCTCTTCCTTGATTTTTAGCTATCAACCTTTGAAAAATGAATAAAGGAAAATGAGAATTTGCTGGACAAAGATGTTTGATCTGAATTTTAGACTCCTCTTTTGGATGAATTAACCTCCAATCAGCCTTCAATCCTTCTTCAAAATCTGGAAATTCGCCTCCAATCAGCTTCTCAATCAGAAATTCGCCTTTAACCAGCTTCTCAAATATCTTCCAAAATCTGGAAATTATCTTTCATCCTGCTCAATTTTGCCTCTTAATCAGAAATTTGCTTTCAATTAACCTTCAAGATCTGGAAATTTGCCTTCAACTAGTAAGAAATTCGCCTTATAGGTCTGCTCTTCAAATTCACATGAGAGAAAGTGAATGAATGATTTAAAATTTCAAAAGAACACCTTCCCTTTATAGGGCGCTCACCTTGTTTGCCATTAAGCCGACTTGGTAAAGGTTTAAATAAAATAAAATAAAACTCCTCCACAAGCTTGGCCGACTTGATTGTAAAGGGAAAATAATGAATTTTGAGCGCTCAAGTGTGATTTTTTTATTTTTTAAATTAATTTCAAAGCTAAGGTGGATTCTTCATTTATTTCAAGGCTTAGAAAAATTAATTTATCCATTTATAAGTGCCTCAATTTATTCGAATTTGTCTTAGTCTCCCAAAGATGTATAATTGGCAAATTTAATGGAAAGATTTAGGCTAGCTTAGCGAATGCTAAAGCTTGATCAAGGTTTGATGAATCTTCATTCTCCTTAGGCACTAGAATGTTCATAGTTTAGGTCTCTCCAAGGAGGCTTGTTTGAACTTTTTTGTCTAGGCTTGTTCACTTCATGAATCAAAATCCTTACAACCTAGATTTGCCATCACTCCATGTTCTTGTCATCATGATTTTGCAATTTGCTTCTAACAAAGGTGAATAATAGTTGTCCTCAAGAATTTCACCCTGGACCCTTTGGAAGGGTTAGGAGCGATTTTCCTGATTAGGCCTTAAATACAACCTTTTTCTTTCCAAAATCCTCCGGAAGGTGAGCTTACGCTTGTTCTGGCCTAACAAAGCTTAGGATTTCAACTTGTTAGTCTTTCACATGGGTAAATTAGGTGAGAATGGGAATTTCGCTCTGGACCCTTTGGAAGGGTCAGGAGCGAAATTCACTTTTTAGGTCACCACTTACCTAATTTTGATCAACAACCTTCTTCAAGGCAATCTCCAAGGTCCATTCATCTCGACCACTGACTTAGCTCAACACTATTTTGGAGGAAACATTGCATTTTGGGAATTTCGCTTTGGACCCTTTGGAAGGGTCAGGAGCGAAATTCATCCTTCAGGTCAAATTTTTTAATCTCCTTCACTTCAATTCATCTAGACTCCTTCATTTCAAATCCACTTCTCAACTTGCTAGTATTGGTTTGATCCTTACAAGACCCAAAAGGTCAAATTTGCTCAAAAGCTAGCTAGGGACAGGACCTATCTAGAATTTCGCTCTGGACCCTTTGGAAGGCTCAGGAGCGAAATTCTCATTTTAGCTCAAAATATGCATCATTGATGGTCAAAAAACTATCCAAGGAATTTCAAATAGCCTCTTTCATCTTTGTTTAGGCCCGACTTCACTCAAGTTTTGAAGGAAAAGGTGGTTTTAGGGTTTTTCGCTCTGGACCCTTTGGAGGGGTCAGGAGCGAATTTCTTGTCTGTAGCTCCCTTCTTTATCTTTTCATCTTGAATTCTCCTCACAAGGCTAGGAAATACTTATCTTTTCTCATCCAACCTAAGTTTGATTTGATTTTGCAAGGAGAAAAAGGTGATTGAAGGATTTTCACCTGAACAAGATTCCCAATACACCACACCGAATTGATTTCCAAGAAGAATTCAAGGACTTGATAACCATGCTCAATCGGGTCATGGGTGCCTCTCACGCTTTCTTCTTCGACAAGTGGATGTTCTTCTTCATACAACTGATCGTCCAAGGAAAGGGAATGCTCAATTGGGCTAGAATCATTAGCAACAACCTAGACGTGCAGTTGAGAAGGCTAACTCCTACCAAGTCATTTCACATGAGTTCATATGTTATATATGCCTTGATTAGAAGTTTTGAGTACGCAGGGCTACTGCACAGAGGAGTTGTTGGAAGAGGACCCGAAGAAATAAGAGTTTGTGATTCTTATGTTCAACTGCATCATCCGCTAGGAAGTTACTACAAGCTAGTCAATGACACCTTCACGATGTATATCACCAGGACATTGCAAGGAGGGATTCACAATTGACTGTCTCTGGACGCGCAGGAGCTCGTGAAGAAGCATGGTGCATGGTTCATTCAGTTTCCAAAATTCACATACATCAGAGTTCATGGATGTCCTTCACCTCCCTACATGTTGCCAAGATATCCTACAGATAGGATAATACTACTTGAGGTGACTAGGCAGTTGGCAGCTTGTGCAAAGGCATCAAGACACAAGCATGGAAATGGAATTCCTGTACCCATCCTACTAGGGAACTCAGTTGAAGTGTGTCCTAATACTCAGGCCGCGGAAGATGAGGAGAAGGAACTATCTCTATATTCATTCACATCCTTTGCCTCAAGGGAGAATTTTGATCCTCATGGTCATATAGAAGAGACAGTCGGGAAGAAGTACAAACATGAGTTTCAAGTGGAAGACTTTTGGATGAATGTCCAGGATGATGTAGAGATCCTACAAAGCAGAACTTTGAAGTCCTTCCGATTGATCCTTTTTGCGATATCTTCAGCATTCGGAGACTTTACTCAAGAGAGGATAAGATACCTCTAGGTATTTTATTCTGTGTTTGGTCGTGTACAAAATCACATCAACAAAACCCTAATTAGGGTTTGTTACAACCACCATTACATTGACCAATGAGAGATGAGGGTAGGTAGGATAAATAATATTTGATGTAGCGCCACATGTCACCTATTCACTCCTTGAATGAATGCGGACTTGGTACCCTTTGATTGAACGAATGGTGACTAGGATGCCACCTCAGCTTGCCTTGTAGATTTAATCAATTTGCCTTGAACATTCATCATGATGCTTGGAATTCCTTGCATTTCATCCTTATATTCTTCGACTTTGAGACCCCTTGATGTAGTTCCTACTTCACAATGTGGAATCCCGTGTGCTCATATCTTGGATTTGTCTTTCCTCACTTTTTCACCATCATGGTGAAGCTTTCTTTGTTAAATTTTATGATCAGATTGGATGATGCGATAATTCACACAAATGCACAACTATTACCCTGGGAAAACCTTCCTCTTGAAGGTGAAAAAACCCAGCAATTAAATATGACTTTAATTTTTCAAATGTGTCGAGATATTACAAAGGACTTTGCTTCACTCTTGAAGCTATATATAATAATAATTCAATGTGGAGAGTATCTGACCTGCAATAAGGAATAGGAATTCCTTTGTTGATCCTCAACCTGCTGTAGATTGTCTTCTTCAATCATACACTATCAACGAACTATTATATATATCTTCGATCTGCTATGCAATCTCCATGAAATGTCTGCTGTGTGATATATAATATCCACGAACTATCTGCTGTGTAATATATAATATCCACGAACTATCTGCTGTGTATAATCTGATATTCAAGGACTATCTCCTATCTGTCATTATTGGATAAGAATACAAACCTTCATATGTATACCCGATTGAGTGAGCCTTCAACCATTGCAACTCCTCCAAAAGTTGGTTTCCAATCACACGTCATAATTTTGCATTGGTTTAAGTTGATTACACATCGGTTCATTAATCACGACTCCTGAAGGTTGACGGGATTAACTCAACATATTTAATGATGATTAGATTTATGCAAATCGTGTTTTACTTTAATCATTTTATATTCAACTATTTAATTTGTCTAAGGCCGATTGGCCAATTAGGCAAATTAGTTATGTCGTTAGTTATGAAGGATATCGACAGAAGCTATTTCATCAACATTCTTCATGTTTGAGCTAGTCTTCATCCTTGCTTTTGGAATCTCTTCCCATCCTTGAAATGTTGATCTTCCTCATTGAAATATATATTTGTCAAGTCTCCTCCCTGCCTTGGGCAATCCTCTTTCACATCAAGCCTTGTTCATCATACTTCCCTTCCTCGCAGCAGACCTCCAAAACAAACAAATATTGGATCCAACACATATGGGATAAACTTTGTTTCAACCTTGGTTCGTAATCGACCCTTGTAGGGACTAATTCAGTCCTTGAAACATCTGCATTATCTCTGTCCATTTCTTCACTTGGTGGAAATTTGATGCCTATAGGGACTATTTTGTCATTGATCTTCATTTGAATTGATTTGTCCCTCACTTTGTAATTCTGCTCTCAAGTGGAAATCTGATCCTGATCGGGACTGATTGTCCGAACATTTGTCCCAACTTGTGATAGGTAATCTGAACAATCAATTTAACTTAGGTCCCGATTAGAAAATTTTAACACCAATTCTGGAAAATGTGAAAGTCCGGATTGAAATCTGGAAAATTTGTCCTCAAAAGGCTTGATTTTCAGACTTAGGATAAGTCTGATTTTGATGCTTAAGCCTGAAAATGTCCGTCCAAACTCAGAAAATGAATGGTATTGCAACCCAGTTTGCTGTCTCGTATTTGATTTCTGAGTATAAATGTCTGAAACATCTTTGAAAATTGCGTTTTATCAGCTGGAAATCATCTCCCTCATGGTGCAATTCATATGTCTGAAGCAGTTGGCCCTTACTTGGTTGGAAATGATTACGTTTTGCCTGAATCTATGGCTGGGAATGACCTTTCAGTTTGATACTTGAAACCAAAGAAACGAGACTCGGACTCGCCTCGGACTCGGACTCGGGACTCAGCGTCAGACTCGGCTCCAAACTCGGCTGGACTCGGGAAAGTGAAAAACTCAAGAAATTTAGAGATTTTTAAAGATTTAAAACTTGTTTCAGGCACCCTTTATTGAATACACCTTAAAGACACAATAACATCATCAAACTCGGCTCATTTGATTACATACACAAGTATACATCAATCACATAAGCATAAACGCAAATTGTAGCTGAAGGAAATAACAAACATAGATATATAAATATTGTCAAATGTATACAATATTACAAGACTCATGGAATAAAAAATCCATGTCATCATATGATCATCATCAAATGTTTCATACAAATACCAAAGGTAAATACAACTACAAGCCTATGGCTTAGAGGAGCCTGCACCCTCCGGCCCCGGCCCCCTGCGAAGGCATCTAAGGTAGGTCCTGGATGATTCGAGAGCCATAGCCACTCCCCGTGACACCATGCCATGCTCACCAACATCAGGAACATCCGTGTCACTATCTGCCTCTGAATCTCTTGTCTATGCTCGTGCTCTCCACTCCTCCTCTGCCATGACTACAGTCTCAGCCTCTATATCTACCTGGTCGATCCAATCAGTGTTAGACTCAAAGGTTAAATTTTCCCTACTTCTATCAACGTAGTTTCCCCCCATATTTTTCAACGGGGGTTTGGAGGTAGCGCCCCTTGTGCGCTCCCTGTCGCAATACAGGGCGGGGTCGAGGGGCAGCGCCCTGCGAGGCCAAAAAAACTTATTATTTAATAAAGCCGTCGGGTGTTATTTTTCTATTGGCTGGCATGTTGTAACCCTAATTTTTCTCATTCTCAGGCGGAGGTTGTAGTGAACAAAGACGATACCATTCATTTAAAAAAAACTTTTTAAAATGTTTTTTTTTGTCATTTTACTAACCTGGCCAGTAGGTGAGTTTGGGGCTCAGGACTCGTCGAGTTTGGCGAGTTTGAGCCTTAGGACTCGCCAAGTTTGGCGAGTTTGAGCCAAACTCGCCAACTCGGCGAGTGTGGCGATTTTGCTCGCCAGACTCGGACGTCTGAGTCCCAGAGACTCGGCAAGCATGACTTAGACTCGGACTCGCCGAGTTTAGGCGATTCATGGCGATTTTCGTTTCTATGCTTGAAACACTTTTCCAGGTTTGAACTTCTTGGGTTGAAGTCTTGGTGGTGCAATCAGCCACTTAGCAAAATCACAGCCCCTTGAATAATGCCACACCTCCAATCAGCTTCCAAACAGTCACATCAATGGCAATTGGGAATGACCTTTCAGTCTGAGAATAGTGACTGGTAAAAAGTGTTCGAGGTCTGAAGACGCCTTGCTAAACTCAGAAAATGATAGATTTTGATACTTGAAACACTTTTCCAGGTTTGAACTTCTTGGGTTGAAGTGTTGGTGGTACAATCAACCACTTAGCAAAATCACAGCCCCTTGAATAATGCCACACCTCCAATCAGCTTCCAAACAGTCACATCAATGGCAATATAATATTATTTAATTGCTGGGCTGGGTCTTTTATTCTTGTTTTTGCCTTACAAAATCACCACACAGCCAATGTGGGATAAAACTTCTCTTCTTATCAAGCCTAGTGGAAAAATGATTTGCATAGGGATTCCACACTTAGCATTAAATGTTTGTGGTAAGGTAAAATCAATAAACACTTAGGCACACTTTACCATTTAAACTTCATTTGGATTCAATTCCAGCCACATGGGGGAAAATCAAACCCCATTTGGACACATAACTCCGTTAAAATTCATCTCCATTTGCCACATATAACCTTGAGGGGAGAGTCAACCCTCATCTGGACAAATTAATTCCATCACTTAATCCACTTTGCTCACAAATTTGCCGTTTGGGGAAAATTCATCATTTGATGTAAAAACATTTCCTAGTGGAAAAACATCCTTCATTTGGACACAAAAATCTCACTAAAACTTGTCAATTTCACCAAAATATCTTCCAAGGGAAATTCAAACTCCATCTGGACTATAAATTTGCATCAAAGCTTCATCAATTCGTCCCAGTGGAAAAAGGCACCTTATCGGGAAAATGCAAATTTGTCCACACTTCAGTTCGTAACACTTGTTTTCCAAGATTCAAACCTCATCTGGACAACCTTTTTGCACTTGACTTGGTCATTTACCTCTTGGTGGAAAAACGTGGGTCATCTAGACTCACTTTCCTTGTACATTTTTGCTCATTAAGGCTTGATTGAAAAACGATCTCCATCTGGACAACCTTAGTTGAGAATCCAGATGCGTCGGGATTTTCCCAAAAAGACACTGTCCATGAGGGGAAAAACGCACCTCATTGGGACAAAGACCATTTTCATCATAAAAATCACTTCCGTGTGCTCAAAACACAGTGGAAAATCATGCTCCGTCGGGACAAAGTCTATTTTCACCTTTAAAACTTAGTGGAAAAACGCTTCCCATCAGGATAATTCACTTTTAGGCCTTAATTTCATGGGGGATAAACGTCTTCCATCGGGACTATGAAGATTTTCACTTTGTAAAAGCCCAAACTTGTTAAATTTTCTCATTTTTCTTAGTGGAAATTCTATTTCCATTGGAACTTTGTGCATATTTGACTTATTTCATCTCATAGGAGTGGAAAAATGACTCCTATAAGGACTTTTAGCAACTGTGCACAAAAATCACACCAATTTGTAACATTTTATCATTTTCACTCACATTTCAAGGCAAAATTGAAACTCAACACTTAGCAAGAATAAATCAAAACTCTAAGGCAACTTGACACTTAGGATCATTTTAACATTTTAACATCTTTGTCATTTTGACATGACACCCTCTCATAAGCAAAGGCTAAAACTAGGGAACTATTGCTAAACCAAGGCAACCTAAGCAAGACATCAACCCTAACAATCGAAAAAGTGGGGGTACCCATTTGCAATGGGGTGATGTGTGAAAACGTCACAACAGGATGCTGAAGAAAACTTGAGATTGAAGGAAACTGTTGATCAATTAACACTAAGCATAGTGCTGGTATGAGACTATACATGTGCTTCAAAGTTCAAATAACATTCTGAAGGCAAGATCACTTGTGCAAGTTGAATCAAACACCAGAAAATGACATCAAAATGTCATGGATCACTGTTTTTCCATAAACAATATGCATTTTTGGTAGATAGTCTATCCTGCTGAGTGCAAAACAATCAATGCAAAAGATATTAGCATTCACAGCAGCTGTCATGGCAGATGATGCATCTGAATTGTGGTCAAAGAATAAGATGATTATCGACAATACTGAAGATGTTGCCATGAATTAAAATTATTATCTCTAAATCCACAAAAGATACAAATTGTGGGAGTTCAGCTCCAAATTGTTCACTTCTACTTTTTCACAATTTATAATAGAAAGAAATATTGCAATGCTACTTATGTTGGCTAGAACTTTGACACCAATGATGAGAGTGCAATTGACTCCCTTTCAACATGGCATTGAATTTCTTGTCTTCCAGAAGTGAAGAACACGGAGACTTCAAATATGGCTTATTATGTTTACTATTCCATCGCATTTGTGCCCCATTTTGTGGAGTGAAGTTGAATCAACACCTTTGGAATGCTGCTCTAAATTGAAGAGTAGTTTTACCACATTCAAAATCATCTTATTATCCTGAACTTTGTCAATGTGGGATTTTGATGAGCGCATGATTCAATTGATTTTGATGGTGATGATTTTGTGTGTGTGTGTGAATTCTTAAGATCTTGTTGGCGGTCTTTTTGAAATTGCATGTCTTGAATAAGGATATCGAGGGAATTGACCTTGCCTTGTGGGATGTGTAAGAGGCTGTCCTTGATGGACATTTATTCTCTGAGAGGTTTTCTTAAGCCCTGGAGGCTCAGTTTTTCTCCATAAATTTATTATTCTCACAGAGTTATAAATTTCCTTGCAAATCTACTCAACATTTTGCAAATAGCTGTTGGCTTCCATCAAATTAATTATTTTCTTCAAATAATCCATTAGTACAAAATACATAAGATGTTTCAGAGCATTGAAACAGACAACTGGTAATGGAAATGAGGGCTGAACCCAATTTTATGCAAATACGGTCAAACTGTTTTTTAGAGGAATAAAAGCTGAATTTCAATTCACTAACAGGATGCACATTTAAAAATTATACATTTATATTTAATCCAAATGGTTGAACAATGTCTTTGTATGATAAAGATACACCCTTTACAAGTTTGTCAAATGGGTATGAAGCAACTGTTGGCCTGAACAACTGGAACTTTATGGTGAAAAATGATTTTTTTAGCATAAGCATATATCATCAGCATGTAGCCCCATGTTAAATATCTATTTGCTTGAAATATTTAGATTGGTTTATGGACCTGGATTTTGTCGCATTTTCTAAGACGTGCAAAACTGCAATATGGTGGCTAAGTGAGCTCTTATGCAAGGATCGATATAATTGTCTGCTGGAAAATTTATGGATTAAACAAGAACTTTGCCTTTTGGAGAAATTTTCAAGATGGCTGAAAACTTTAATCTGGATTCTGAATTAAATCTTAGGATGCTTTTTACATCACCCATAAATATTAAAATCTAATATCTTTTGAATTTTGTTACAGATACAATAAAAAAAAATTACTGAAAGTGAGAACAACCAAATTTACCATAGAATGCTGAAATGTTGCTATAAGGCTTTAGATATATGTGCACGTTATCTCAAAATATGAAATGGTTGTTATTCTGAAAATATAGTGCTGTATTGTAAATTGAAATATTTAGCTGTTGTTTTGCAAACCTTCTTCCATCATTTCCAAGTCTAGTTTATAACCAAACTTTCTTCCATCATTTCCATGTCTAGTTTATAACCAAGCTTTTGTTTCTGTTTCCTTAAATCAGAAACGATAAAAGTTGAAGTCATAAGAAATGGAAGGTTCGTAATGCATATGTTCTTTTATGCAGAAAATGTACACTTGGTTTATAATAGTTTGCCAATGTAGATTTAGCACTTCAGAGAGTTTTGCTCAAGCATAGTTCTGTGTTAGTCTTCTAGTAAATAGTGAATTTTTTAATAATGAACAAACTATAAACTTGGTTTTTGTTTGAAATCTGTTTGTTAATTCAACAATGCTTAATCAATGATATAATATATAACGCGTTTTTTGCTTTTTAGTAAGGATGTTGTCTACAACTCTACAGAAAATTGCATATATTTATACCCAGTTGACTATAAAAAGAACAGTATCAGGATTGCAAGTGATAAAGTTAATGTTGTTCTCTTGTAGTCTTCCATCTCATTTGAAGTAGCCAAAGTTGTGTGGACACAGATATGGATACAAATATGGATACCGTATCGGATACGGATATGGATACAGCCTTTATTTAAAGAACCCCAATATGGATACAGCTGGATACAACATTCATATAAAACACATACACATATATTTAACACAATTTTCTAAGTTATTAGAGGAGATTTTCATTACTCCAAAAGCAATATAGACACATAATTGTTACATAAATAATTATAAGCTGATTTAACAATTTACAATATGCAAAAATAGTAGAGTTGCATTGGAAGATAACCCAAAAATGGGTCACTGAAACAGAACAACATTTCATTTGTCTTTCTCATTTGGTGTAGGTTTTGTTTATACCAATTTCTTTTTTTTTGAAAATGCATGAATGAAGTTTTTTTAATTTAAATTTAGGAAGATTTATGTCAAATTTTTTAAAAATCAAATCACATACTAACTGGCATGGTTGGAAAATCAATGTTTTTTGGGCATGCGTGGATATGGTATCAGATATGTATTTGGGTTGTCTCGGATATGTATCCGTTTTGGATACAGGGATATGCGTGTCCAGGGAGGGACAAAGGAAGGCTACTTTGGTCAAGTAGCCTTTCATGCTTCTCCGTTGAAACTCTAACCTTCGAGTTGACTTTGGGTGTATGGGGAGAATTACCTGTTTGTCTTTTTTTATTCCTTCTAATTCTTACATTAAGGGTAAAATTGGGTTTTTGAAAGGGTCCCAATTATAGTTATACAATGAACAAAGCAGAAACAACAAAAATGCCACCAAAAGGGTAAACCCAGTGAAGGTCTAGGCTAAAGAAACAACAATACTGCAACGAAGCTGAAAGAAATTTGGAACCCATTAGCAGCACAAAACATCAATAATACACAGACAAGCTAAAGAAAAGAGGGCAGAGAATTGAGAACAACAATTGTTTTTCACTCATCTTTAAGAAATTTGAAGTGATAAGCAATAAAATGTCCTCCGACTACTTGATCACGATAACCTTACTTCTTCTGACTACAGGTTCTCAATCTCGGGCCTTCTTGCATTGGCTTTCCTGTTTCTTCATACTTGGCTGGACCATATTAATGCCAGTAGCACAATTCTATATAGGCATCGTACTCACATTGGCTACTTTCTTCAGGTTCTTGATAGAGTGCAATTTGTTTTCCAGAAATTAATTATCTTTTTGTTTTTGCTAATCTTCTTCAAACCTGTTCTTCAATAACTACACCTTATCAAAATTACCCACAAAATTTGGCTGGCAAATCTCAACACAGGATCTCTGATGCGATAAATTGATTTTGAGTTTAAGTCTCTTGTTCTCCATAAAGAACCACTTAAGAATGTTGGGGTGCTTGGAAATTTCATTAACTGGGTCTCCCATATTTTCTATCAGCTGTTCAACAATAGAAGCAAACTCCTCAGTGCCAATAACCACCTTCCGAGATCCATCAGGGAAAACAAAGGATAGGCTGGGATTTCATACAAACTCTTTATTAAAACCACGTATTTGTTTTCTATGTTTGTTTAATAGTTCTATATTATTCTCTGAGGGAGCTCTCCTTTCTTTAGTGTAGATCTTTGTGGGTTCTTACAAAAGCAATCTATGTGGTATAATGTGATCTGATGCACATGTAAAAATTCTATGCAGATTCTTATGTATTGCATAAGGTATTTGTATAGAAGTTTGTAAAACCTAGATATTGGGAGATTATCTGTACTTTTTAATTACCATACAGTGAACAAGAATTATTTTATTTTGAAAGTTTGATTGTTATTTAGTTTCTAATGCTTTCGAAATCATTGGTTTTATATTGTGGAGTGTTTATGTGTATATATGACCAACAGTGGAGAGAGGATAACAATAGAGAATACAAGATGTGGATATTGCAAATGTATATCAAATTATCATAATAGCACTTTAGCACAATATAGCAAGATGATCTAAATGAAACACAACCCTTATCTATCTATACATGTGAATTATGTAAATTTGAATGGTTAGAACATATACGAGCCCTCTATTAAACACAAAAGTAGGCCCTGGTGATTCAACATGACCAAGATAGGTCAAAGTAGACCCTTTTCCCAATGTAACCCAAACTTGAATCTATTGTAAACAATAATCCCAAGCACAACTACAAGCTGATACTTAAGGGGGTAAATGAACGCCTTCACCTGAAGCACCCTAATGCACATCCACAATGAATGACCCGGAGGGCTTGACAAAATGGGGTTCACACCGAACTTGTAAATATGCATCATGTTTAAGGACACGATACATGCTTGTATACAAGACTGTTGAAATTTCATAGATTATAACATATAATATACAAGGTGAGATTAAGTGTGTATTGTTATATGATATTGGCTTAGCACTATCTGGATTTTTGTCACAATCACTTGTAATACGTTTTAGATTCCATTGCATGCTCAATTTTTATATGATACAAGACTATTGAAATTTCATAGATTATAACATATAATATACAAGGTGAGATTAAGTGTGTATTGTTATATGATATTGGCATAGCAATATCTGGATTTTTGTCACAATCACTTGTAATACGTTCTAGATTCCATTGCATGCTCAATTTTTCTATGAATGCTTGTGCCACAAGCAGCATTGCCTTTTACTCTATCTTGGGAGCATAGTGAAAACTTTTGCGAAGAGAAAACAATTCATGGTTCAGAGAGAGCCAAGTTCTTTGATTTGTTGATTGACAAGGCTGAAATTTGAAATGCTATTTGAAATTTGAATTGCATTTTTTTTGACTTTTCTTTGATGAAATTGGCTTGCCACTATTTTGGTTTTTGCCGCTATTAAAATTAATATATTTAAAAATGCATTGGATGATCCCAATACACCACAAGTTAAATCCTTGAAGACCTAGAAGTTGAAAGCTCTTCAGAAGATGAAATTCTATCCGACACATCAGAGGAAAGCCAAGATGTCCAAGAATCAAAAGACCAGAAGATTCTAGTGTGGACACTAAGGTTTGATGGATCTAAGTCCAAACAAGGATCTGGAGCTGGCATTGAATTGATTAGTCTGTCAGGAGAAACCTACCTTGCCGCCCGTAGGCTACAATTCCCATGCACTAACAATGTGGCTGAATATGAATCCTTGATTCATGGGTTATTGTTAGCTATCAGAAAGAAAGCTAAAATACTGCAGGTATTTGGAGATTTAGAAATAGTAATAAGACAAATTAGAAGGCAGTATGTGTGCCATGACAAAAGGCTGACTAGATACCAGAATCGAGTTTGGGATCTTATTGAAAGTTTTGATGCCTTCAATATTAAGTCCATATACAGACATCAGAATCAGGTGGCTAATTCTCTTGCACAGGCCGCCAACTCTTTGGTACCATTAGCTATGGAAGGGTTGAAGAAGTTCACAGTAGAGCTGACTCCAATACCTGCAGTCGTGGACAACATCACCAACTTTCAAGTCTTTGAAGACGACAAGCACATATTGGATTTCTTGACCAACACGGATGTCTTCTTAGCCCAAATCATTGATGAAGAGGAAGTGGAAGGAGTAGAATTGGATGTAGAAGGAGTTTTGAATTTGAAAACAAACACTATTCCAAAAGGAATGGTGGAGTTAGAAAGAATCTTTGATCCCGACAAATTGAGGGAGATGAAAAGCCATAGCATGGAAGGAAATGCATGTGACACAATCAATGTTGGTGATGACAGACAAGTTAAAAATGTGTTCATTGGGAAGACCTGTACTTTGCAAGAGAGGAATGGTATCTTGAAAAATGTAAGAGATTTCCCAAATATCATCGCTTGGAGCTATGAAGATCTCAAAACTTATGATACTGCAATCATCACTCATACAATTCCTTTGAAGCCAGGAAGCAAACCTTTTAGACAAAGACAAAGGCCGGTTAATCCTTTACTGGAACCTTTGATATACCAGGAGGTTAAGAAGTTGCTTTCAGCTAAAATCATCTTTCCAGTAAGACATTCGATGTGGGTCGCCAACTTGGTTCCTGTAAGGAAAAAGAATGGAGAGATCAGACTGTGCGTCGACTTCAGGAATCTCAATCGAGCCTCAGAGAAGGATAATTATCCATTGCCATCGCTGGACGAAGTGTTGCAAATTGTCAACGGATCACAAATGATGTCATTTCTGGATGGATATTCAGGTTATAATCAAGTATTGGTAGAACCTGAAGATCGATTGAAGACCACTTTTACTACCAAGTGGGGGACATTTGCATATAAAATAATGCCTTTTGGACTTATCAATGTCGGGGCCACCTTTCATAGAGCCATGGATATTGCTTTCAGAGATTTGATTGGGAAATGCATCATCATATACATGGACGATATCACAGTATTCTCCAGGAAAAGGGAAGATCATGTGGATGATTTAAGAAAAGTTTTCCAGAGGTGTAAAAGATATGGTGTTTCCCTCAATCCTAAAAAATGCATATTTGGGGTGACAGAAGGAAAGCTACTAGGACATGTCATTTTAGAGAAGGGTATTTCTATTGATCCTGATAGAGTAAAAGCTATATCAACCATCAACCTGCCAGCCAGTAAGAAAGAACTTAAATCATTCTTTGGCAAAATTAATTTTGTCAAAAAATTTATCATAGGGTTTGCCGAAATAGTCAGACCATTGAACGAGATGTTGAAGAAGGATGCCAAAATAGAATGGACAGCACCGGCAAGGAGAGCATTTGAAGAGATAAAGTCAGCAATTGCAGAAGCTCCAGTATTGATCAGTCTTGACTACATGAAGCCCTTCTATCTGTATTCATTTGCTTCTGAATATACTTGTGCAGCTATTCTCACCCAAAGGAGTGAAGAGAGAGACGAAAACCCGATTGCATTCATGAGCACCCCATTGAAGGATGCAGAACTCAGATACCCTAATATTGAAAAACAGGCCTATGCATTGGTCTAAGCCATCAAAAAGTTCAGACATTACCTCTTGAGGGCCAAAGTTCATGCAATTGTGCCTGACGTAGCAGTAAAAACCCTCCTTATGCAAAATGAACTAGGCGAGAGAAGAGGCAAGTGGGTCGCCATTATTCAAGAATTTGATATTGAAATCCAACCTATGAAACTTGTTCGAGGACAGGCCCTAGCTCAGACACTGGCAGTTGATGGGCCTGGTTTAGTCCAGCTAGTATATGAATTGGATGATGTCACCCCAGATGAATGGTATAAGGGAATTGTGACCTACCTGCTCAACCAGAAGTGCCCTGCTCATATGACACCTACTCAAAAGAGAGCACTGAGGTTAAAGTGTCAGCATTATATGCTTCAAGGATCCGTCCTGTATCGCAGAAATCATGAAGGAGTATATCTAAGATGTGTTGGCAAGGAGGAAGCCAAACAAATAATTGAACACTTTCATTCAAAATTTGGTACAGGACATGGTGCTAACCTAGCCACAGCTCATCAAATCCTGAGAGCAGGATATTACTGGCCCACACTATTCAAAGATACATTTGATCATGTCAAGACTTGTCACACTTGCCAAGTCGCCGCTTTCAGAGAGAAGAATCTTGCCATGCTGCTTAATCTAGTGATCGAAGCAAGACCATTCGCAAAGTGGGGAATGGATTTTATTGGTGTCATCAACCCTTCATCCTCGGCACAACACAGGTATATCATCACTGCAACTGACTACTGTACCAGATGGTCGGAGGCTCAAGCACTTAAGGTATGCACTACTGAGGCCGTGATTAAATTCCTTGAGGAAAACATTATTACAAGGTTTGGTTGTCCTTATGCGTTGGTTTGCGATAATGGCTCAGCTTTCACATCATTGAGATTTTCAAATTGGGCCTTTGAGTATGGTATAACCCTTAAATTCTCATCTAATTATTACCCTTAGGGTAATGGGTTAGTCGAGTCGACGAACAAAAACCTACTCAGTGTAATCAAGAAATTGCTGGAGAGAAGTCCAAGAGAATGGCATGCCCAACTAAGATTTGCCCTTTGGGCAGATCGGATCAGGACCAAGAACGCATTAGGGATTTCACCTTACTTCCTAGTTTATGGTCAAGACCCAGTATTCCCTATGCAACTTAGGATCCCAACCTTAAGGTTTATCCAAGAATACATGGAGGACACCGACGTTGTGCAAGCTCGATTAACACAACTGCTGAATCTTGAAGAAAAGAGAGATCAAGCCTTGGAAAATTTTGCAAAACATCAGGGAGTTGTCAAAAGATGGTTTGATAGACAGGCTAGAGTCAAGGCATTCCGGATCTCGGATCTTGTCTTGCACTGGGATAAAGCACATGAAAAGAAGGGAGAGCATGATAAATTTGATAGACTATGGAAAGGCCCTTACCAGATCTCTAAGATTCTAGGAGAAAATGCATTCAAATTGAAGACCTTAACTGGAGAAGACGTCCCATTACTTGTCAATGGGAGGTATCTCAAGCATTACTTCCAGTCCTAAAGTTCAGGAGGTCTGCCTTTGTATATAGTTAGCCTAGTTTCTTTTCAGTTCGGTTTGTTTGGTTTGCTGTGTGGTGTGTTTTGGGTTTTCCTTGGTTTTGTTTTGGGTCTTAGTTTAGGTGGTTTTTTGCGTCTTAGTTAGGTTGGTCTGCTTGCTTTGAGGGGTATCCATTTGCAAAGGGTGATTTTTGTTATGAAACACTCTGACATCCCGCTGGATTGTCCATTTCATTTGCTCAATCATAAAGTCTTTTAGGAACACGAAGAAATTTTCCTTGATGGAATTTTGAGTCAAGCTGTATTTGCAGTGAAGTAAGATTGGCTTATTGGAGTGAGATATTAGTGTCCTTCAGTTATTATATCTTTTCACACTTATAATCTCCGAGTCGTTATGGTTTTCAGGCTAAGTTGTGATTGGTGAAAAATCTAAAATCTGGCTTCAGCGCCACTGCAATCCTCAAACCCTAGTAAGCTTCTCAGCCTACGAGCCAAAAGAATTGACGGAGTGAAAAAACGATAAAAAAAAATGAGAAAATGAAAGAGAAAAAAAAAAAGAAGAAAAAGGTGAAAAAGAAAAGAAATATCAAAATTAGCTAACGGGAATATACGGATAACTCCATCGGGGCTATGGACGCCTGGCTGGCAATGGAGCAATATTCGTGAGCTTGCGGCGATAACCTCGTCGGCACTATGGACGTCTGACTGGCAGCGAGGCTCTATCCAGGATGCTTTTGAGGTTCAGATAAACTACGTAGCTAATCACAGGGGAACCTGGAGATCATGATTGTCTTGTTGAGGGGAATTAACTCACTGCACACACATGGATAACTGTGGACTTGGTACTCTATCTCAATATGAAAGTCTCTTCTTGTAAATGCTGTTTAACTCCCTGATTTATTGAGGGAAATTCTCCGAGTGGTCTTTAAAGATGGATTGATTTTCAAATGTTCGCGAACATTTTTAGTGGTGTCGCCAGATGTTGTGACCATTTCACACATCGCCCCATCAGAATGGGGACCTGTTGACGTGTATTTTGTACACCATCATACACAGAATAAAATACCTAAGGGCATCTTATCCTCTCTTGAATAAAGTCTCTAACTGCTGAAGATTCGCATGAAGGATCAGTTAGGATGACTTCAAGGTTCCTTTTGGTAGGGTCTCTACATGTGGATAAGCTCTTCGTGGTACGATGTGATTTGCTGGAATCACAAGGGGACTTACATTTGGTGATTGAATTTCCGATCTGCTTTGCTGGACACAGGCTCTTACTAACTTAGATTTGAAAAAATGGAAAAAGGATAAGGGCGAAGAGAGGATCTAATCCTAATACTAAGAATGTAGGAGCAATGATTGATTTTTGATGAAACTCTAACTAGGTCTTGTTTTGACATCAATGGAACATCTACACAAGACTAGTGCGATCTTCTAGGGAAGCTTTATGATGTTCAAATCATCACCGCAGGCATAGATACCATCCAAGTTGATGCATATCAATGAAGAGGCGACAAATCGAAATTGAGCTTAGGCTGAACGATTCCAGTTGACTACGCAAGGCAAGTCTGCAATCAACAAACTGCTAGTAGTATGGATATACGAATTTCACCATCAATCAAGCACATTTCCTCCATTCATCTAATTATCTACCATCTAAGATTGAAGACTCAACAAGAAACCATGCAAATTGCAAGAAAACGACATATTTCACCATTACTTCAATGAAAATGGAGTTTGTTTACAATCAATGGCAACAATTTCTTGCCTTGTCCTCCTATTCTACTCTCTATCTACTAACTACTTTCAACTATTTCTATACTATCTCTCTCTAATTCTAAATTATTTTTTACAAATGAAATGTTTGGGCTTATATAGTGCCCACAATACAATTTGATGGCTTAGATCAATTCAAGATCAATGGCCAAGATTCAAAAATGAAAAACCCTAATTAGGGTTTGTTACAACCATTACATAACATTTAATGTTTGACCAATGATAAAATTGTATTGCTTGGACACATGTCCCTTTTAGAAAAATTGACCAATGGATAGCCAAGGTAGGTACATCGGAGTTTGCGCCACCTTCCATGAGTTAAGTACATTGAATCTGGTCATGCTGAGGTGGAACACACTGACTGGAGAAATGATGACTAGGACGTGTTGTGCGAATCGCACACCCATCCCCGTCTTGGACAGGGACCCCCAGTTTGTGCCTTTCTGTCCTGATCCTGAAATTTGGCTAAGTCTGGAATTCCCTGATCCTGAAATTTGGCTAACTCTGAAAAACTGAGGAAACCTCCAAAAACTAGAATTTGCAATATAACTCCTGGAGGGCCGAAACCACTCTCAAACATCCTGAAAGTATATATGGAATATAACTTAAAGTATAAGTGTTATACTTAAATGTTATATTCCATATGCTCATTTTCGGACCCAGAAGCCAAAAGTTGAAAAGGTTAACAGTTGCCAAAAGTGTTCCAAGGTCCGAAATTCACTTTAGACCTCCAAATTCGGACCTTGGGGCTGAAATTTCTAAATATGACAAAATCGCAAAAAAGTGTTTCAAGGTCCGAAAAACACTTTTAAGTGTCCATTTTCGGACCCTGGGGCGAAATGTTAGAAAACGCGATTTTGCAAAAGCGCCTCCAGGTCCGAAATCACTTAAGTCCCTCTTTTCGGACCCTTGGAAGAAAATAAAGAAAGCGCGTAGTTTTAAAACGGACGCTTCAGGTCCGAAAACCCGAAATATCCATTTTCGGACCCCTGGGTTTAAAAACGCGAAATATAAAAGGACGCACTAGGTTCGAAAACTGGCGAAAGCGCTTCAAGCCCCGAAAAACACTTAAACGCCCAATTTCGGACCCTACCTCCAAAGTTCGCATTAAAATCGCGAAATTTCCAAACGCGTTTTTAGGTCCGAAATTCTTCTAAAATTGCGAAATATGCCTTATGGTCCGAAATCTGGGTAAATTCGCCAAAAGGCGTTGAGCGTCCGAAGTTTGCCTTAGACACCCATTTCGGACCCCAGCCCCGAAATTTTAAAACCCACCAAAATTGCAAAGGGTGGTTTAGCTTCGAAAATGATAGAGTTCGCCAAGAAAACGCGTGAAAAGCTCTGAAAATACACTAAAGTGTCCATTTTCGGACCCTGGGGCGAAAAGTTTGAAAATCGCAATTTGCAAAATATGTGTAAGCTCCGAAATTTGCCAAACATGTCATAAGGTCCGAATTTGCCTTTAAAATTTGCGAAATATATGCAAGCGTCGAAAGTTGCAAAACTCCCCATGTTCCGAAAATATCTCCAGTTCAAAATGTCTAAGTTCTCCAAAATTCACCAGAAAAGCATGAGAGTTAGAGTTTTAGAATCTGCAGAAGTTCTCCAAACCTCCAGAATCGCGCCATAAACCCATTTAAAACGTCCAAGACTCCAAAGGTAAAATACGCAGAAATGAAAAACCAAGGGTCAGATTTCACAATCGAAGAGAAAGAGAAGCATTTTCAAGATACATCCCGCAAAGAGCTTCTCAAGCCAGACGTTGTAACTAAATTTAATGTTTGTTAAAATTAAATTATTTAATTTTTTCAAATTAATTTAATGAAATGAAGTTGGTTGATCGCAGGACGTCATCGAAGAACCAGGAGAAAGACCTGAAAATGCAAATCAAGGAAGGATCGCAATTCAAGGCCAGGCGCTGAAGATTGGAAAAGAAAGATACAGGAGCGCAAGAGCAACCGAGCATTGGGAACCGTGCCGTTGAACATAGATGAAGTCCACTGGCAAAATTGGAGGCAAAAGGCAAAAGAACACTCTGAATGCTGCAAGTTTATGCATTCTCGAGAAAAGGCACACAGTTGGATTTAAATCCAAAAATTCAGTCTTAAAGCTGAAACTACTTTATTGTAAACTGCCTATGGGTCCCGTGCAAGATATTTTTGTGGATAACTATTCCCAACCACCAAAAAGACCGGATAAGCCTGAATTAAAGCCAAAAGTGGTTGGTAGTTGAGATATTTGTTGGTTGGATTACTGAGAATTAATTCAGCATTGGTCAAGGCTGCTAGCTTCTGGAAGACAGATCAGGGCCCTTGGATGCAGTCCATCCTGGCCTCTGATTCAAAATTGTAATGTCTATAAAAGGCAGAGGCCTTTCTTCTGTAAAGAGTTAGATTGTTAGATTGTTAGAGATTGAGAGATTGTTAGAAATTGCTAGATAGTTAGATTTTAGAGTTAGAATAGGTTAGATCTTAGCAGTAGCATAGAGATGCTACAGAAATTGTTGTAATAGGCAGATGAGATCAATATATAAACATTGATTTGGTGTTTATTGTCTTGTTTTCATCCTGTTCGCATGGTTTCTTTCAGCATTTTAGATAGATCTTTATGTTTTGGGTGTGCAGGTATTTGATAGATTCGGGCTCATACCACTGAGGATCTGCTGATTGTGTATCCTTTTGTGTGGTTAACTTGAGCCTTCGATTGTGCTTAGTTCAATTGCAGGTGTCCGTCTGAGCTGCGCCAGAATTGGGTGCTTAGCCGTGCGTCTCCAATCTGAAAATCTTCCAAGTTCCTTTGAAGATTGCACCGTTCCTGCAAGGTTGTGAGCTATTCTGGCCAAGCAGGAATTGGTTATGTTGAATCTGTCTACCCGCATACCCGTGTTGTTAGTTTTAGATCTCCTAACCCTTTCCTTTTGCCCTTTATTGCATAATTCGAGAATCACAGCAGACTAGCTTGTTGCCAGTTAAACGTAAGTCCCCCTTGTGTTTCCAGCATAAACACATCAAGCCACTGAGAGATCCCGCAGTCAAGACCTGACAAAAGAAACCTTGAGGTAGTCTCCTTTGATCAAACTTAGAAAACAGCATTAGAGACTTCCTTATCTCAAGAGAGAGTAGGATAATCAGTCGGCTATTCTATTCTGCGTTGGCCGTATGGAGTTTGCAGCAATGCGATTTCAGACACGTCAACAGGACGCCACCTCATGTAACACTTGCAACTTGGTAGATATTCATCTTGATGTTGTTGAGAAACTTGCTTTAATTAATTCCTCTGGATCTATTTTGCTTCTTCAACGAGCCCTTGGTCTAACTCCTTGCGTCCTTGATGTGCAGGAAGATGATGTACCTCGCCTTGGAACGCTGGATTGAAAGAGGTCGCCCATGTCCTGGCTAAGACCGTCCCGGCGAAGACCGTCCTGGATCCGGCTTGATTTTCCTTGAAGAGACCTCCATTTGATGCCTACACAACATTTCAAAATTAGTACCATGATTTTGCAATACATAACATAAATTAGAGAGAAATTTTTTAGGAAACTTAATGATAAGTCCTTTATTAATCATTTCCTAAAAAACGATTGAGCTAAGGAAAAACAAAATTTCAAAATTCAAAATTAAGGCAATGACGATCAAAATTCGAGATTAAAACAAGAGATCAATATCGCCATACCTCTTTGAGAGCTAACTCTAGAATGCAAATGAGAAAAATTTGCCTAGGCAAAATTGACGTATAGATGGTCATCAACGTGATTCTTCTTCAAAATGACAACTTCGCCACCTTTGATATGTCCTTGGCAAGTTCGCTCAAGTAAGATTAAGTTCGCACCACCTTTGGATAGATGTTTCGCCTTGGATAAAACTATTGCCTTCTTTTGTTTTGAAATGAAATTCGCTCCTTCAAACACATTCGCACTCCCTTGATGATGTTTGCGCCTTCCTTGACAAGACCCGCACCTTGAAGATAATTTCGCACTTCTCCCTTTGAGATCGCATGAAAAATGATAATGTGAAAATAATGATTCTCACCTCCCTTTATAGCGCTCATCTCACAATTACCACCTTAGGCTGACTTGATAATTAATAAGGCAAATTTAAAAGGCCGACCTTCAAAAACAAATAAATACCAAGCACTCCCTTTTGATTTTTATTAAATTAATAATTAATTATTAAATGCCTTTATTTTTAATTAATAAATTTCGATTTTTTTACAAAGGCAAAAATAATTAATAAATACATACCATGCGCTATTTAAGTGCTTTTAATTAAATATCGATTTTTTCTAGCATTTAAATAAATTCAGAAAATGTGTTTGAGCGCCAAATTTTGAAGATGAAGGATACGTACCTCATCGCCCTGGTCCCTGACTGAGGGACAGGAGCGATCCATTACCTTGGTCATGATCCTTGCATATTTTACGTCCAAGGTCTTCATTTCTACGTTGAATTTGCCATTTTCCTTGGGATCTTCGAACTTGATTGACTTATCCTTGCGATTGAATGTCCTTTTGTGGTGATATCGCCCTGGTCCCTTGAAGAGGGACAGGAGCAATATGGTCTCCATGTTCAATTTGATGATCATTTTACGTTCAAAATCTTTGTGTATCGTCTTCAAAAGACACCATAGACCCTCTAAGACCTTGCAAAACTTTGACCTTACGCGATTTTTGCATGAATTAGCCAATATATTCAACATCGCTCTGGTCCCTTCCTGAGGGACAGGAGCGAACTTCATGATTTTGAGCTTGTCATTGCCTTTTTCAACTTGCCATTGTTTTCATTGGGTAAAACGTGTTCCCTTGATCCTCCTCAATCACTTGATGCGTGATAAACTTTCAAAATTCATGCCTTTATGTAAATTTCGCTCTGGTCCCTTCCTGAGGGACAGAAGCGAACTGAGATATTTTAGTGCAAATCTTTCAATGTTGATGACCTTTGATGCTTTGTGCTTGACGAAGATGCCTTAAGACGTCCTTGCCACCTTGTTCTTCGCCTTGGAGTGTCTTGAATTTGGAGGGACGGCAATATAATCATCATATCGCCCTGGTCCCTTGGAGAGGGACAGGAGCGATCTTGGCTTTGTATGCTTCACTTCACTTTGTTAGCTTCCAAATTTATATTCAACGGGTTCATAATGCGTCCTTCCATTCATCCATGCCTTGGAATCGGTCGTAACTTGGCGAGAAAATCATCTATAACAAAAATCGCTCTGGTCCCTTGGAGAGGGACAGGAGCGAACTTAAGCATTTTATTGTTTTTGATCAAGTCTGGATGCTCTATCATGCTCATTTCGTCCTTCACCATGCCTTTGATGTCTCGATTCGTCCAAACAAGGTCAGGAATGGCTCAACTAAGCATTTTCGCTCTGGTCCCTTGGTGAGGGACACGAGCGATGCGCCTTGGTCCCTTGGAGAGGGACAGGAGCGCATTTCGCTCTGGACCCTTGGAGAAGGACACGAGCGAAATTTGACTTTTCGCACTCTCGATCAGGACAATTTTAATGGAATATAACATTTAAGTATAAGTTATATTCCATATATACTTTCAGGATGTTTGAGAGTGGTTTCAGACCTCCAGGAGTTATATTGCAAAATCTAGTTTTTGGAGGTTTTTTCAGTTTCCAGACTTAGTCAAATTTCAGGGTCAGGACATTCCAGACTTAGCCAAATTTCAGGATCAGGACCTCACTCAAGCCGGACTTGCTTATCCATGTGATCTCCCCGACAGCACTTCAAGTTATATTCATTTGATAAAATGTACCTCTTTGGACCTTTTCACATCGTCAAGACGTTAAAATCCTGCAAGGACAAAGCAATATTTGATTTTAAGCTCCGGTCCTTCACTGAGGGACAGGAGCGATTTTGCTCCTGGAGGCATTTCTGTGCTCATGAAAATCTTCAATTTATATTCAATGGAAAGATCTCGCCTTTCTCCATCACTTCCAATTCGTAATTCATCTTGACCCTGCAGGAATAGTAAAATATTTGAAAACGAGCTCCCGTCCTTCACTGAGGGACAGGAGCGATTTTGCTCCTACAGGCCAAAATAACATGATTTTACACATTTTAACACTTCACAAGGCGAAAACAAATCATTAGAGATGCCTAGGATCAAAAATCAAAAATGTCAAAATTTGGTCAAAAATATTCAATTGGACAAAAATTCACATTTCATCTTCAACACTTAGACAAATTTAAGCTCTGCATTCAAAATTCCAATTGAAAATAGACCATTCTGGCGAATTCATTTCATTCAAAATTTGCATTCTAGAAAAGGAAATTCAAAAAGCTCCCAAAACCGACTGGATTCAAACCAAAACCCTAAAAAGCAAAGCGAAAACGAGCAAAAAACATGGGTCCCCATTTGCAATGGGGCGATGTGTGAAAACGTCACAACAGGACCCCCTCTTTTTCTTGGGTTTTTGCTTTCCCTTAGTTAGGTTTTCTCTCTGCTTGCTAGGTTTTGAGTGAGTGAGTGGTCGCTTGTGATGGCTAGATTAGGGTTTATCTCTGAAAGCTCGTATTAGGGTTTCTTTCAAGCTGAGTCTAGCCTAGTTTTGGGAGGTCGTTAGTTGTGAATCAAGATGGTTAGATTGAGAAAGAGGGTGAATTGGTCTCAGGTCAGGGTAGGTCTGGATTGATGGTTTTCTTGTCAGAGTCCTGTTTTCCTCCAGGTCTAAGTCGATTGAGCAGAGTCAGTGGTTAGAGAGAGATGGAAGTGGTGATTTTAGAAACTGATGAACAAATGCACTTGATAATGATTGAAGGAGTTTTGAAAGATATGACCAAGGTTCTTGACTTTTAAGGCGTAATTGAGAAAGTTGATACATTTTTTGCCTTGAAGAAGAGTTTTTAGACCTTGGGGAAATGAAGATTTTAGCCCAAATGGAGATTTTCGCTCTTGACCCTTCCAAAGGGTCCAAAGCGAAATCTTCCTTTTTTGCCTTCCTTTGACCTTGAAACCTAGTTTGACCTCACCTAGACCCAGTATAATGGAGTTTTGTCTTGATTGCGATAAGAGGAAGTTGATTTGGCCAAGTTTGTGTGAGAATGAGTTGAAAGGAAGATGAAAATCAACCTAAGAGGTGATTTTCGCTCCTGACCCTTCCAAAGGGTCCAGAGCGAAAATCCTTAAAGACCTCAATTTCTTCATTATTTAGGACAAGCTTTTGGTTTCTAAGGCATGTTTGGTGATGTTTTTGAATGTTCTAGCCTTGTAAAGATTGAAAGATGAAGGATTTTAGTCAAGAAGATGAATTTCGCTCTTGACCCTTCCAGAGGGTCCAGAGTGAAATTCTTGAAAACTCTCATTTTTCCCTTGGCTAAAGTTAGGATCTTGATGGAGATGCATGAAGAAGGATCTATGTCTACCTCTCAAAGAGAATTGGAGTTGAAAAGGTCAAGAGTCAAGCCCAAATCATGATTTTCGCTCCTGACCCTTCCAAAGGGTCCAGAGCAAAAATCTTTGTAGCCCACGTTTCCTTCCCAATTTTGGCTAAGTGTTGGTTTCTAGGGCATGCTTGAAGATGAATTGGTTTGATCTTGCCTTGAGATGGAGTTGGTGGATTTTTGAAGAGCAAGATTCTGGCCTAAAGGAGAATTTCGCTCCTGACCCTTCCAAAGGGTCTAGAGTGAAATTCATCATAAACCTCATTTGTTGCCTTGAATGGGCTTGAAACCTTGTTCCTAAGGTGGAAAATGATCTAATTTTTCCTTTTAAGGTGGTTTGAAGTTTGAAAAGTGAGTAATCTAGCCTAGAATGAGATTTTCGCTCCTGATCCTTCCAAAGGGTCCAGAGCGAAAACCCTCTTGAAGCTCATTTCCTCCTAAGTTTGACTAAATTTTGATTTGCAGGGTATCTTGAAAGGAAGGATGGACATCTTGTAGCCTTTGGAATGTTTGGAAGCATTGAAGTGTGAAGGATTTTGGACCAAAAGCGTGAATTTCGCTGCTGACCCTTCCAAAGGGTCCAGAGCGAAATTCCTAAAAACTCTTATTTTTGCATTGAAGGAGGTCAAGTCCTTGGCGTGGATGGAAGTGAAGTAGCTTGTCTTTGCCTCTTGAGGTTGTTTTGAAAGGGAGAAATGAAGAATCTAGCCCAAGTCAAGATTTTTGCTCCTGACCCTTCCAAAGGGTCCAGAGCGAAAATCTCTCTAAGATGCTTTTCTTTCCTTGTTTGGCCAAAATTTGATGTCCAAGGCATAATGAGAAGGAGAATGAACTTGACCTTGCCTTTAAGAGTGTTTGGTAGCTATGAAAATGAAGGATTTTAGCTAGGAAAGGAAATTTCGCACCTGACCCTTCCAAAGGGTCCAGAGCGAAATTCCTTACAAACCTACCCTTTTGACCTTTCCTGGGCTTAAAACCTTGTTCCTAGGGCGATGAAAGATGAGATTCTACCTTGCAATGAAGTTTCAAGTTGAAAGAATGATGATTTTTGGTCAAGAATGAGATTTTCGCTCCTGACCCTTCCAAAGGGTCCATAGCGAATTTTCTCAAAACCTCTATTTGCTATCAATTTTGAGCATCAACCAAGTATCAGACAAGGTGGCGTCCCAGTCATCATCCCTCCAGTTGGATTGGTCCACCTCAGCGTGTCCAGGTTCAATGTACCTGACTCATCAAAATGACACAAACTTTGATGTACCTACCCCGATTCTCCATTGGTTGAATATTCCAGAGAAGATGTATCCAAATAATGCAATTATTTCATTGGCCAGAATTGAGTTTGTTGTAACAAACCCTAATTAGGGTTTACATTGTAAAATCTTGGCCATTGATCTCAAATTGATCCGAGCCATTGAATTGTATTGAGAGCACTATATAAGCCCTGGCTCCTCATTTGTAAAGGCTAATAGTTAGTCGGTAGTTAGAAGGTGAATAGTTAGAAATAGTGAATAGTCAGTTAATAGTATAGCAATTAGAGTAGAATAGAAAGAGAAGGCAAAGATTGTTGCCAAGATGATGTTGTAAAAGGCTTGTAAAACTTCATTGAAGAAATGGTGAAATCTATGGGTCGATTCAATAATTTGCATGGTCTCTATACTTCTCAGATTTGATTTCATGTTATTAGATGAGTGGAAGAAATGTGTTTGATTGATGGTGAAATTTGTATATCCATACTACTAGCAGTTTGTTGATTGTAGACTTGCCTTGTGTAGTCAACTGGAATCATTCAGCTTAAGCCTAACTTCAATTGTCGCTTCTTCACTGATATGCATCAACCTGATGGTGTCTATGCCTGTAGCGATGATCTGAACATCATAAAGCTTTCCTCCGAAGATCGCACTAACCTTGTGGAGATGGTCCTGGGATGTCAAAACAAGACTTAGTTAGAATTTCATCAAAGATCATTCATTGCTCCTACATTCTTAGTGTCAAAATTAGATCCTTTCCTCGCCCTCATCCTTTTTTCCTTTTTTCAAAAAATCTAGGCTAGTGAAATCCTATGTTCCAACAATATTCAAAGCAAATCAGATGTTTAGTCATCAAGTGTAAGCCCCCTTGTGATTCCAGCAAAATCACATCATACCACAAAGAGTTTATCCACGAGTAGAGAACCTACATACAAGAACCTTGGAGTTGCCTCGATTGATCCTTCGGCGAGATCTTCAGCAGTCGGGAAACTTTGCTCAAGAGAGGATAAGGTACCTTTAGGTATTTTATTCTGTGTTTGGTCGTGTACAAAATACACATCAGTAGGGTGCTGGTGTAGGCTTAAGTTTACTTAGGCTTTTGACATTTTGCCTTATTAGATATTTAATTGTTCATTATTTAATAATGTTTATTGCATTCAATTTTCTAGTTTGGGTAGTTGGTTGTTGGTTTTCTCGCACCTCATCACACCCTGTTATATATTCAGGTGTTTGTACATTGTAAAATATCTCAATCTAATTTATTCACAACTGGTGAAATAGCATCTTTTGTCGCTTCTCTATGTTGTTGTGAAGGTTTATTTGGTGTGTAGATTGAGTTTTTGGGTGCTCTAACAATACTTCCATGGTGGTTGGTCACTTTGGGGTCACGAAAACCATCTTGAATTTGCAAAGACATCTTCATCGACCATGTATGTAATCTGATGTTTCAAAGATTGTTTGAAGTGTAGTGCAAATAAATGGAGCATTGGAAGTTGGGTTTGTATCAATCACCACTTGAGCCATTTCCTTCATGGTAAAGTATATCAATAGACTTTGTAGGTGGTTTTCCCATGTCAAACAAAGTGCCCAATTATCTCTTTGTGGTGGTTAATAGGTTTAGCAAGACAAGTGTTCTAATTCTATGCAAGAAAACACACATGGGCAAGGATGTTATGGATTTGTTCTTATCAAATGTTAGGATACATTTTGGTTTGCCTAAGAGTATCATATTAAACTGAGGTCCAAAGTTCCTTTGGAAATTTTGGTTCACATTATGAGAGAAAATGTATACCCAATCGAAAAGGTCCACCACTTCTCATCTGCAAACAGATAGGCAAACCAAGTTTGTTAGTAGGACTTTGGTGCAGCTTCTATTCAGTTATAATCAAAAGTATCCAAGGACATTGGAGGAAAGTCTTTTACATATTCAAAATTACTACAACATGGCAATACAGTCTTCAACAAGTATGTCTCCTTTTGAAAAGTGTTTTAGTTATTTGCACCCAAGCCTGCTTGATGTTGTCATGGGACAGTCAAGAAATTAAATAAAATGTTGAATAAGAGTTTTCAAAGGCTGGAAAGTTCATTGAGAGTGTATGGCAAATCCATCTTCAAGTTCAAGAGAAGTTGAAAGAGAGTTAGGACAGGTACAAACGAATCAATGATCAGCACCATACCAAGCACAAGTGCAAGGTGGGTGATAAAATTTAGTTGTGCTTTGGAAATGATAGGCTGCAAGGTCAACAGCATAACTGGAAACCTCTAAGGTATGGACCCTTTGTAATTCTAGAGCAGGTTGGTAAAAATGAATTCCAATTTGTTTATCATTTACTGCCTTATATGAAGATATACTCATTGCTTAGTGTTAGAATCGCTGTTTGTTTGAGCCCTCCATGTTGGATGAGGATGAAGAAATAGTTCTACCTTCAATTGATGATCTCACTCCACGTGTTCTGGAAGAATGGGACATGATGATTTTCTCCAAAAGAAGGATAGGAAGTTTACATAAGTGTTGTTCATAAGCATGGTTGGTTGGATTGAAAGGACAGTTTTCAACCAAGCCGACATGGTATCCCGAAGAGGATGTTGGGAAGAATTTCTCTCACCTAGTAAGTCCTTGAGCTTTTGGGGAGGTATTATTCTAAAAGGAATCCATGTCATGGTCAAAATATTGGTGGTTCATTTGCTTCAGTCATGAAGCAGCTTCAGGATTACCTTCACAAATCACAAATGAGAATGTGTTTTGTCAATTTCAGAGTTTGAGGAACTCATATGTGGACCAAATTCAGACTTGGGATGTTCTGAAGCATCATGGGGAAGAAGAGTGACATAGTGCAGGTTTGTAACCTAAGCTTTGTTTCAGTTTTGGTGAATTTGTTGCCTTCCATGTGGTAAACTCATCAAAATTTCAAATACAATGGTGAATATTTCACTAACATGGTGATGTCATCAGATATCGACAAACACACTCAACTGTAGTCATCCTCTTATTGCCCCTAGCGAAATTGGTGATCTTGTCATGGCAGGACAAGGATTAGAATGTGAAGGGATTGATGTTTCATTTCAACTTCCCTTATTGGGTTTTGTGTATGGAGGCGAGAGAAGTGTGTGGAGGTCTATGGCAATCAATTTTTGGATATGGTGCAATTGGCACTCATGTTTTTGTATCTTAGAATTTCATGGTCGCAAGTGAATGCCATTGGAGAGCAGGATTTTGGTGAACTGCAGACTGCATTTTAGGCTGTACAAATTCTTTGATATTTGGAGCTTGGTTAGATGTGTGAGAGCCATACTACAATTCTTGACTGATTCGATAGTGGAAATGAGGTGTATAGCTTTGCTGGAGTTTTTGCCAAATTGGATTTTGTCAAGGGTAATCCTTTGTGTTAAGTCATTGTCATGCAGTTTTTTGTGTCTTGTTACATATTTATATGCCTGTGTGATGTTCTACAATATGTATGTTCAAGCGTATATTGAAAGAACACATTAAGAACCATAACTAGGAGGTGCTTGTGAGAAGCAACAAGTAGTATATCCATAATTGATTAGCTGTTTAAGAGTATTTAAATTAGTTCATGGATTTTTAAACATTGTGCAAACCTATTCAAAGTTCCATGTGGTTAGACTCATTTCTACTTAATTTCGATCTTATTTAAGATTGTTCATGGCTTATGTTGTGATTGGGGCCTTAGGAAACATTGCTTGTTAATATTTCTGAATGGCAAAATTCTGCATTATCACAGTGAGAAAACTGAGCTATAGTCTTTAAGCATATTGCTTATTTGGTAATGGCATCATATAGACTTTTGGGATAGCTATGAATACAAAAGGATGGAATGGAAACTATTCAATTTCAATTTTGCCTTTATGTTCATTTTAAATTAAGGCATCTGTACATGGACATTGGTAAATGTGAGAGAAATTAACTTTTGTTTTATAATTTTTACAGATGGGATTCTTTGCTGAAGCAGGACCTGTCCAGATCTTTGTGTCTAATCATGTGAGTATTTGCTGTGGGCACTGTCATTTCTCTTAACACTGTGACTGGGTATAATATAATGATCTGATGACTCATGCAAATGCAATATATAAATCATACTTCTGTTTTGATAGGTTGTATGATTTTCTTGCTTTTTTTCTTTTTTAAATTCCTATAGATATTGGATTAGCAATGGGTTTAAATGAGATGTATATGTGTAAACAAACTAATTATTAATATTAAAGGGGGTCTTATATTTGAAAACATTAATGTTATTCAAAGAAAGAAAGAAATCAATCCATTTGACTCGATATGAAATCTCAATAAGGTGTGTACTGCCATTGTAGGATTTAGAACTATGATTTATCTTGTAGTTTTTTGTTGCAGCGAGATTATGCCTTGGTCTTGTACTTAACTGTCTTATATCTAGTCTATTTATGTAATTTTGGACAACATGAGTTACATTCACTGATATGTATCTTGCTATATTGCAGCTGATACCAGATGACATGGAATTCCAATCTGGAGACACTCCTACTTATACAACTTCTGATGGATCTGTATGTGTGCTTGTATTTTAGTGAATTTTTAGTTTGGTTTGGGAGATTTACTTGGGAGGTTTGTCATGTCTAGTGGGTCATTGTCAAGTGAGGTGGTTTGTCATGTCTAGTGGGTCATTGTCAAGTGAGGTCCATATATATGAATCAGTAAAATAATAAATATCCAAGAGAATGGCTATTTGTTGAATACCTTGATAACTTGATCTGTATTGGTAATTTTGACGCCTTTTTTTCTTCCCCAACCAATTTAGTTAAGTTCCATTTAAGACATACCTTCTTGTTTTGAGTAAAACTGCAGTAAATAAAAATTTTCGTATGACTTTTGTGATCAATATTTAAAATATTTGTCATGTCTATTGGGCCATTGTCTAGTGAGGTCCGTATTTATGAATCAATAAAATAGTAAAAATCCAAGAGGATAGCTATTTGTTGAATACCTTGATAATTTGATCTGTATTGATAATTTTGACTGTTATTTTCTTCCCCAGCCGTCCATAGATAACTTGATCTATGTTCATAATTTTACCCCTTAAAGAAACATTGCTACATACAATAAATTCTCATAGAAGTGTGCATAAAGATTTACATAATTTCACCGACAAAATGGAATAAGATAAAAAACATAAAATGTTTGATTCAGTTCCTCTTATGTAGTTGAAGTAGTTATTTTAATATATGTAGTATTTTCAAAGATGGAATGCATTTGATTATGTAGCATGATTTTTGAGTTCTCTGTTTTAATTATTCTTTCAGGTTAAAATTCAGAGAGGAACTGAAGTGCGGCTGAAAATTGTTGGTACACGTGTTGACGCGACAGAAATTGTATGTTAAATAAAAGCTTCAATATTTCATGTCACCTTTAATTCCCTAGGATTTTATAGTTCTCTGTCTTGAGTGATGTTTCCTTCAGTGACATGTTATATGATTCTTTTGTTTCTTCATGCAAGCTAACCTGCTTCTGAGTTCCTCCTCAAGTTAAAGTAATTATTTGTTGTCCATGTGGCAGTTCTGCATTGGAACAATAAAGGATGATTTCTTAGGAGTGATCAGTGATCCAAGCATGGCAGTATAGACATTTGGTGAATACACGAGCAAAAGTTGAATGGGAGTCTAGTGGAGAAATTAGGAAATCCACATGATTTTTGCTAAGTAGATTGCGTAAATCATTCTATCTGTGTCAGTTACTTTGTAGACGCTACCAGGGCAAAGAATGTATTGTGTATAGTTTTTTTTGTGTGGATAATTGTAATTGTGAGCATTTGCCTTCTGCATCTACTGCCCACCGTGTTATACATTTGGAAAATTGTTGTTCAGCACTTATTATTTGGCACAAGTTGAATGCATGCAGAAAATAACTTTCTGTTGGAGAAAAATGCCTCTCCACTGTATAAATGTCTAGTGTGATTCTAACATTGAATTAATAAGAAACTAATTGTAATTGCTCTGTTGAACCATAGATCGAAATTGTGCAGCCAGTATTTGATCAAATCTTGAAAGCTTTTGTATTTAAGGGCCCTCTTCACATATGATTATCATGAATATTAATAATGATGATCCTTGCAGAAGGCTTTCATATATAAGGGCCTTCACATATTATGGATGATAATAATGATGGCCCTCATAGAAGGTCCTAAATGCATGGCAGGTATAGAATCCAGAGATTTCAGTTGTATGAAATTTTGAATATCTGCTCTTGGTAGATCTGGAATGAGCTGAGATTGTTCTGGTCCAATTTACTTTGTATATCTATCAGTATTATTATTCAATATGATAAGTTGTGTGTTTACTAATAATAAAATGAATATTACTTTGACGGGGTGATCTGATGGGATCTCTATTTTATTAAAAACAGAAAATAATTAAACCCAGTATTGATTCATTTCTCAGTCAATTGCTTAACAACGAGTACCGACTTAAACACCATATTGTTGGTCATGTTTTTGTGCTTATTTGTTTCTGTAAAATAATATTTGTTATCGTTTTAGTATAATATTTTTCTTTGCTTCTCAAAAATAAAATTGTTTCTTTGGTTTTACTGCACGGGCCCTACAACAAAATGATTATTTTATTTCTTGTTGAATTCCATTATTAGATTAGGGATTAGGATAAAATCTTGCAGGATTCCAGATTGCTACATTGGTTAGTGTGTCAGGCGTTCTGCTCTCTGCCCTTGTCTCTTACATGTTGTAACATGATCATGTCCTATTCAACTAAAACTTTACTGTAACATGAGCCGAGAGATCAACCCATAGGCCTTAGAATAGTCACTATAATAAACAAACATCATTTGCTGGCACCGCACGGGGGATTTAAATATTCTGTTGGCGTGGAACAATGGCATTAATGGGGAAACTAATTGATCTGTTGGCGAGGAACAATGATGTCAGTAGGAACTTTGGTTTTCTACCTGTCCTCAAGGGCATGAAGTTCCTTGCAAGGGATTTAGTTGAGCATATAAACAACAAAATGGATTGCTTCGGCCTAATATTTATTTAGAACTTTGTTGCCTTTCGGTATGCCTCTCAACATGTTTGTAGATGTTTGATTGTGTCTAGACACTACTTATTTGAGGCGCATATAGGGGATGTGAGTTGGTTATATATTGGCCTCTTTGGTGAAACAAGTCAACGAGATATATGGACACAACAATAAATTGAGAATGATTTGAAATCATCACATCCAGATTTATCATTAGAAGCATCAAAGCATCTACTAGCAGCTAATCAAATAATGAACACAAGCACACATTTACACATATGAACACTAAATTTATGTGGAAACCTAGAGAGGAGAAATCATGGTGAGAATAGCTGCTGGAATCTATTCCCCAAATCTAGCCCCACAAAAGCAGGAATATAATACAGAATTTACAATATGAAGTAAGCACCAACTTATTAAAGACACCAATTTCCAATTACATTTGCAAGCACCAACCTATTGAAAACACCAATTACTCTTTGACCTGATCAACATGAGAACTCCATCTCAAAGTGCTTATGATCTTCAGATGAAACCACATGATTGAGATGTTATTCACACAACATCACTCATATACTCGCACATCAATACCTTCCAGATGTTTACATTAAAGTACACCGCACTAGCAATGAACCTAGATTATATATATATATATTCACATGTTGGCTTAGAATAAGATTAATGCATCTGCAACTTGGCCACAAGAATAATCCTTAACCAAATGTGAAATAGACTTCGTCCAAAAGCTCACACGTGGAATATGTGTCACCCAACACATATTCCACTGGCCCCAATGTACAATTACACGCTTCCGGTTGGCACACATTACAATCTACTAGCGCATCAAACCAAAACATGAACCCAGTCAGCCAACAAGCATAGTGAACACTGACATTTCTTTCTCTGCTAAAGCTCAACCATTGAAACCTTGGAATATGAACCATCATGAGTTAACTTACTTCATCTCCAAAGCGTAGGCCATAACTCTCATTTGCGACAGAATGTGGAACCCAACATTCTGACACTGCAACTGAATGCATTTTCTGATTCTGAGCAACAAACCTCGTAAGCATACCGGAGATGCTTCCAGGTAACATCACATAAGATATTCAATCAGAAACAACTCAAACTGGAGCATAGTAATAACATTGAGAGAGCTATCTAGCATAGTTTATCAATCCAAAACTCAAATATTCAGACAGACATGACAGTAATTGCACTCTTTTGGATACTTTGACATCAGTGACAACGTCTTTGACACACCTTTGACATCAATAACAACATATGTCCAACGATACATTCATCCTATTTTTATTGTTTCCTCTTGTTTTCATTTTCAAGGATAGTATTAAATTGTCTTCAGAACTCAAAAGCGTTGAACTAATTTTTAAGATGCGTACATACATTTTCCTACTATAATCATCAATAGAGGTTACCTGTGGATGAATTCTAGATGGCAACCTAAAATTTAGAAAGCTTTCAACATATCTTACTCTAATATTTCCATTCAAACAGTATTCAATATATTTATTTCTGTAAGGTTTCCGTTCAAAAAGCTTTTTAACATTTTCAGGGACAAAGCATGCTAGCGTAAAAAAGTTCGTATGAAGTGTTGAATTGGTGAAATCAATTGACATTATAGTATCATACTCATAGGAGTCCCATGGTTATATTGGGTGGACGCCCAAGTATTATGGGGGATCAATAACAAATACATCCTCACAAACTGTTTGGAGAATGGATTAAACACCATAGCTCAGAAGCTTCGTCTTTTGATGTGGAGACTTGAAGCATTTCTTCTGAAGATGCAACAAAAAGTTGTCATTGTCTTGAAATGTGTGAGGTGATCATGCATGTTGTGGCACTCTTTGTACCTGATTTGTTAGTGTGTGAGTGTTTGTTAAACTTGTTGGTGAACATGTTGGATGTGTTGAAACTTTTTGTGCCTTGTTGACTCCCTTTATTGTGTGCAACTTTGATGTGGATGGTGCGTGGTATATGTCATGGGGTTTTGCTGGTTGAGTGCAAGACATGTTTGGAAAGGTTTTTTTTTCAAGAATTGTGGAGAGCTCTATAATGTAGTCATGTTGAGTGTAGAGGATGTTGTCATCCGAAATGTTAATGTAGATGTATAAGAGTGTAGTTGACAACATATATTTGGTTGTTTATCTATGGATGGAACACAATAGATCAATAAGTTGTTTATGTAACATGATCCACAATTTTTGCTTAACAAATTGGATATTGTAGTCATGTGGAGTGGTAGAGGATGTTGTCATCCCAAATGTTGATGTAGATGCACTAGTGTAGTTGACAACATCTATTTGGTTGTTTGTCTATGGATGGAACACAATAGATCAATTGAGTTATTTATGTAACATTGCCCACAATCATGATTACAATTATGGGGTTTTGCAGGTTGAAGTCAAGACATGTTTGGAAAGGGCTTTTGATAAGGATTGTGAAGAGCTCTATTGTAGTCATGTTGAGCGGTAGAGGATGTTGTCATCCCAAATGCTGATGAAGATGCATGAGTGTAGTTGACAATATCTATTTGGTGGTTTGTCTATGGATGGAACACAATAGATCAATTGAGTTGTTTATGTAACATGATTACAAACATGGGGTTTTGCTGGTTGAAGCGCAAGACATGCTTGGAAAGGGCTTTTTTTAGGATTGTGAAGAGATCTATTGTAGTCATGTTGAGTGGTAGAGGGTGTTGTCACCCCAAATGCTTATGTAGATGCACGAGTGTAGTTGACAACATCTATTTGGTTGTTTGTCTATAGATGGAACACAATAGATCAATCGAGTTGTTTATGTAACATGGTCCACAACTTTTGCTTAACAAATTGGGTATTGCAATCATGAACAATAAATGTTGTAAAGTTGATGTGGATTGAAATGATAAGAAAAGATGTGATGTTTGTTGCAATGAGGCTTTTCTTGCACACAATCATGATTACCATTTTGGAGAGTTTTATTACCATCACAGTCAGGTTGGCACTTTGTTGTAGGTATGTCACACAAGAAATCCTTGCTAATGGAATCCCAAGGCTATGCTAGATCTGTGAGAGGGGTGTGGAGTGTGAGTTTCCCATAGTAGGCTTTCCAATGTGGCAAGGATTGTAGAAAATGAAATGGTGTTAAATGATTGCTTGTATGCGAGGCCAATAGAAATGTTGTTAGCATCTTGGTAATGTCAAAATTTAATTGCAACCAACATTGTAGAGATCTATCATTTGACACAATTGTAGCCATTATGGAAGGTGTTGTTGACAATCGATTATGTATGCAACTCATTTTACATTTTGTAAACTATTGTATCGACTAGAATGCCTTGCCATGTTGTTCAACCTATTTTGGTTGCACTACAAAGTGCTTTGGCATATTAGGTAGACATATTCTTCCTACTTGATCATGGGAACTGCATTACCACCATCACCTCTATAAATATTGTACATTCGCATAATATTAATGAACAAATGACAACATATTCTTCACATTGTTTTCATGCTAAAATGTTTCATGGTCCATTTCAATAAACTTTCGCATAACAAGCACCAAATGGACACAAACCTACATATCATTGTTTCATAACCTTGTTGTTACATGTTAGTGTTTTAATTTGTTACTTTCTTGATAACACAAAAAGAGATAGTATGATAGGAAATTCCCTCTTCAAATCATTAGGGGAAGCTCCTAGATTTAATCTACCCCTAAAATCTAACCAAATTAGGCACACCATGCAAATCATTTTTTGTGGGCTTCACACGAAAGAAAAATGCTTGAAATAATTTAGACTTATCTTTTTTATCTAACATGCAGGAGCACAATATTGAAATGTTTGATCTTACCACGAGTTTTTTTAATTATGCAACTAAATAAAATGTTATTCAATGATTAAACTAGAGATCAATATATTAACACACACTACATGATTGATTTGACAAAAAACATTTCAATAATAAGACAACATACAATATGCAATCAATGACAACAATTCTTTAAAGCATGCAAATTTACTATTTGTAGTGTCTTAAATTGTACACCTTAACAATTTCACACTAGTTTTAGACCCACTTTGGTAGATGCGCCTAATTTATGCCTAATTATGCTCAATTTTAGGGGAGTTCCATAAACTTGGTTTATTCCTCTATTCATGACTTTTTTAGTGACTTGTTTTGTTAGGGCTAGGGTGCTAGTTGTCCTTGCCTAGGAATTTTGAGCTCAACTTTCGAAGAATGAAAGTCAACTTTGCAAATAGCAAGAATTTTCCTTACTCTATTGACCTTCCTTGAAAATTAATTCTGCAAAGGAGCTAAGCATTCAAGCATACAGGTTTGTTACAATAATCATGATTAATTACATTGTGTTTCTCCATTATGAAAGCATGCACTAACATGTTGCAAGATTTCACTCCATTATATCAAGCCTTGTGTGAGATTCATGCCAAGTGTTTCATACGAGATAATACAATTTCATTTCTGCATTTCATTACCAGTTTAAGGACACACCTTTTTCATCATTATAGTTGTTGTGGAGGTGGGAACACCAACATGGGTTTGACTTAGGCAAGTCCTTATACAACACAACCCATTTTCCCCATTTTTGTGTGTGTAGGCTTAGATTCGATAATAATAAGACTACAAGAGTGTAGAGAATACAATATAGGTTTCAAACAAATGAAGAACAATGGATCAATTTTCCCAGTGCCCCTTTTCAACTATTTTGAGCTAATTCCGGGAGAGTGTTTTAGAGCCTTCTGACTACATTTTAGATCACATTCTTTAGTTTTGGACACCTTCAGACCAGGGTTCCCAACATTTGTGTTCGACACTTTTAGCTCTATATTTAAGATCCAAGTTCCTTTATGTATCTTTGTTCCAAATCTGGCTTGCCATTTCTATTATTTTTTCTATATCTATTATTTTCTATCAAATTCAATCATTTTGTTATCATTACCCTAGATCTCATTCACACTCACAATCTCATTTCTTTTGCAATAAAGGAACCAAATCCCTAATTCTCAACTCTCTTATTAGGATTGTAGTTGAGCCTATTTGTGTTCCAATGTTATGGAAGAGAATTTGATATCTCAGTTTACATTGATAGGCCTAGGATCTCATTTCTTTACATATTATTTTGATGAATCTGACATGCCTTGCACTTACATATCTTTTGATTTCAAAGCATATATCTGATTTATATGTACTTAATTAACTAGTTCACTGACATATCATTTTGGTGAACCCAACATGTTCTTTGCTTCCATACTTTTATTTTTACTTTAATCAATTGTAATGAACAATTGAAGAAGCTAGACAAGGAATTGGAAGGATTTCAATAATTTGTGAGTACATAACACTTGGCTGAAGAGGCCATCCCTCTTATTCAGGGTCTAGAAATTGATGCATGTTGACTCATTCTACGTAGCATAGCTCACATAGTGGATGAAAACACATTGATTGTAGCTAGTTGCACAAAAGTGCTTGGATATAAGGCTCTATAAAACCAAATGGAAACTCATGTATCGATACCCATCACGGCACCTCTGATTCCTACATTCACTTCTTCTATCATGTCTATTACTGTAGAAAATGGCAATGCCACTCATGTTAGTCTTGTGCCTAATCTTATTATCTAATATGCTTATGTTCCACCATCTTCTACTCCCCCCTTCACTTCTTAAAATGTCCACAATACCATTAACCAATCCTCTCCACCTATTACCTACCATAATGTCCAACCACCTACCATTAATTCTAATCCACCTTCACTTTCTATTTTTTCATAAACCAATTCATCTATTGATTTTGTTATTAACCAATCGTTTCAAAATGTGTCTTCATTACAACAACAGTTAGCCAACATAAGACAAATTCAATCTCAACCAACTCTTCTATCTTATTGGACAAGTAGCCCTCTTTCATATACCTTCCTCAAGACTCCTATTCGATAACACATTGAGACACCATATTTTCAAAAACATAATGGGAAAGGAGACCCTAACACTCGTGGTAGCTTTTACTGCTTTGTGCAATGATTCATTCTTGAGGATGTTATTCTTGCACAATTCTTTCCTAGGTCATTAAAAGAAATGACCTTACATTGGTTTTGTTTTTTAGCGAACAATTCTATTAACTCTTTCTCGCACCTTGTTAATCAATTCTTACAACATTTTCAAAACAATATTGGACCTCAATTAACATTAACTTATTTGTTGCATTTAAACAAGGCATAAAAAGTGACTAATTTCATTGGTAGATATCAAACTTTGTATTCTCAAATTTCTTATTCTCTTCTTGGTGCTGATGTTCAAAGAGTTTTTATTGGAAATTTATAACCACAAATTAAAGATATGATATTATTTATGAAATTTCCTTCATTTACACACTTGTACACAACCTTGATTATCAACTTTTGGTTACTCCTCCATGACTCTAGTTGGCAAATTTGATGTGGTTCCTTCAATTTATCAAGCATTTACGAAACAAAGTAGAAAAAATATTAATATAAATGCAAATTCTTCTAACAACATTCAAACACAAGTTGTGGGCACAACACCTCTTATTGTAGCCCACTATTCTTCTAAACCGAAGAACAGACAATTTTACCAACTTTTTAAAGTCCTTACATTTCATTAAGCTTCATTTGCTAAACAAAAAAATGATTTGACTTCCTCCACATTCATTCCATAGACACTTCCATACTTTTACCTCCTTCATTTGACTCAAAGGCCTTTTGTAAATATCATCATACTCCTCAACATGACATTGAGCAATGTATGCATCAAAGACATGAAGTCCAAGACCACATTGACTTTAATATCATACATGTGGCTAATGTAAATGATGAAGGGAATAAATTCATAGCCTTACCTTCCCATTCCATAAATGTTTTTGGGTCAAATACTAATCATTTACCTTTCCATGCCATAAATGTTTTTGAGTCAAATATTAATCACATAAACATGGATTTCTAAACCAACCAAGTAGGAGAATTTAGTGAATGTGATACAACCTTGCCATAAACAAGAGAAACCTAGGACTAAGCTCAAACCTAATATCACCTTCACCCAAAGTGATAAATCAATGCATGCACCTGATGGACCACTATACACCACTACTAGAATTAATGATAAAATCACACATGTGGCTCTCATTGATCTGATATGCATGGTAAATGTGGTTAAAAGAGAATTCCTTTACACATATGAGTTTTATCAAGACACTTATGATAAATTTGAAGTCTTCATTAAGGTGCATGATGGTTTCACTTGTTCCATAATCCTAAATGTTAAGGTTGGACCTAAAAGCTTAGATGTTCCATTTACCATAAGCCCTCCCTCAAACCAATTTTATGTGAATATGGGTCATCCTTGGCTCTCCTCCATGAAAGTTATCACTTCTGTAGTTCATAAGTGCTTAAATTTTTTGTTTGAAGGACAAGAGCATACTATATTTCATAGTAGTTTCTAGCCTTTGTTAAGACGTGGAAACTTTACACTTGACTACTTTTGGCTACAACAACCTCAGCCCATTCGACCTCTTGAAGACTCATTGTTCCTTTCTTAACAAAATATTAAAGCAAAGAGAATAGTTTCAAAGTTAGCCTTAGGTAGTTCCTCAGGTCACACTCCAATTGCTACCCCTAAGGATCTTATGATGTCTATGGATATGACAATAACTCTTCCTATCCCATAGGCAATGATTGAACTGCATCTTGGACCAAGAATCCTTCCCCTTCCTAGAGCCTTTATTGTGTATTTTATAATTTTGAAGCACTGATTTAGCTAACACCCTTCATACATGTCACCTTTTCATCCTTTCACCAGTCTGACCCTCTTAATTGAGATCTTGATTTTTAGGACTAGGGTGCAAGACCATGGTGCCCATGCCTTGGGCCTAATCAGGACTGGGGTGTATATGCTCTGGGCTCCTCAATTGGGCCCCAAACTCAACCCCACTCAACAGTCACATTATGAGAATGGGAAATTAGATCCCGTGTCGACTTAGGTAAAAAAAATAATTAAGTTTTTGACAAGCAAGTATAAAAGGAGGTCTACCCCTCTCATGTGAAACCTAATCAATCCTCATTTGAATTCATAATCAACTCAAGAGAGAAAAAATGAGATCCTCAATTCAAGTGAACAAGCAATAAGTCTTCTATAAAGCATTGGAGCAGAAGTGAAGTCAAGATTCAAGCATTGGAGATGACATTCATGTTCTATGTTTTATGAAGACTATCTACATGAAACCTTAATTCCTTGTAAAGACAAATAAAACTTCATTAAAGGTATATCATTAGGTTTTCATTCATTTTCTACCTTTCCCTCAAAAGGAAAGTATTTTACTGTAGTAGTTCATTTACATTTTCAATTCAATTTCATGGTTAATTAATTTCAAAACTGGGGTTTGACCTAAGGCAAACCCCTATTCCCAACAATTTCCCCCTTTTCAATGTGTGCAAGAACATGTATAGAGTTGCATTCAGGAGGATCAATAGGATTCACAGAGACGAACATGTTCAACTTTTGGCTGATAGAAATTCAAAGGACCATGGCAAATTGATCCTACCTGATCCTGAAAAATCAGGTGGAACTTCTGGGAATAGATCCAAATCATCTACTTCTTCTTAGATTCAGGTTGGTAGCTTCGTATGACATCTTTAGCTCACTATTTCTATGAGTTTGCTTCAATAATTCACTATCTTTCCCTAATCTTCAACAATACAATTCAATTCAAATAAAGGAAGATAGAGCTCCATCTAGGAGGCCTGGAATCTGATAAGAATCTATATCTATCAAGGCTATATCTATTAGATTCCTCTCCTCCTTAATGTATTGGTAAATTAGGTCCAACTAGATCCACCACTAGTCGACAATCTTACACCCCTTGAAGGCCACTCAAAAGTAGCACAGGGGGAGTGGGAGAGCATCATTAGATAGGATGAGATGAGTTGTTGTGATTGCTAGATCGACAATGAGGATCTTAAGATCTTGGGGATCAAGAGCTAAGAAACTTCAACCTCGACATCAACTATGAGAAGGCGAATGACTGGAAGAAGAAGAAGGGTTTGGAGACACCTTAGCAAAAGTGCATGAGGCATTACCACAATGATCAAGCAACTCTTAAAGGTGAGCCACCTCTAGGGTCACATTGCTAATTTACACTTGAATCTATAATAGATACTTGACAAAATGGCAACTTTTGAATAAAGTGAAACATATGTACATTAATAAAGCATCAAGCAAAAATAATAGAATTTCTCTTTCCATAAAGTGAAGAGGATTTGCAACTTGAAAGCATTCCGAATTTGAGTATGCTTGAAGGGAATGCAAGACCAATCCCCCAAAAGAGACATATGCTAGGAGAAAGGCTCTAGGTGGAAGACACCAAAAAAATCATGAATCCAACTCCATAGTTGTTGAGCTCTATGAAAAAACTAGAAAAGGTGTTTGAACAACTCAGGTTGCTCACATAATGAGTAATGAGGTTCTTGATTACCCATATGCTTGAGATGATAACCCATATGTAAGCCTTGGAAAAGAATACACCAAGCATTTGAAGTGGGTCAGCTTAGGCTCAACAAGCACCGACTAGATATTTTGAAATCAACACTACTAGACAAAGAGCAACATTTGGAAATGCCATCTCAAATTTAAATTGGACACAATGGGGAGATGTGGTGAAAGCCAACGATACCCATTCATGACTTGTAATTGAAAAAATAAGTATTAGCTGTCCAATGACAATCCTTCCACCAAGGTTCGAAAGAATGGACTCCAATATTGTGAAACATTTACACCAATAAAGCCCTCTTGGTGGCTTCATAAGTTTCTATATCTAGCTAAGAGAGGTAGAATTGAGCACTCAATTTGTCTCATGAGAAGAGACTCATAATAATTATGGAAAAGAACTCTCCATGAGTGAGAATGCCCGTGTGATGTAAAAATAAAATAAAGTACTTTTAAGTAAATAAAATAACTCTTAAATAAACTATCAACCACACCTTGGTGTGCAATGGGTACACCGAAGAGGTGTGGAAGGTCATTTTGGAAAAAAAATGGTCTATTTCTTGCATTTGTGTGTGAATTACATGAGGTCAATTGGCAAGCCATTAAGAAAATGATTATTTTGTGATACAAAGATATTATAAAGATAGACGTGTTTAAAATATCTATTCTAATTTATCTACAATTTTAATAAATTATTTATTGAATATCATAAATATGCAATTTTAATAATTATATGCTCCATATCTTTAATACATAATTTTTTCAATTATTTTATTTTTAATTAAAGAACAATTGATATTGTTGTCTTCATGATGTTGAATATATCGACTGGTGTCTCAAAACAAGAGACACAATGTGTCAAGTTCCTCCAATAGTTATCAATAGTGTAAGGATAAGTATTTAGAGTTAGGTTTAGGTGGGATTAGTTGTTTGATGTTGGATTACCTAGTTATAGATTTTACTTTAAACTAAATAATAGATAGCTTGTGAGAATTTGTATAAATCTTGGAGATACACAATAATTGTAAGATAAACTCAATTTAAAAAAAAAAAAAAATAGAAAAGTGGAAGTTGAACGAACTTCAAATAAAATATAAAATATAAAAAATAAAAATAAATTAGATTTAAAAATCTTAATGTTAAATTTTAACTCTTACTTTAAAAGTTACAAATAAAACCTATTAAAAATGTAAAAAGTGAATTCTTAATTTCTTTAAAATTAAAAATTTATAAAAAAAAAAAACACATTTATATTCTTCCTTTTTTTGTTTTCTATTTTATTAATAATTAGAAAATATGATATAATCATTAATAATAAAAAAATATTATATAATTAAAATTAAAAATATTTTTATATTTACTAGTCTTTTATTTACAATTGTATTGCATGCATAAATAAAATAAAATATTTTAAAAATATGTTTATGTTAGGTAAATAAATAAATAAAAATTAGTATAAATTAAATTTTATTTCAAGTAAAATATTAAAAAAAAAAATTATATGAAAAATTGTAAAATTAAACTTTAATTTTTATTCATGGGTTTAAATGATTTTTCAAAGTTTGAATGATAATTTTATTAGTACCAAAGAAAATGAGGAGAATAAAATATTGCTGTTAGTAATAATAATAAATGATGTATTTTATCTATATTAATAAAATTTTTGTTGAAAATTTTTAATTCTTTGCATTCATTGACTAAAGTAATTGATTTTTTTTTCAATAAATGCATAGCAACTTGACTCTGTAGGAACTCATAATATTAGTATGAATATGCATATATCTCCATTTCCAATATTGATATATTAAACATTGAACATTTTTTTAAAGTTATACATTTAAGAGATCTATTAAAAAATTATTAAATAGATATATTTAGGATATTAGTATATATTTTAAAAGCATTTATATTTATAACATAAGTTAGACACATCCAAACTATCTCTAGAAGTATTCTTAAGATAATTATAACAATTTATCTTCAATTTTAACAATTTATTAACTCCACACTTAGTATACAACGTTTTCAATTTTTTACTTGAAAATAAATTAATTTTGTTGTTTGAGTAATGATATCTTATTTTTTTGTCTTAAGATTAATATAAGCACCCAAAAGTAATTATTGTTGTTGTATGCCTTAAAATTTATATAAGCACCCAAAAGTAATGTTGTTGTCTTATATTTTATTTCTTAGAATTTATATAAGCACCCAAAAACAATTAATGCTATCTCAGTAATGCTATCTTATTTGTTAAATTCTTCATTTTTTTAAGGGAGGTTTGTCGACAAATTCATTTGTGGTTGACCACCATTTATATCTTATCTATTATTTCTTAAAATATTTATAAGCACCAAAAGCAATCAATGTTGTTTTCTTAGCAATTATATCTTATTTTGACCAGGACATCCATTCTAAGTGTTGGAGCGATTTAATGGGCTCATTAAGAACCTTTCAAACTTCACCACTAGACCAAGAGACCATTGACTATGCCTTCAAATTAATACAAGCATCCAAAATCAATTAATGTTGTTGTCTTAGTAATAAAATCAATTATTCTTTGTACTCCCCATTTGTAATTTTATTTGTTCATATATTAGAAGTGGGCCCTAAGTGCACACTTTACCAATAAATTATTTTTTGTTGTCTCGAGAATAATATCTTAAAATTAACGTAAGTATCTATTGTCTTAGAAATGATATCTAGTTTCGTCTTAAAATTAATATAAATAGTGAAAAACATTTAATATTATTGTCTTAGTAATAAAACCAATTAATATTTGTCTATCTCTATAATAAAAACAATTAATAATATTGTCCTTGTAATGATATCTTGTTCTATCTAATATAGGTACCTCAATACCCTCCATATTACTATCTCTTAACATCTCAAAATCAGTACAAATATCTCGATTCTCAATATTGATATGCATAACTACTTCAATATTAAATATTTCTAAACATTTATTAAATAATATTTTTATATTAAATATTTGTAAATATTTATTAGATAATATTTTTTCTATTAAATATTTCTAAACATTTATTAAATAATATTTTTTATATTAAATATTTCTAAACATTTATTAAATAATATTTTTTTAATATTAAATATTTCTAACACATTTATTAAATAATATTTATTTTATTTTATTGGAATAACTGTCCAGTAGCTACAAAAAAGAAAGCTATTTATATCGGCCACAATCTCTTTTCTTTTCCATAAATGCGTTTTTATGGCTCTGAAATTATTTTGATCATTTACAAGGGCCATCCACAAAATCTAGTTTCCAGACCTCAACCTATATCCAAGTAAGTTTAAACAACATTCTAGAGTTATTGTGTTCAATTTTTTTTTTTCTTTTTTTAAGATAGAAAAACACTCTGAGGTTGCCAAAGATAATACCATGCACTGAGTGATATTGGCCTATTTATTTAGAAAGATTGATATGTGATCTTAGTTGCCAATGAAGAAGATCTCTATTTTCCATCTTGAACAAAAACAAAATATTTATGGGATTTTGTTTGTATGATTTCTAATTAATTGCATTGATTGCGCAGCATCTAGGCATGGAAGTAGCTGATGAACAGCAGGGAAGACTTCTTGCAGTGGATTCAACTGCAACCTCTCTAATTGTGGGCAATCTAGAAGCGACTGTAACAGAGGAAGAACTGGTAAAAAGATTCCAGTTATATGGTCCTCTAGCTTCCTGTCATGTGATCCTGGACAAAATTTCTCAGAAGTCTTTGGGCTATGCTTATGTAAATTATGAAAAAGCTTGGCATGCTGCCTTGGCTTTGCAGGTTCTGGATGGTTGTACTATGAAGGGCCAACCTCTTCGAGTGGCCATCCAGCCCAAAGGGCCAAAAATCAATGCATTAGAAGGAAATCTGTTTATAAATCATTTGGATCCATCCATCACTAGTGAACAGCTTCACATGATGTTCTCTACCTGTGGAGCACTGATATCAGCCAGAGTCGCTACATTGGACAATGGTATTTCTAAAGGCTATGGATATGTTAGATTTGTGTCTGAAGAGGATGCCCAAATGGCCATACAAGTATTTCATGGCAGTGTAATCAATGAAAACAAGATTTCTGTTACCCAGTTTGTCCCTCGCAGTGAACGCCAGTTTGTAGCTTATATCCCTGATTTGGATGAAAAGAAAAGAAATTTTGTCATAGACTTCAACCTATCTGTCATGCTTCATCTCTTCAAGCTTCCTTTATCCGTGGTAAATATTGTTTCTCAGCTTTTTGGCTTTTTTCCTCTTTTTATGTAGATGGTTTTATTATTTTATTGTATATGATTGTGTAGTTTGGATGTGTTCATATCTGTTGATATGTTGAAACGAAATTTGAGTGGATAATATTTAGGAATTTCATACAGTTTTATGAGCTCTTTACTTGATATGGAATTTGCAGGTCCCTACCAAGAGGAAATTGTCAATTTCAAAATCAACAGTTGCTGGGATTTTAGGTTTTCTGAGCATCTTATTATATTGTTGGTTTATAAGGTAGGTTGCTTTTTTTTAATAAATTTTTTCTTTATTATCAATTTATAAAACAATGTGACATAAAAAAAATTACATGTCTGGCCTTCCTTCCTGGTTCAAGAGTCAGTAGATGTGTTCGAGAGTCACTTAAGGAGCTGCATCTCGAATGAATGTAGATAGGGTTTGAAAGGTGAAAATCATTTATATGAAAAGGTAGTTTGTTAGACCGGCATTGCCAGGCGCAGTTGGTGATACCTACGCGTTAGCAGTTCAAAGAGAAAAAAAAACCAGCTCAAAAAACTTGTCAATCTATGATATCTTAGCATTTCAAAGAGCCAAAAAAACCAGCTCAAAAAACTTGTCAATGTCTGACCAACCATGCAGTACCTACATTGGGCTTGCCCCTAATTTTTTTCTGGGTTTTTCTTTTATTGAATCAACATATTTACATTACACATCTACTAAGAGATTGCATTGTTTGTGTTCTATTTTATGCTGCAGAAACCAAGAGGGCTGAAGGCAATGGAAAGATCTGATAGCATATTGGACTGTGAAGTCAATTTCTCCTTTTGTCAAGCTAATATCATATTGTCCTCTTCATGACAGCCATGAGTTGATTGCAAATTTTTGCTGTAGAGTGCATTTGGAAAGCTTCTCTATGTTTGCAATCAATTTTGATCCTCAGATATACTTTAAGTTGTTACTTTCTCCTCTTATTAGTGATCTAATAAGGCCTAATCATGCAATGTAAGTCTATAGAATTTGTTTCAGTCTATAGAATTTGTTGCCATTTTGGCTGGCTTAATAAGCCTACAGGAAAGAAGGTACAGGAAAGAAGGTTTTCTGCAACAGGCAACTTCCCGTATCATGTTTTGTAGGGGTTTTGACAATAAAAAACTCTCAATTCTGTATCTTTTATATTGTGCAACAGGCATCTCATGGAAAGGTAACCCCTTAAAATATGTTCAATTATATTGATGTTACAGTGTAAAACATTCTAGCAATTTGTGCAAGTGTTCAACTAGCCATTACGGTTGGGTATTATTTGACACTGAGTTGTTAGTACTTATTAGTAATCCCAATTTTCAGTTAATGCATCATTATAGTTTGTATATAGCTGGCATATAGCTGGCAAATTCAGACCTGGTGTTTCTAACTATAAATTCTTTAACAAGTTCTACATGCATTCAAATTTCTTGATTATCATTTGGAAAATGAGTCTATTTTTGAAAAGTACATCATAGTATAGGACTTCTTTTTTCTTTTAATGAGAAGAAGATGAAATTCGAAAGCTGTGCAATTGCAGTCGTATATTTTACGGAGACTGCCTTGACAAATGGACAGATCACTACCAAATACATGCTTTGACAACAGTTCTAACAGTTTGGTCTATATATAAATATAAATTTACTGATAGATAAATCCTTTTGGTTTTATTCACAGTTGCTTTGTTTTGGATATTTTGTGAAAAATGCATGCATGTTTATGTTTATGGACAACCCTATTCCAGCTCTCTGAACAACGGGCAATACTGATGATTTAAAGAAAATTTGATTATGGGTTTGGTTTATTGAGAACCCTAATGATCCCTCATGAAAGAAGGCATTTATCTCTTTTCAGTTTTCTAATAATTAGTTAAGACTATGCTGCACTATTTTATACTCTTATCATATGTCAAATGCAATGTTTATTTAGTATAGTGAAGAAGGATTGACGATGCCTTATTTTGAGAAACATGGTCAATATCTTCTTCTTTTCTAACATTGGTTCTAAGCCTACAAATAATGATAACATACTGAACGCTCCTCTTCTAAATTTTTTAAAGCCCTAAATTTTAGATAGAAACATTTTATAAGATGTTTGCATTCTCGAGATTTCACGCTTATGGTTTCTATTGTGCCTTTATTTTAAAAACCTAATATTGAAGTAAGCTGGAAATATATGGTAAGTGCAAATGCTTTCAAAGAGAATGTTTTCGAATTGCTTGACATTTACATTTTATATTTTATATTTTACAATTGATTTAAATTTCTTATTCTGATTTATTAACTTTAACAAGTCAGTTAAAATAGTTTTTTTTTTGTATATATTTAAATTGTGTAATATGTTTTTTGGGTAGTTGATCTTTTTGGCTTTGTATCTATTTTTAGTTGAATAACTTTTTACCCTTCTTTTAGTAGAAATCAATCTTATTAAACACAATTTTTCAACTAATAATACATATTTATATAAAATGATTTTTAAAGTATAAATACAATTTAAAACTATAATCAATGCATGATAGAAAACTAACAAATAGTTAAAACTTAAGTAAAAATAACAATAAGCAATACATATATATTCATTACTCTTTTCAAATAATATCAAGGTGACACATAGGATAACATAATAATTTGATAATTGTCTTAATAATAGTTAATATTAGTAGTAGAAAGCAATTAATATTGTTGTCTTGGTAATAAAACCAATTAATATTTTCTCCATAATAAAAATAATTAATAATGTTGTCTTAGTAATGACATCTTGTTATATCTAATATAAGTACCTCAATATCTTCAATATTACTATATTTTAACATCTCCTAATCAATACAAATATGGCGAATCTGAATATTGATATTTGTAAATATACATTAAATATATAAATTTAAGATGTCTATACTATTTGAAATTATAAATATTAATTTTAATAATATATTAATTTATAACTATAATTAGCTAGGTCATAATTCTATCATACATACAAAGTTATGCATGTTAAATAGATATATCTAAGATGTCTATACTGTTTGAAATTATAGATATTAATTATAATAATATATTAATTTATAACTATAATTAGCTAGGTCATAATTCTATCATACATACAAAATTATGCATGTTAAATAGATATATTTAATATGTCTATACTATTTGAAAATATAGATATTAATTATAATAATATATTAATTTATAACTATAATTAGCTATATCATAATTCTATCATACATAAAAAGTTATGCATGCTATCAATTTATAATTAGCTAGGTTATAATTCTATCATACATACAAAGTTATGCATGTTAAATAGATATATTTAATATGTCTATACTATTTGGAGTTAATTATAATAATATATTAATTTATAATTATAATTAGGTATGTCATAATTCTATCATACATACAAAGTTATGCATGCTATCAATTTATAATTAGCTAGGTCATAATTCTATACATACAAAGTTATGCATGTTAAATAGATATATTTTAGATGTCTATACTATTTGGAATTAATTATAACAATATATTAATTTATAACTATAATTAGCCATGCCATAATTCTATCACACATACAAAGTTATGCATGTTATCAATTTATAATTAGCTAGGTCATAATTCTATACATACAAAGTTATGCATGTTAAATAGATATATCCTAGATGTCTATACTATTTGGAATTAATTATAATAATATATTAATTTATAACTATAATTAGGTATGTCATAATTCTATCTTATATACAAATTGTGTCCAACCAATTGAGCTACAACCCTTTGGCAGTTCTCACCAATTTGACTCATGAATTATAATAGAAAAAAATAAAAAATGTTTATATTTATTCTAATAATAATTATAATAATCTATTTAATTTTTGTAATAACATTAATATTAATATTTCTTTAATATTACTTCTTTATATCTCAAAATCAATACAAATGTCCTACATCCCTATAATATATTATTTGACATCTCTAATTGATATATAAATACTTCAATATTGATATCTTTAAACATTTATTAAACAAATATTTATATCATTTTATTGGAATAACCATCCAATAGCTTAACAAAACCAAAGAAATAAATATGTTTTAAATATCTATTTCTTTGAAGTTGTTTATATTGGGCACAACAAGATTTCAAAACTCCCTATCCTTTTTTTTTTTTTTTTTCATAAATGCTTCTTTGTGCATCCTATGAAGTTATTCAGATCATTTACATGGTGATCACTCCACCTATGACATTGAATGTGCCTCTTGGTAGTTTTTCTATTGAATGTTCTACTATAACACTCTCAGTCCCTATGACACTTATTAACCCATGATTAGCATGCAGCCATTTTTCAAAACTTAGCCTAATTCTATTGCCACATATGTAGCTTATCAGACATCCACTACCCAAAATTCCACCCTCGAGACTTTTATAGTGCAAACTTCTATTGCTCCACTTAATCTTATACTTATTAAACTTCTTCAAAATATGGGAAAAATACAAAATCATCTTGCTAACCTAATTTGTGCTTCTTCATAACCATGAGTACAATCATACTACCGTCATAACCCTCTATCTCTCCCATGTTCTAAACATACCTTTATTGCAAGGGTTTGAAGCATCGAGGTTTGAAGAGCACATAGAAATATTACAATACATGAGAACAAAATAAATTCTAATGGAACCAAGCTCAAATAATAAGAACCAATTAAATCATTAGACAATGAGAACTACAACACTAGGGAGAACCATAATTATCTAGTTTACCCTATACATTATTGGGAATGAAAGCATCAACAATTGATCCCATTTAGTAAAAGCATCCTCTTCTTCTCAATCTTCATTCACAAGTTGATGAACATGAATATGAGAAATTATCATATCTAGTTGGGGAAACTTTTTGGAATTTAACTAGCCAAAATCACAATGCCATGTGAAGAGGTTGATGGTAGGAAAGAAGACTATGACCATCCATGGTCAACATGATCCATAGCTCATTTGGAAGGTGGTTGAGATTCATATGATTGGGAGCCATGATATCTACTAGTAGGTTGGGTCCATGTAATGCCCCATTCCAAATAGAGTTTAATTTGACAAACTTTAGCTCATTTCTAATATTTTCAATGAGGAAAGTTAAGTAGTTAGAGAATATATTATTTTATATTTATTTTGGACTCATGTTAAAATTCAAAATTTAGGAGTTTGGGCAATCAAATATTGTAGTGTGGAAAATTGTACATCCTTGCAATTTCACACTACACAAAACCTCCTCTTTATCTTGAGAAAAAAATGACAATGTAATTATTTTGTGATAACATGAAAATGTTACTTTTTAGAGTAGGATATACTCAATCTACGATTTATGTCTAAATTTATTGGACAAAAGTGCCACATGAAAATTTCTACATGATGTCGTAGCATCCAATGAAAATGCATGTTTCGACCAATCATTGGAGCATTACTCTTCCTAGAATTTGTTAGTGCAATACTCCTGCCCACCAAGTCAAGTCTCATAGACATGATTGAACCTTCTAAGTTAAAAAAAACCTCCCCATTTAGAAAAAAAAGAAGCATAATATTACTCTTATTCATGCATATATGTAATTTTTCCTAAATTACTTTTAAACTTTGAGAAAAATGCCATTATTCATAGCACTCTCTTGATTTCTTGCTTCAAATTTCTCCATAGTGTATTTATGAAATTTCTTGCTGTATTAGGTGATTATGGTAGCTTCTAAGAGGGGTCTTCTTGTTGGGATGATTTTGTATTCTTCACTATGGTAACTTGAAGTTATATTTTCAGTATCTTAATATTATCATAGCATATTTCATTTATATTTTATCAAGAGCTTTGCATCTATTATTTTTCATTGATATACATTACCTCTTTTATCCAATTTGGTTGTTCCTAGAGATAGAAATACCAATACAAGGGTTTGACCAAGGCAAGCCTCTTAACACAACCACCCTAACACTTCTTCTTATCTTGTGTGTAGGTTTCTTAAAGCTATTCTCAATTTTGGACATATTGGTGATTTATATTCTTTGTTCTCATAGTTTATTTCATCATTTGAATATTTAATATTCTCAATTGTTTTATTTGATTGTCAGTCATACTTATATCACTTTAGAACTTGGGCAGGGACAATATTTTTCATATTTGGAACTCTTTGTTGTTTGTTTGTATAAAATGATAATGTACCGCATAGTAGTCCATGTGTGGTACTAACATCTAGCTCGCAAAGAGCTTGTGCAAGTTACATATGTAATAATATTCAACACTATTACACTATAACTATGCTGTATCTAAATTTAATTTTGATAAAAAAAGAACATACATTGTTATATTGCATTCTAATAAGAATTTGTCTCAAAGAATATCCTAATAACTTTATATTTCCAATTATAATTCTTTATATAATAGATAAATTTGGTTGTTGGACAATATTTGGTTTATCCTAATGTAGTAAGAAGTTAAGATCTTTGTTGGGAAAAATGGTGTCTCAACCTTGCATTTACATGAGGTTACTATTTATAGTAAGTTTTCATTTGAGCACAAAATGGTGCAAAATTCTCCCCGAAGCTTCTGGTTGGCTAGATAAGAATTCTGGTAAAGTTACGTTGCAAGATCACAACTGATTTTGAAGATATTAATTTTCCATTTTGGAGGGGTGCAATGAAAGGTTTAAATTTAATTTTGAGGAATTTAGAGGCCCCAAAACACCTTGAAAAGTGAGCGTAAGATGTGTAGCTTCTTATGAGGAAATAGAGCACTGCACAATCTTTCCGATGCTTCAAACGATTCATCAATAGGACACACGATTCTCAAGTTATGGCCTCCGGAAGTTTGTACTCTTGAAATAGAAAATATAAAACACATCAGACACATAAATGAGATGTAAAAGGGAGGGACACATGTTTATGTGTGTTTTAACATGTCATAGGGCATCTAGAAGGGAGATAAGGTCGACTACACCTTATTGGGTGGTTTTAACACATGGTTTTGTAATACTGTTCGATGGTTTCTTGTATCGTATCTCCTATAAATGAGGTGCGTGAGATAGAGGTTGTGTATAAGAGTCTTATGGCATTTGAGTTACCTCTGAGTCTATGATTAGTGGTACTCTTGTGAAGAGCTTTCTCTGCAAGTATATTGTAATATGTTATTGATTACTAAATAATATATTGAGCTGCTTTTGGAGTGTGGGGTTTTTCTCCCGAAAAGGTTTTCCCCATGTAAGTCATCGTGTTGCTGTGTTGTGGTATGCATGATATTTTGATTATTTCTGTTAAGTTTATGTAACTGTTGTAATGATCTATAAAAGTTTTTGCATTATCCTCCTCTCAAAGTTAGTGTAAGAAGTTGTTTCGCTACTTAAATTCCTTACAATCTCAAAGGTGGTACTTCCCATACACACAGAAAATAGGTTAGTTAAGAACCCAAGTGTACCAATGAGACATTAGATTGAAATATTTAACAAGATCATATTAGAAACATCAAATGCAACAAAATCCTTCAAGAGCATCCCATTGTCCTCTATCTCCAAGGACTTATTGAGCCTATCAATTTAGTGCTCTCAGATGATTCACAAGACTCACTTAGATGACAACTACGAGAATGAGATTTACAAGATGGAGTACAATTACACTAATATGAGAGCTAATGCAAGATATAAACAAAGCTAATATGAAGCTAAGATGATGCTAAGCATGATATAAACAAGATGATTTAAGATAAAATGATACTAAAATGATGATAGAACAAGCTAGATGGATGCACAAACTAAAGATAACTTAGCATTAGTATGATGCAAAAATAAGAGATCCCCTCTATGCATGGAGATGACTCTATTTATAGGCTTTCCAAGGCCAAGAGTGAGATGGCATAGAATCAATGGCTGAGATTCAATCTGGCAAATTGGATGGTGAGGATGCAAAGATCATTTATGATGGTAGATGGAAGATGAGAATTTATTGCCAAGCCATGGGTCAAGGAAGCAACATGGAGAAAATAGGTATGGAGCAAGCAAGGTCCAAGTACCCAAATGTAAGATCCAAGTACCTAGATGCAAGAAGCAAGGAGAATTAGAGTACCTGAGTGTAAGACTTAAGTACCCTAAATGCATGTGCAAAGAAGGTTCAAATACCCAAGTGTAAGGCTTAGGTACTTTGGATGAATGAACAAGCAAATGTTCAAATACCCAAGTGTAAGGCTTGAGTACTTTGGAAACATGGAGCAAGCAAAGTTGTAAGTACCCAAGTGTAAGACTCAAGGTACCTTTGATGTGAGCATTTTGACCAATTTAATTTGTAAATTAGCTATTTCCTTATCACATGCTCATGTGTCATGATGAAGTGGAAAGAGGAGTGGGGATGTGGATTTGTAGGAAAATGCATACACCAGATGTTTTTGCATACACCAAATGTTTTTGTGCATTCAAATGATTTTGCTTATATGAAGCCCATTTTAGTGCATTCGACGCATGTGCCTCGTTTTGTGCATTTGGTAGTTAAAATAGCTCAATCAATCCAAAACTTAGGATTTTTATTTTTTTGACAATTTGATTTGATGTAGTCAACAACTTAGGACAATCCTTCAGCTAGATGGAATGGATAATTGTTGAATTAAGATGATATATGTGCTCAAAAGACCAAACTAGATGTTTTGATGCGCTTGAAAGAGAAATTTGATGTGCTCACAATGAGCAATTGGATGTGATTGAAAGAGAAATTAGGATGCACTCGAAAGAGATATGATGTGCTCGCAAGAGCAAATGATGCACTCGTGAAGAGAAAAGATACACTTGCAAGGAGCAATTAGGATGTGCTCGAAAGATAAATGATGTGATCGTAATAGGAAATGATGCACTCATGAGGAGAAATTTAGGATGCGCTCGCAATGAGCAATTTGATGCGCTCATGAAGAGAAATTAGGATAATTGGTTGATGTGTGATTTTATTTTGGGGTGGTTGTTGACTGATAATTGATTGAGTGGATAGACTAGATTAGTTGTTGACTTTGGTCTGTTTCTTTTGTGTAGGCTGATTTACGAGTCCTTCAGATGTGAGGATAGTACCTTGATACATTTAGTATGATCCCTCAGTTGATGGAGGATGACCAAATAGTTATTGATGCATGCGGGTTGGGGTTCTTGTTGGATATGTCATGGTATCAGGTGAACCGTGGTTTGTTGACAACTTTAGCAGAGCGGTGGCATAGTGACCACAACACCTTCCATCTATCAACCAGAGAGATGGCGATCACCTTGGAGGATGTATAATGTATCCTTCGCATTCTAGTGATGGGCAAGTTAGTTGTATATGATGTCGAGGAGGAGGGTGGGACATAGGCCTTGAGACAAATTTTTGACGACCCACAAATTGGTGGTTATTCTATTCCATGGCAGGATATGGTCGATGATTATGAGCCACTTCCTTTAGTTTTAGCAGGATTGATTGGGGGGTTTTTATGCCTAGATAGGCGAGGCAATGATTTCTTAGTTGGATAGGAGTGGATACTGGGTCAGATGCTCGATGAGAAGACAATATATGCTTGGAGTGCATGCATGTTGGCGCACTTATACCATGATTTGCACCAGGTTGTCTAAAATGAGGGGGCTTCATTGTCTTCAGGAGTCATCCTACTGCAGATTTGGGCTTGGGAGCATATCCCAATAGCATGACCACTTTTTGATAGGATACGGTTATCGGGTAGACCATATGTATATGCATATGCCAAAGCAGTTGTCTAGTGTCGACTAGGCAAGCTAGAGTATTGGAGGAGGGTACTTGATGATGTGACAATAGTTGTTTGGCGACTCTACATAGGTTGGGAGCAGTGGGCGGAGGATTGGAGGGAGATACCTTATCTGTTTACATCAAGATATCTGATTGGCAAGACTTTGTATATTATTGAGTGTTTTATTATCATGCGAGTCTATAAACAATATGGCCACACATAGGGGATGCCACAGGGTACAACATAGTACACACAAACACACAAGGAGAGGCCAAAGTGGGGGCCCTCCTTGTATTTTGATACAACCTATGGAGAGATACTAACACTGGGTGGACATGCATGGGAGTTCCTGCCACATGTTTTGGATGGAGGGTTGACACATTAGTACGCCATGTTACAGAGGACCCATTTCCCTGGCTCACAGATCCAGAGGAGCCAATGCCACTTTTTGAGGATGACGAGCCTCAGCCAGCTCAAGGCAAGAGGATTAGGAGGGATGGAGAGGATGAGGGAGATGGGGGGAGGGGGAGAGGTAGAGGTAAAGGAGATGGCGAATGAGGGAGAGGTAGAAGAGATGGAGGGGGAGGTGGAGGGAATGAGGGAGGAGATAGAGGAGGACAAGTACACAGGCAACCTTCACCACATGCCTTAGCTCCACTTATGGTACTAGAAGCACCTAGGGGTTCTCTATTGCCAACACCACAACCAGTGCAACCACAACCAGGACAACCACGACCACATGGTTAGGGATATGTTAGACCATAGGGATTAGGTCAGCCAGTGGTTCGACCATAAATGTGGCCATAGGTTTAGCCTCAGGTGCCACCACAAGGACAAACACAGCAGCTATAGGGTGTCATTGAGCAGTTGAGAGCATAGTTGGCATAGGCCCAGGGGCAGATTACTCGATTATAGGGACATATCACTCAACTCATGACAAAATGGGACACATCCATAGAGCGATATGACAGAGCATAGGCACTTGTGTAGATTTTAAAATAGGGTGTGGGCCGAGGGATAGGTAGAGATACGTTGAGAGAGCTTGTCCACCAGATAGGGAGGGTTGATTACTATAGGGCTCTATATTTCCAAGTAGTGCCCCCGGATAGATGAACACACTCATATGTTCATTAGAGCTCCAGGCATGGTGGGTGTCAGTGGGAGATGGAGAGAAAAGAGGTGATAGGTCCATAGAGAGACCCAGGTGGTGGTGGTATAGGTGAAGGCCCTTCTGGTACAACAACGAGGCCTACAAATTCTGGAGGGAGCCACCTGTAGATTTTGCCCCTCAGTTCCCTTGTACTGATGTATTTTGATGTATACACATAGATGACATTCCTTGATTATTGCCACCTTGTTGTATTGATATCATTGTACATGGACATTGACTATTTTTTGATGATATGACATGTGATGATGGTTCTATGCATGCATTCTATATGTTGGATGCAATATTTACATGATTATGTACATGATGATGATGGATGCAGTTTATGAGATGCCTTGATTTACATGTTATGGATGATTTTTTGATTTTATGTGTATGATGTCATTGTGATGTGTGATTTATATGCAATGTGATCTATATGTTTTGAAGGTGATATATGATGACTATGCTTCTATGATGATTTATGCATTTATTTACTTATGATGATGTGGGTATATGAAATAGGACATATTCTTTGCAGATGGTTTTTGATGAAATATATCCGATTAATTCAGATAAAATGATGAAATGTATGTATGAAAATGATTGTGATGTCAGTGCTAATGCTTATATTGGAAATTTAATGGTTGTGATGCATATGAGTATGTTGTCATGTAATGATCTTTAAAATGCATGATGTGAATGCTAATGTAAATGCATCATGGATCTAATGATATGATTTGATAATGTACCTAATGAATATGAAGATAATAATGCAAATAATAATGATATGATACTAAATGAGCAATGATAATGATACAAAATGATATGAATAATAAAAATGATACCACTCGATGACGGATAAATTGTTTTTTAATCAATGTCCCATGTACTCAATCAGAGTTAGGATGTTCTAGCCTTGGAAAGTACATAGATGGAGTCTAAGATCTAAATGCAATCCTGAAATGAAATGCAACATGACAACGTCATCTTTAGAATCTTTTTTGTGATTTTTGTCATCATTAAGCTTTTAAAAAGTTGCAAGGTATTACAAACACCAATGGTAGATTAAACCGTGATGACCCGAGTACCTCTTGCATGAATTTTGATATTGCAAGTTTTTACAAGCATCTAGGTATAAAGACCGATATAACCCGAGTATCACTTGCGTAAAAATAGGCAAGATATAATTTTGTTCATATATGAATCCAAAATGTCTTCTTTGATCTTTTGGTCGACCATATCCTTAGACAAATCCACAAATTACTAGAAATTAACTCACAAGCATTAGACAAAGTAAAGGTCATGTCTCCATCCTTTCTCCTCTAGTCAATGACATCCTTGAGTTGCTAGGAGATATGATTGCATAAAGAAAAATATAACTGACGAACAAGTGTGTTGAAAAATCACCATTTAGAAAAAGATCATCCAATCATTGCTTTGTTTTGGTTTGACTGATTTTTCTCTCATGAGTTTGATGTTGCCTTGATACGATGTTCACACTCGTCAAGTTTTAATTCGTGCATTGATGTTAAGTTATTTTCTCTTGATAGTTGCTTGCTTTGAAATGTCCAATAGTGGGATGATGGGAGTCAGGATTTTGCCCCCAGTTAGGAAATGTATTGATTATTATGGATATGTACAGTGATCACCAAGCTATGGTGGAACACTGGCTGTAGAGTCATGTGGACAAGTTAGGATCATGACTACGCTAAGTGTGTCCAAAAGTTATATTTAATTTGAGGCTTCTTGCTGATGTGGATAAGATGTTTATGGCTAGGATGATCAAATGAGAGGGGTGCAAGTATGAACATGCGTGGATGGGCACAAGCATGCTGGATAGATGGAGAAACTAATCTAAGACAAGTAGCACCTATTTCCAGGTTTTCACCACTTGTGTTTATTGCAATTTTTGTTTGATTTTTATTTTCTTCTTATTTTTTTGGTGTCACAAGACACCTATTTGCCAAGTTTCACCATAGTGATGTTTTTTTTTCTTTTCTCTTTTCATTTTTTTTTGGATTTTGCTGATTTTTTTTTTAGATTTTTTTGCTGATTTTGCAAAAAGGCTTATGCATAATTTTTTTTGAGATGTTGGGTGTTGATTGGTTCTTCAATCACATCTCCTTCTAGAGTGGAGAGTTGATATGCCCTTGATCCGTATGTAGCTATAATTATGAAGGGACCCAACCAATTGACTTCAAATTTTCCTTTCTTGACCCAATCTTGTTGGTTGCAAGGATTCTCTCGTAGAACAAGATCACCCACTTGAAATTCTTTGTGCTTGACTTTGCGGTTATAACTCTTAGACATTCTTTGTTGGTAGATCTTGAAATGATCTAGTGCTTGCTGTCGGTGCTCATCTTGTAGCTCTAGTTCTTGTAGTATTCGCTTACTGGCCAAACCTCAATTGGTAGTACTTCTTCTGACCCATAGACTAGTGAGTATGGAGTTGCTCCTATTGGCATGCAGATGTTGGTGCGATAAGCCCACAAAGTGTGGTTCAATTGGATAAGCCAGTCTCGACCGACATCATTGACTGTTTTCTTCAGGATTTTCAATAATGTCTTGTTTGTTGATTTTGCCTGTCCATTCCCTTGAGGGTAGTAGATGGTGGAAAAGTGTTGTGTGATATGGAATTTTTGACACAACTTTGCAACATCCTCATTTTTGGATTGCTTCCCATTGTCTGTCACAATGGCCATGGGGATCCCGTATCTGCAAATGATGTAGTTTAGGATAACAAGGATATTTGTTTACTCGTTGTTGTGATGAGATGTATAGCCTCGACCCACTTGGTGAAATAATTCATTGCTATGATGATGAACTTATGACCATTTGAAGAAGATGGGTATATCTACTCTATGAGATCTAGTCCCCATTGACAAAAGGGCCATGGAGTGGTAAGAGGCTGAAGTTCTTTAGCAGGTGCGTATATTAGGTTCCCATAGATTTGACACTATTTGCATTGCTTGACAAACTGGAAGGAGTCTTTTTCCATTATGGGCCAATAATACCCAATTTGTATGAGTTTCTTTGCCAGAGATAGACCATTTGAATGAGCCCCACAAATCCATTCATGGACCTCTTGTAAAGCCTTTTCAGATCATCACGCTCTAGACATGTAAGTAAAGTACCATCAAGAACTCTTCGATAAAGGTTATCAACGACAAGGGTATAGCGAGCAGTTTGCTGGATATAGTTACATTTTTTATTTCTAGATAAGCTTGGGGGAAGCGTGTTCTCTTTAAGGTAGGTATAGATAAGTCCATAACAGAGTGATTCAAGACTCTTGATGTGGCATATGATGCAAGGATTAGGTTTATCATGGCTGGGAGATAGTAAGCCTTCCACCAAGAACTCGTAATGAGCTTGTTGTTTAGGTGCTTGTAGTAATGAGGCCAAGGTGGCCATAGCATTTCCTTCCTTGTTCAGTTCCCTTGGTATTTGCGTAAATAATAGAAACTAGAAGTTCCTTTTTAACTCCATAATTGCTTTATATGGCAATAGATTTTCATCCTTTGTCTGATAATCATTGTTTGTTTGGCAAATTACAAGCTATAAGTCTCCATAGACATATAGGTCCTTGATTTTTAATTTAGATGCCATCTTTAAGCCATTTGCCAGTGCTTCATACTCTGCAATATTGTTTGTACATGGGAAAATTAGTTTGTAGGCTTTGGGGATAGTATATCCATTAAGCATGACAAATAGAATGTTAGGATTCCCAAAGATACTGAGAGGTGGGGGGATGAATCAGTATCTAACTGGTATGTAAATTTACTTGACTTAAAACATGAAAAACATATTAAAACTATGTACCAGTAAACCAGAAATAATGCAGTAAACAAGAATAACAATAACGACATGAGAAGCACACCATAACACAGTATTTTAATGAGGAAACCTGATGCAGGAAAAACCTCGATGGAATTTGTGACCCACAATATTCGCTTATTGGCCAATACGGGAATATTACTCTTACAATAGGGGCCTGCACATGCAGGAAGGCCAAGTGCCTAGAGCTCACCGCTCAATTACAAAAGAAGTCACACTGACTTAAACAAATAGATTATATTAATCCAATGTCTTGTACTACTTCAGATTAGCATCTACTATGCTAGATCCAGTACCGGTTTAAGCTCTGCTACATACATAAACCCTTAACCTATAATTTGCATATTAGGTCTGCATAATTTCACCTATTACCTTATTACAAAATGATCTACAATGATCTTATACATATATGAGTCATTTTACAACTCACCATGTTGGCTTACAATGATTTTACAATTAATTATAAAATACATTGTAAACAAAATTCCTGTTGACTAGGATGCCGATATCCTTCCTTTCACTGCCGGTGTTCTGTGTGCCGATGTAGAGTCTACCTGTTGGTACCGATGCCAGTATCATAGGATTCCAAGGTTTCCATAAATGACAAAACCTTCAATCACCTACAATTTCTCATTGGAGTGTGCATTTGCCAACAATCTCCCCCTTTGGCATTGATGGCAACACTCATGAGAAAAATTAAAAAGTGTCCAAAATGATATCCAAAAATAGTCTGTCAAAAAAAATTGTCTTTCCAAAATTGTATGCTAAAAAATGTATGCTCCCCTTGAGCAGATGAAGTCGTTTCTTCTGATCATTTTTCTCATCCCACTACTCCCCCTTTGACATCAATGACAAAGGTTGTCATTCGCTATCAATGGAGTCCTGTCGGGAATTTTGTAACCAGTGGGTTACAATCTGAAAGATATCTGTCAAAACTAAGTTTATACCATTGCTGAAAGTTTTGCTATCTTTTATTGCCTCTTGTGTTCTCTACACTATACCAGTGAGTATGTGCATTTTCTCTTCTAGTGTCTTCAGTCTGGGAACCAGAGCCTTAGATATTTATTTTCTCAAAGAAGTGAGGTATTCAAGTCTTGGACTAAGTCTGCATTTTAAGTCCTTTGCCTTGTCCTTTATTCCCTATTTGTCATTTTCCAGTTTCCTAATTTTCTCTTCCTACTCTACAATTTTCTTCTCTAATTCCAAAAATGAATCTGATGCACCAATTAGATTATCAACAATATTATTTATCTTCTCTTGTATTTTGCTGATCTCCTTGTCAAGATCTTCTATTAAGACATTTGTTTTGCAAGTATCCCTGTACAGTTTCTTGACGTCATAGATTATTTCTCCAAGTTCCGGTAAAAGGGTGTCCATTTCTTCCTTGTTTTTCTTTACAATATCCTCAAAGAATTTCTCTTTTTCTTTTATCATTCTCTCCTTAACTGTATCCTCATTCATTTGATCAATAGTTAGTAGGTTGCCGATAATGAACTTAGACAATGTGTCTAGTTGACCCAAAGAATCTTTATTCTCAACACTGCACTTTGGTGCTATCAATTTAAGAATTGGTATTGTATCATCAATAGCCTTATGGGCTTGTGCATTGCATTCAGTGATCTTCTTTATTGAGTCTAATAAGACCTCAGTTACATTAGTAGGTCTGAATTCTGTCATAGCTATACCAGATGTTTGTCCAATAGTTTTTACAATAGCCATGCTACCAATTGTGGTTATTTCCTTGCTTGGTTTGACCTCTGGTAGGTCTGTCTGTGTTTGCATTTCCACAAACAAAGGTTTATGCTTTTCAGTTTGGGTCAGTGGTACTGTGTCTGTTTGTACCTGTGCTTTAACCTATACCTGTTTGGGTTTCTCCAATCGTGTCTCAGATAGTTTCTCTGAGTTTTCAGTTGCTGGTTTCTCAGTTTGTGCCTCTGAACTTTGCTTATCCAATTCTTCAGATGGTTTATCTGTTGTTTCTACCGGTTTCTTAGTGGTATCTTTTGCCGGTTGCTCTATCTGTGCTGGTTTTTCTGTGTTCATCTCAACCTCTACAGCGGGTGACTCAGTAGTCATATTTTTCTCCTTATCCTCAGTGGTTTCTTTGTCAACCATAACGTTAACTTCCTGAGTGTCTACATTTACTGTATACAAAATTTCTGATTCAGGGGTTGCATCTTCTACCGAAGTCTCCATACTCTCAGTGGCCGGTTGATTTGTAGTAGTGTCTACCGGTGGAGTATCTGATGGAGGTGGGGGCACATTGTTAGTTATTTTCAAGCTTGGTGGTCCGCCTACCTTACCTTTCCCCTTATCTCTATCCTTTTGATATACTTTGATAGGCTTAGGTCTGAGTAATTATTTCTCTTTTTCTTTTTCCACAAAGAATATATCCCATCCATCTACTGTTTCCTCAGATACTTCAGTTACTCTACCAGCCAATAGTGCTACATGCCGGTGAGTAGTAGAAAATACTGTCTGGTTAGCCTCACTGATTAATTTGTCTATTTCATTAGGTGAGTTAACTAGATGGCCTGGCAGTAATTTTTCAATCTTAATCTTTTTATCTAGTTCAACAATAGATAATCTTCTAGCTTCTAATCTCCTATACAAGTCATTTGGAATTTCATCAACAATTTGCATCATAAATTTATTGTATATATCTAAGTGTAGAATTAAACTGTTTTCTATGTTTTCCTTATCATCAGCTGATAGTGTATTGTACATTTTATTGATGTTCTTCAGCTTACCATCCTCTGCAATTTTGCTAAGAAGTTTGTCTAGAGGAGAAATAGTCTATTTCACCTTCTTCTTCTTAGGAGTCACTTTCTTTGCCAGAGGCCTTACTGCCTGTTGCTTATGTCTTGTCCTTTTTGGTGTAGGAGAAGGTACCAATGAGGGTTTTCTTTTCCTCTCAACTCTCTTGAATACAACAAGTATGTCACTTTTAGAAGAAGTTCCAACTAGTGAAAGATGAATTTTCGATTGAGGTGCTTCCAACTTACTTTCACTTATACTAGTTTGTCTCAAAACATCTTCCTTGATTGCCTTTCCCTGCCGAGTTCCTTTTCTTATAGTGGCTTCAACTTTCTTACCCCTTTTTCTAGATTGAATAGTACTTTCTATTGTTTCAGCACTACTAAATACTTTCTCTTCCGGTTCCTTTGGAGCTTCAAGGAGGGCTTTTGCATAAGTTTCTATGATGTTGTCATCTGTTTCATAGCCCATTTTAGTTACCCAAATAGTTCTAGGGATAACTGCCTCCATCCATATTTCATCTTTCTTGATCACAAAATAGATTTCTTTTTGATACTTGTCCACAATAGCTTGTGATAGCCTTACTGTAGTCTTCATTCGAGCCTTCAATTCTTGAAAATGCTCATTTATGTTTTTCTCCCTATTCTCTCCCATATTGTTCAATAGATCTAACAGTTGTTTTGCTACCGTTATATCAAATCCAAAATCTCTAGCAACAATACTGGGTACTTGTTTGGTTATGCACAGCATCAGACAAACAAGTAAGTTTCCAAATCTGAATGTTCCTTTCTTATCTCCTTTAATCTTTCCCAAATTGTCTATCAGCTCATCTTTAAGCCATTCACATATATCTATTCTTGCATTATCATTGACCATACCATAGGCACTCTTGATACATAGGCTAGAAACTAAGTTTAACCTATTTGAATGTGTAGCCTTATAACCTAAGATCATACTAATAAATATGACCTTTATATCCTTCACATTGTTTACCCTTAGAGATCTCTTATCAAATTTTGCACCGGTTAGGTTTGTCACCATGTCATTTGAGACCTTCATTTTGTCTGGTCTGTTACCGGTGGAGGGTAACCCTGTTATAGATTTTAATGCTTCTTTTGTGATTTTATGAATAGAGCCTAACCAGAAAAATTCACCATGTACTTTTCTTAACACAATCCTTATGATATCCTTGGGAAAATCTGGGATACTAAGAATTTCAGTGAAACCTAGGGTTTCTACTATCTTATGTTCAGGTTTGACATTTCTGGATTCATCACAAATCATAGTTTTAAACATGTTCTTAATCTCATCATCACCTAATTCATCAATATGACAATGTATATACATCCTAGGGTCTTCAACATATACTACTCCTTTAGGGATTTGAGAAAATGCACCTATGCTATCATTTTTCTTTGCAATTTCGGGAACCAATTTGAAAATGGGTCTAGGGTGCTCAATAACCTCAACAACAGTAGGGTTTGCGATAAATTTAGGAGTGGATGAAGATGCCATAGCTATAAATACCTCAATCTACCTTAAGGATGAATGATTTGTTGGATTGCTTCACTTCTTTGGTTGGGATACCTTCGCTCGGTAATTTTCGTGCTCTCAAAGATTTGAATGCTCGGTGAATAAAAAAGGAGCCAAAACACTTGCTTTATAATGTTCTTTTTGCCAACTACCACATTTAATGCTTGCTGGTTAAGTCACAACTTAACTCATCTACGGATATAGAAGTAATTTCAACTTCTCACCATCAACCAAGGAAATAATAGCATGCTTTTCATTTTTTTGCTAAACCCCCAAAAGAATTTTCTTTAGTTAGATGAAGAGTATCCTGCCGGTGGAGTGTTACTCTGTTCAGCCAGTGGAGTGTTACTCTATTCTACTGGTGGAGGAGTATTCCCATCAATATTCTAATCTAAATTTCTGATCCATTGTTTTGAGAATTCTTGCTTTACCTCTTCAACTTTTTCTTTACCTTTCAAACTAGGACCTTTGTTGTTTGCTGGTGATGCCTTACTTCTACAAAATTTTGCAATATGTCCAATTTTGTTACAGGCATAACAAGTCACATTGTTCTTTTGAATAGCTTTCCCATATCCTATGCCGGTATGTGTTTTGCATTGATTAGATAGGTGCCCAAATCTTCCACAAATATAACATCTTACATTCATTTTGCAATTCTTTGAATTGTGACCAACTTTGTTGCATTTAGAACATTGACCGGTGGGTGTATTAGTATTCTGATAATTTCTAGATCTACACTAATTTTCTCTATGACCATATTTGTTATACTTAAAGCATTTGCCATTAAATTTGTAAGCAGTAGGCTGTCTTACCGGTTTGCTATGATCATGATTGTTTGCAGTACCAGAGCTTTCACCAACTTCAAAGCCAAGGCCATTTGTATCACCATTAGGTTTTTGATTCTTTAGTATGTCACCAAGTTCTTCTAAACTTTTCTTGAATTTCTCCTAGTGTTGATTTGCAGTAGTTAGTTCACTCTCCAAGATTCCTTTCTGTCTTATGAGTTCAGTTCTGTCATTTTGTGTGTGCATAAGATCTGTCTTCAACATATCATTTTCATGACTGAGTCTTGTGTTTTCATTTCCAACATCATTTAGTCTTCTAACCAAGTCTTCTTCATTCTTCTCTCTATCTTCAATTTCTTTACAAAGTCTCATAGTCATATCCTGCATCTCATTCTTTGTTGTACTACTTTCTTGTCTTAGCTTGTTTACCAGATCATTAGGAGTTTCCTTTTCATCATTCTCATTTTGCATCTTTTCACAAAGTTCTCTTCTCTTATTTCTTGCAATGGTAAGATTTTCTTGAAGTGCTTGAATAATATCCTGAGTAGCTTTTAAATCTTCTTCAAGTTTGATATTCTTCAACTTTTCTGCATCATAGTTTGAAAGAGCTGTTTCCAATTGTTTTCTCAAGTTTTCCATCCCTACCGGTGACAAGATATTCCTCAAGGTGTTAGGCTTCTGAAAATAGGGGACCAAGCTCTCATACCAATTGTTAGGATTCCCAAAGATACTGAGAGGGGGGGGGGGTGAATCAGTATCTAACCAATATGTAAATTTACTTGACTTAAAACATGAAAAACATATTAAAACTATGTACTGGTAAACCATAAATAATGCAGTAAAAAAGAATAAAAATAACCACATAAGAAGCACACCATAACATAGTATTTTAACGAGAAAACCCGGTGTGGGAAAAACCTCGGTGGGATTTGTGAGCCACAATATTCGCTTACTGGCCAATAAGGGAATATTACTCTTACAATAGGGGCCTGCACATGTAGGAAGGCCAAGTGCCTAGAGCTCACTGCTTAATTACAAAATAAGTCACATTGACTTACACAAATGGATTATATTAATCCAATGTCTTGTACTACTTCAGATTAGCATCTGCTATGCCAGATCCAGTACCGGTTTAAGCTCTGCTACATACACAAACCCTTAACCTATAATTCACATATTAGGTCTGCATAATTTTGCCTATTACCTTATTACAAAATGATCTACAATGATCTCATACATATATGGGTCATTTTACAACTTGCCATGTCAGCTTACAATGATTTTACAATTAATTACAAAATACATTGTAAACAAAATTCCTGTCCGCTAGGGTGCCAGTATCCTTCCTTTCACTACTGGTGTTCTGTGTTCCAGTGTAGAGTCTACCTATCGGTGTCAGTGCCGGTATCATAGGATTGTCAGGTTTCCATTAATGACAAAACCTTCAATCACCTACAATTTCTCATTGGAGTGTGCATTTGCCAACATAGAAGTCCTACCCCTGATCCATGTTGAGTATAGGAGCCATCAAAATAGAGTTGCCATATTGACTGTTCATTATGTAGGACAACTGCATCTGGAAATTCGATGTGCATTGGTTCTTAATCTTGTAAATGTGCTTCTATGAGATGGTCAGCTATAACCTATCCTTTTATGGCTTTTTTGTCCACATATTCTATGTCAAACTCGCTTAAGATCATAACCCATTTTGCAAGTCTTCCTGTCAATGCTGCTCTGCTGAGGAGATATTTTAGTGGATCGATTTTTTCTATGAGCTTGGTTGAATGATTGAGCATGTAATGCCTTAATTTATGTGATGAAAAGATAACCACTAGGCATGCCCTTTCTATCGCTGTGTAGTTTACCTCGTAGCTGACCAATGTCCTGCTGATGTAATATATTGCTCGTTCTTTCCCATCTTGATCTTGTTGTGCTAACAAAGCTCATAAAGATATGTCTATTGCCAAGATATAGAGTACCAATGGCTTTCCTTTAATAG